>NC_090650.1:80702202-81028788 GCF_040937935.1 Hyperolius riggenbachi
GACCTGGGCTATGCTTTGTCACTGTTACAATGCGCTTTTGAGCACTGCACCTTATTTATTTTCCTGACGAAGCCCTAATCAATTTAATGGCTGAAACATGTTGAATTTTGATGGGTGATTTGTATGGGAGTGGTTTATTAATGTACCAGTAGACGCCGGTCTCCTTGACTTGGCTTGCACGTTCAAACTGTATTGCTTTGGACTTAGACTACTGATGTGCAGCCAGGCTACCTTATAGACAAATTGCTACATGCTAATTTTTATTTGACTGCATGACTACCAACTGGTTTAATATAGTTGTTATGGGGTGTTCTTCTATTAGAAGTATGACAGTTTACATCCATATCCTATATAATAGCATCATTGTGTATATATACATATTACAATGTGCTGTAACAAAATCTACAGCTTGAAATTTTAACATCTGTTGGCAAACTCTAGGAGGGAGTGAAATGAGAATCTTCTTCTTTAATAATGAAGGTTCTACGTTTCATCCTTTCAGGAGGCGTAAGGTCTGTGACTTTGTATTTCCTGGCTGAAGCATGCACTTACATACTGCGATTGTCTTGTTGTGTTGCAGGTGCACAGACTGGTAGTTGTGAACGAAGCACATAGCATTGTGGGAATCATCTCTCTGTCAGATATTCTGCAAGCACTGGTGTTGTCTCCTGCAGGTAATTCTGGGAAAGTCATAGGATTATAGTGTGTATTTAGGCTGGTTTTACAGTGGGACGTTACAGGCGCACGTTAGAGCAGCCTGTAACGCACCCCAACGCACAGCAATGAAAAATCAATGGGCTGTTCACAGTGCCCACGTTGCGTTAAATTGTAACGCAGCATGTCTAACGTACTGCATGCAGTACTTTACACGCGGCTAAGCCGCGTTAGACGGTTTGCACATGCTCAGTAGGGGTTTTGCTTCTTCATTTTATGGGCGGGGAGAGGCCGCTACGTAGCCAGGCACATGGTTACTTATTATTCACTGCACTTGCAGTGTTTACATCCTGGAGCGGCTGCGAATTGGCTGGCGGGACCACGTGATGCGGAGAGCTCCGCTCACGTGGTCTCCGAAGTGCCTCCGACAGAGCAGGCGCACCAAGAGCTGCTTGTAACGCGGCTCTTGTTAGCGTCCTACTCCAACACCACCAGGCGTTGCGTTAGGGGCACATTATGCGACCTTAACGACCCCTCTAACGCAACGTCTTGGTGTGAAAGAGGCCTTACTCTGTTCTCCAGGTAGCAGCAGATGTTTACTTTACATGAGTGATTCATTATAAATCTGCTATACCATTTCCTATTTGCTGCGCCAGCTGAATTTATATGAACTTATAAGGGGAAGATTCTCTGAGCTAGCAGCACTAATCAAAGCTGACCCCAGTTTCATTGGGGTTAAATAGTTAGAGCTAGGGGTGGGGCATGGCCATACAGGCAGAGGTTTCCCGAAAGACCTTCCACAGGCTTCAAAATCATGGCCACTGCCAAACTGTTGAGAAGGGGGGCGGGGCGTCGCCTCTGCCCTGAAGACATCAGGACAGGTACGAATTTCACCCAGCAACATGCATAGGCTCTGTCAATTGTGTCTCAAGTACTTTATGTTGTACCTATGAAAAATACGTGTCTCTAAGGGCTCGTTCACACTAGAGGCGCTTTTGCCCAATTTTAAGTGCGGGCGGTTTTTCAAAAACGCCCTGAAAGCGCTTACACTACAATTCTCTATGAGACGGTTCACATCTGAGCGGTTTGTTTCCGATCCGCTCAGAAAAACGATGCATGGGGCATTTTTAAGGCGACTCCACCTCAATGGAAGGTATAGGAAAAACGCAAATGCTCACAAAATCGCTCTGTGCAGTGATTGCGTTTGCGTTTTTAAGAATAAATACATTGTATTTATTCTTTTCCGGATCGAAGAGTTCACTCCTGACTGACGTTAGGAAGTGAAAAACCGCAATCGCTCGGCAAAACCGCTTAGAGAAGCGGTTCTCAAAAAACAAACAAACAAAAAAAAAAAAAAAAACAGTGCGCAGGTAATCGTCAGGAATCGGAAACAAAAAAGCGTTAAAAAAAACCCGCCAAATGCAAACGGAATGCAATGTGATCAAGGTCTCTGAGCGTTTTGCGATTTATTGGCATTTTTTAAAATTGCTCCCATTCTGTTTCATTAAAATCGCAGGAAAATCGCCATTTTCACGTATGCGATCGTGAAAAATCGATTTTTCTGTGATTTTAATGAAAGTGAATGGGAGTGAGATTTTAAAAAACTTAAATCAATCGCAAAATGCTCAGAAAAGTGCTTCTAGTGTGAATGGGCCCTAAAGGTGGCCAATCTGTGAAGGCTGCATCATTTTATTTTTGCCACTAGAGGGGAGCAGAACACTGACTGAGCGGCATTACTCTGCAGTGCAGTACTACTTTCTCTTTCACTTCAGATTGTTTATACGGAGCTATGGACAGGTTGAACTGTATTTATTTATTTAGCAATCTGAACCAGAGTAATGCTCGGGATTAACACCAGGTAGGTTATTATTGATTTACCATCATTGTTTTCAGTTGTACCGTACAAAATAAAAAGCAAACATGAATATGGTCTTCTCAATGTTATGTCCTGTAAAGATACACACCTCCTTTGGCCTAATCTCCCAGCTTTGTCCTAGTAAAAGTCAGAAATCATCTAGATCAGGGCTAACCAAACTCCAGCCCTTAAAGGCCGAGGTCCTCACATTTTTGGAACTGCTCAAATTAATTGAAGGGACTGAATCAGGAAAGATGTGATCTACCAAGTAGGGCACATTTCTCTGTCCATCCTTATGGATATGGCCCTTGAGGACTGAAGTTGGACAGCACTGAGCTAAATGGGCAACAATAGATGGTGTAGGCACGTCAGTAGCGATTTTCAGTGTGGAGTCTAAAATGTAGGCATATTGCATTATTGATCATCGTCGTAAGCACAGTTTACTAAAATAACTCCAACTCTCCTTTTAGCAAGTACTTTTTCCTAAAATATGCTTTACAAGGTAACCTTTTATTTTATTTTTTTCTGGTAATGTATTGCAGGTGCCAAAAGGAAGGAGAGTGAAGCAGACTGACTTGCCTGATCCCACACCTATTGTTATCCATTTTTCTTAGAAGAACTTGAATGATGTTTTCGTGTCAAACTTTTGCCTAAGAAACATTGACTGCAATAGCTGAACAGATTGCTCTGGAGGATGGTTGAAGGTCTGGATTGGAAGGGCATGGTGGCCTCATTGTTAGCTGCTTCTCAGCACCATCTTGGGTGGGAAGACACAGGACGATACATAGATCGAATGATTGATTGTTAAATGGTTCATTTTTTATCTTTAGTTTGACATATCAGAAGAGATATCTGGCCTACTCTCAGAATTCCTGACCTCTTGGGCAAAGTTTTAAAGTATGGTCTTAGGGTAGCGTGCAATGTTCTGATATGTAGGATCTGGCAACTGCAGTGGATAGGGTTATACAAAGCATTGCACTGTACTGAATGTGAAAGACATACAGGTTACACTTAATGTACTGTTGGAGAGGTGAAAATGCTTGGCTGGCTAGGCACCACTCCAGTTGGAGAAGCAGGTAAACATATCTGCCCTGTATGACCAGACCCAGCTTAGGCTTTTGGAGATACATGAACCAGTTCTAATACTTACCAGTTTCATATATAGGCCCAAAGATCCACCAACGTAGAAGGAACTGCTTTCCCTGCCTGATGTGTAGGACCATATTGAATGTTTTTACTATTGTCTAGGTTACAGAAATGTGAATCTTGCTAAATAGCACTATAATTGCAAAGTTCATGTTAACACAGCATTGATTATATTGTCTTTGAGGGCCTCCAGTGTTGGAGGTCTTTGAGACTTTGGTGTAAAGACCTCATAAATATCCCCACCAACAAAATGGCAAGCAGTGTCACATTGTTTGTGCCTTACGCTCTGTGTATATTCCTAAAGACGCTGTAGTGCAGAGAGGTGACACCAATGGGCCTGTTCTGTTGTGCCCGAAGTGGAGGCATGGGGGAATCTTCTAAGCAGTGACACGAGATCCCTGTAAAACTGAAACTGTCCAGAACAGCCAGTTTTGAGCAGTGGGCTTGACTTTTTATAAAGCTAAGAACTGCTTGAATCACCTGTTAATTGGCTGTATGTTTCACTCGACCCACTGTGCAAGGTAGTCCTGCTCACAGGTCTCATAAGAAGACTCCGAAGCTGATCATTGTTGGACTTTATGAAACTTGTGACTGATCCGTATGGATGGGGATCAAGTTGTACACAGCGCGCTAAGTGGGTACAAAATAACTCCATATAAATCTAACCCTAAATTAAAATAAAACACAACAGGGCTCGGGATGACTAGTTCAGCATAGCCCTGCATTGCTTTTCATTCTTCTCTTGCAAGGTATCCATCATGATCTTTGGGCTTATTGCTGCTACATAGCTGCAGCAGTCCTAACTCCCATAGAATAACACAAAGCAGTGTGTGCCTTAGGTTTACTCTATGGAAAGTAGGACGACTGATAATTGATATATCAGTGCTGAACAAGTCAGCACTAGCCCCTGCTGTGGGTTGTTGAAATCTACCTTTAGAACCAACCAGTTTAGCTGAGCTTCTGCAGATAACTACATGAGCATAATATAAATTATTCGGTAAAGTAGCTGAGCTAGTTATTGTGCAAACACCCCTTGAACCCCTTTGTCTGGTTGTATTTAGCCCAATACTTGATCCAAGCACTGCTGAGCGTGTTATCAATCAACACATATAGTTTTTTTTCAGCTGTTAAAGGTCCTCTTTATTGCAGGCAGAGATTGCCCAATTATGAGCAAGACCATTATCATTATCCATTGAGAAAGAATAAGTTTAATTCCACTTAAGAACAGTGGATTTGGTCATCCTTTTCTGATCCTGTCCCCTGCCTGAAATGTCTTATAAGATATATCGGTACATCGTTCAGCTACACAAAAACTAAAGCTGCTGTCAAGTGAACATTTTTATTGGCTTCCCAAACCCCCTCTGGTCATGTAAGCATAGTATAACAGTTCAAAAATATCCCTGAAGACCTTTTCATTGCAGAGCATGAGAACCTACCATTTTAACTTCTCTCCCAGGTGGTATCTGGCTTCTCATTGGAAGAGGTTTAAAGCAAGCAGCTCAGCCACGGGTCAGTTCGTCTCAGCACCGTAGCCGGCAGGCATCTCGTAGTTGAATGTGTTAAATTTTGGAAATCTGGCACCCAGCTGGTCATTTTGGGTGCTCGATGCGAGTAGTAGCTGATCTAAAACCATTAAATTCTATTTTGTAGGTGGGGGGGGGGGTTTAAGGTTAGGAATTAGGTGATGGTGGTGGGGTTCTCAAGGTTAGGCACCTCAAGGGAGTTTAGGGTTAGGCAATGGATGGAGGGGTAAAGGTTAGGATAATTGCTGGGTAGAACAAGGTTTTACTTTTAGGGGCTGATCTCTGCGCCCAACTGATGTGGTGCTATGGTAACACGTACTTGCTCAGCCACACCTGCCCTCCCAGAAGACATGGTCTCTTATGACAACATGGACCGAAGAGTTGCCACTTCTGGTTTCAAGAAAATGGTGGTATTGATGGGCATTTTTAAATTGTTTTACTACACTTGCATGACTAGAGCAAGAAGGAAGAAAACAAGGAGTCTAATTACAAATAGAAAACTCTCACTGGGCAAAGCCTTTAAAACCTCATCAGACAAAAATGGGAACTTTTTAAATAAGTTAGTTGGTGTTTATTGGGCTTGGCAGCCATTAACATGACCGTTGTCCGAGAGTTTTTTCAATCTGTGTTACACATCTAAAGCTCACACGTATGAGACACTGAACAAGAATAGGTTTATTTATTTTTTATGTTGAAGCTTTGAAATATTTTCACCCAGTTGGTGGACAATAAAAGAATTCACCATATCGATAAAACGGTTGCATATTTTCCATTGTAGATTTGTTTATAATAGTGTGGCTGGAAAAAAAAAAAAAAAACCGACCTCTATCCTTGGATTGTCTTGCAGCTTGCTACAACATATACTGTACTGTAATGTAAATAGGTAGTTATTGAAGATACAAAGTGCCACAGAAACTTACCTATATAAATATATAAATATATTTTTTGCATAAACTATAAAATCATGTTTGTAAGATTTTGATTTCTTTTTGTAAAGATGACTTTTTTTCCGTATTGTTCTCACGTTTGTTTGCTAAAAATGTATTGGGTTTCTTTTAATGTTGACACAAAGGAAGGTAAATACTGCTGATTTAGCGGGTTGTCCTAAGGTGACAGAATGCTGCCTGTGTTGTGAGGTGCACACTTTACACAGGGCAATAAAGAGATTGCTTGTCTTCTGTATTCTCACTTTCACTTGCTTTCAGTGATCTTACTGATGGAAAACTCATACTAAAGCAGCATGGAGCTCACACTAATATGCAAGTTAAAAATTATTATGCTTTTTGTCCCTGGTGAGTCCCCTTCTGGGTTTTTTGTAACCCCTCTACTCCTCTGGAGGAAGTTTTTCGTTAGTGTTAAGCAGGCCATACACTGGCCCGATTTGCGCCCGTTTCGACAGCAGATTCGATCACTGGGATCGAATCTGCTGCCAATCGTTCACGCTACACGCCGAATTTCGATCCATTTCGTCCGATCCCGTCGATCGTGCCGTGCGGAAAATAACCGTCGATCGCCCGCGGGTAAAGAGCGCATCGCTAGCGGCGTTCGAGTGCCCGACGACCGACGCAATAGAGCCCGCATACATTACCTGCTCCGCCGGCGCGACTGCAGTCTCCCGGTCACCGCTGCTCCGTCTGCGCTCTGGTCTCCAGGTCCGGCATGCCTCACTTCTTCTAGCCCGGCAGGAAGTTTAAACAGTAGAGCGCCCTCTACTGTTTAAACTTCCTGCCGGGCTAGAAGAAGTGAGGCATGCCGGACCTGGAGACCAGAGCGCAGACGGAGCAGCGGTGACCGGGAGACTGCAGTCGCGCCGGCGGAGCAGGTAATGTATGCGGGCTGGGCGGGGGCAGCAGCAGCAGCACCACCACAACAGATTGTGAACGGTTTCAGGCTGAAATCGGTTCACAATCTGTTTGCTGTAAAGGTAGCCATACGATCCCTCTCTGATCAGATTCGATCAGAGAGGGATCTATCTGTTGGTCGAATCTGATGGCAAATCGACCAGTGTATGGCCACCTTTAGTGTAATGGGAGAGGACTTGATTCACTATTTGCCAGTCAGGTGTCCAGAAATCAGGAAGTGATTGGCCCTGAAGTGAATGGTACTTTATTCAATTCCCTTTTGCTCCTAAATTTTCTTAGATAATTTTCCTGCTTCTCTTTAAAATAACTTTTCAGCAATCTGCAATTAAAAAAAGCACCAAACCCTATGAGAAAAAAAACACTATCTAAATTATTCCAAGTATTTTCTTGCTTTTTGGTTGCTTAACTACTTCCCGACCGCCGTATAGACAAATGGCGGCCGGGAAGCAGACGCCGCAAGGACCCGCCGTATTGACAAAATGCGGCGGTCCTTGTTTGGGCATGGGCGGAGCGATCGCGTCGTCCGTGACGCGATCCTCCGCCTGTCGCCGCTCACTCGCCGCAACATCCCGCCGGCCATACGGAAGCGCCGGCGGGATGTTAACCCGACGATCGCCGCATACAAAGTGTATAATACACTTTGTAATGTTTACAAAGTGTATTATACAGGCTGCCTCCTGCCCTGGTGGTCCCAGTGTCCGAGGGACCACCAGGGCAGGCTGCAGCCACCCTATGTCGCACCAAGCACACTGATTTCCCCCCCCCCCTGCCCCAGATCGCCCACAGCACCCATCAGACCCCCCCCCTGCCCACCCCCCAGACCCCTGTTTGCACCCAATCACCCCCCTAATCACCCATCAATCACTCCCTGTCACTATCTGTCAACGCTATTTTTTTTTTATACCCCCCCCTGCCCCCTGCTCCCTCCTGATCACCCCCCCACCCCCCAGATTCTCCCCAGACCCCCCCCCCAGACCCCCCCCCCCCCCCCCCCCATGTACTGTATGCATCTATCCCCCCTGATCACCTGTCAATCACCCCCTGTCACTGACACCCATCAATCAGCCCCTAACCTGCCCCTTGCGGGCAATCTGATCACCCCCCCACACCAATAGATCGCCCGCAGATCCGACATCAGATCACCTCCCAAATCCATTGTTTACATCTATTCTCTCCTCTAAACACACACTAATTACCCATCAATCACCCATCAATCACCCCCTATCACCACCTGTCACTTTTACCTATCAGATCAGACCCTAATCTGCCCCTTGCGGGCACCCAATCACCCGCCCACACGCTCAGATTGCCCTCAGACCCCCCCCTTATCAATTCACCAGTGCATTCATTACATCTGTTCTTCCCTGTAATAACCCACTGATCACCTGTCAATCACCTGCCAATCACCTATCACCCATCAATCACCCCCTGTCACTGCCACCCATCAATCAGCCCCTAACCTGCCCCTTGCGGGCAATCTGATCACCCACCCACACCATTAGATCGCCCGCAAACCCGCCGTCAGATTACCTCCCAAATGTATTGTTTACATCTGTTATCTTCTCTAAACACCCACTAATTACCCATCAATCACCCATCAATCACCCCCTATCACTGTTACCTATCAGATCAGACCCTAATCTGCCCCTTGCGGGCACCCAATCACCCGCCTACACGCTCAGATTACCCTCAGACCCCCCCCTTATCAATTCGCCAGGGCATTATTTACATCTATCCTTCCCTGTAATAACCCACTGATCACCTGTCAATCACCTGCCAATCACCTATCACCCATCAATCACCCCCTGTCACTGCCACCCAACAATCAGCCCCTAACCTGCCCCTTGCGGGCAATCTGATTACCCACCCACACCAATAGATCGCCCGCAGATCCGACATCAGATCACCACCCAAGCGCAGCGTTTACTCTCCTCTAAACACCCACTAATTACCCATCAATCACCCATCAATCACCCCCTATCACCACCTGTCACTGTTACCCATCAGATCAGACCCTAATCTGCCCCTTGCGGGCACCCAATCACCCGCCTACACGCTCAGATTACCCTCAGACCCCCCCTTATCAATTCGCCAGTGCAATATTTACATCTGTTCTCCCCTGTAATAACCCACTGATTACCTGTCAATCACCTGTCAATCACCCATCAATCACCCCCTGTCACTGCCACCCATCAATCACCCCCTGTCACTGCCACCCATCAATCACCCCCTGTCACTGCCACCCATCAATCAGCCCCTAACCTGCCCCTTGCGGGCAATCTGATCACCCACCCACACCAATAGATCGCTCGCAGATCCGACATCCGATCACCTCCCAAGTGCAGTGTTTACATCTGTTCTCTACCCTAAACACCCACTAATTACCCATCAATCACCCCCTGTCACTGCTACCTATCAGATTAGACCCCTATCTGCCCCTAGGGCACTCAATCACCCGCCCACACCCTCAGAATGCCCTCAGACCCCAGCCCTGATCACCTCGCCAGTGCATTGCTTGCATCTATTCCCCCTCTCTAATCACACCTTGAGACACCCATCAATCACATCCTGTCACCCCCTAGCACACCTACCCATCAGATCAGGCCCTAATTTGCCCCGTGTGGGCTCCTGATCACTCGGCCAAACCCTCAGATCCCCCTCAGACCCCCTTCCGATCACCTCCCCAGTGCATTGATTGCATCTATTTTCCCCTCTAACCACCCCCTGAGACACCCATCAATCACCTCCTGTCACCCCCCCTAGCACTCCTATCCATCAGATCAGGCCCAATACAACCTGTCATCTAAAAGGCCACCCTGCTTATGACCGGTTCCACAAAATTCGCCCCCTCATAGACCACCTGTCATCAAAATTTGCAGATGCTTATACCCCTGAACAGTCATTTTGAGACATTTGGTTTCCAGACTACTCACGGTTTTGGGCCCGTAAAATGCCAGGGCGGTATAGGAACCCCACAAGTGTCCCCATTTTAGAAAAAAAGACACCCCAAGGTATTCTGTTAGGTGTATGACGAGTTCATAGAAGATTTTATTTTTTGTCAAAAGTTAGCGGAAATTGATTTTTATTGGTTTTTTTTCCACAAAGTGTCACTTTCCGCTAACTTTTGACAAAAAATAAAATCTTCTATGAACTCGTCATACACCTAACAGAATACCTTGGGGTGTCTTCTTTCTAAAATGGGGTCACTTGTGGGGTTCCTATACTGCCCTGGCATTTTAGGGGCCCTAAACCGCGACGAGTAGTCTAGAAAACAAATGCCTCAAAATGACCTGTGAATAGGACGTTGGGCCCCTTAGCCCACCTAGGCTGCAAAAAAGTGTCACACATGTGGTACCGCCGTACTCAGGAAAAGTAGTATAATGTGTTTTGGGGTGTATTTTTACACATACCCATGCTGGGTGGGAGAAATTTCTATGTAAATGGACAATTGTGTGTAAAAAAATCAAACAATTGTCATTTACAGAGATATTTCTCCCACTTAGCATGGGTATGTGTAAAAATACACCCCAAAACGCATTATACTACTTCTCCTGAGTACGGCGGTACCACATGTGTGGCACTTTTTTACACCCTAAGTACGCTAAGGGGCCCAAAGTCCAATGAGTACCTTTAGGATTTCACAGGTCATTTTGCGACATTTGGTTTCAAGACTACTCCTCACGGTTTAGGGCCCCTAAAATGCCAGGGCAGTATAGGAACCCCACAAATGACCCCATTCTAGAAAGAAGACACCCAAAGGTATTCCGTACGGAGTATGGTGAGTTCATAGAAGATTTTATTTTTTGTCACAAGTTAGCGGAAAATGACACTTTGTGAAAAAAAACTATTAAAATCAATTTCCGCTAACTTGTGACAAAAAAATAAAAACTTCTATGAACTCACCATACTCCTAACGGAATACCTTGGGGTGTCTTCTTTCTAAAATGGGGTCATTAGTGGGGTTCCTATACTGCCCTGGCATTTTAGGGGCCCTAAACCGCGAGGAGTAGTCTTGAAACAAAAATGACCTGTGAAATCCTAAAGGTACTCATTGGACTTTGGGCCCCTTAGTGCAGTTAGGGTGCAAAAAAGTGCCACACATGTGGTATCGCCGTACTCGGGAGAAGTAGTATAATGTGTTTTGGGGTGTATTTTTACACATACCCATGCTGGGTGGGAGAAATACCTCTGTAAATGACAATCTTTTGATTTTTTTACACAAATTGTCCATTTACAGAGGTATTTCTCCCACCCAGAATGGGTATGTGTAAAAATACACCCCAAAACACATTGTACTACTTCTCCCGAGTATGGCGATACCACATGTGTGGCACTTTTTTGCAGCCTAACTGCGCTAAGGGGTCCAAAGTCCAATGAGCACCTTTAGGCTTTACAGGGGTGCTTACAATTTAGCACCCCCCAAAATGTCAGGACAGTAAACACACCCCACAAATGACCCCATTTTGGAAAGTAGACCCTTCAAGGTATTCAGAGAGGGGCATGGTGAGTCCGTGGCAGATTTCATTTTTTTTTGTCGCAAGTTAGAAGAAATGGAAACTTTTTTTTTTTTTTTCTCACAAAGTGTCATTTTCCGCTTACTTGTGACAAAAAATATCTTCTATGAACTCATTATGCCTCTCAGTCAATACTTTGGGATGTCTTCTTTCCAAAATGGGGTCATTTGGGGGGTATTTATACTATCCTGGAATTCTAGCCCCTCATGAAACATGACAGGGGGTCAGAAAAGTCAGAGATGCTTGAAAATGGGAAAATTCACTTTTTGCACCATAGTTTATAAACGCTATAACTTTTACCCAAACCAATAAATATACACTGAATGGTTTTTTTTTTATCAAAAACATGTTTGTCCACATTTTTCGCGCTGCATGTATACAGAAATTTTACTTTATTTGAAAAATGTCAGCACAGAAAGTTAAAAAAATCATTTTTTTTGCCAAAATTCATGTCTTTTTTGATGAATATAATAAAAAGTAAAAATCGCAGGAGCAATCAAATAGCATCAAAAGAAAGCTTTATTAGTGACAAGAAAAGGAGCCAAAATTCATTTACGTGGTAGGTTGTATGAGCGAGCAATAAACCGTGAAAGCTGCAGTGGTCTGAATGGAAAAAAAGTGGCCGGTCCTTAAGGGGTAGAAAGCCCTAGGTCCTCAAGTGGTTAAAGTAACCCGGAGGTGAAAATAAACTCATGAGGTAAACAATTTGATCTGTTATCCTAGTCCTGAAAATGAGGGGTTTTTTTTGTTTTGTTTGTAAATTTTTAAAGTACAATATAAAACCAGGGGATAGCTAAAAAAAAAAAAAAAAAGTGCATTGAATTGTCTCTGCTCACTGGCAGTCTGTTAAGTGTACCTGAGTTAAAATACATGAACTATTGACGTTTTTCTCTCTCCCCTGCCCTCAGAAGTTGCATTCTGCCAGGAAAACGTTTATGGCAGTAATTTGCTTATCAGTGTTGTTTACTATATTCCCGACCAAGGTACTGACAAGACAGAAGCTGTCACTTCCATGCCTGAAAATTAACCCTTTAAGGTAGCAAATAAAAAAATTTAAAAAAAATCAACAGCCTGGTTAAGGTTTTGCACTGTACATACACGTTTCTCTCATTATGTCATATGTCGCCTCAGGTACACTTTAAAATGCATTCTATTGTATATATTATAAAGTGTGAAAATATCCCCTAGGAGAAAACTTGAGAGAAACAGAGAATTGACTAAGGGCCATCATCATTCATTCATTCAGCTGAGAGTGACAGCAGCACTAAAAGTGGCCTCACACTGTACAGTTTTTACATTTATTTTCAATTTTAGAAATACAATCCCACATTTTTCCCCAGGTATGAAAAATAATGATTGAAAATTGCTTGGGTCTATAAATCAAGAAATTCACAATCTATCCGACGCCATTCAATTTTCATAAAAAAAAAAAAAAAAAAAAAAATGATCAGAAAAATCCACCTCTTCAGATCCTTTTTTATGGGGAAAAATGGAAAATCAATCACATTTCTCAAGTGAATAAAAAGGTTTCAATTTTTCTGTGCAACTGATGATTTTTATCAGATTGTCGTAAAATTGGATAGTTTTATTGTATCGTATGTGGCCACCTTGAGGGGTAAGAGATGTCCCAAATACAGAAGAAGGGACCAAAGGCCGACACCCTGATGAGCGTTAAGGATTCCTCACCAAAGTTTTTTTTTTTATTTTTTTTTTTATTTTTTTTTTTTAATTCTTTTCCTGTAGAAGGCAGATGTTCTGCCTCACCTGTTTAATAAAATTAAAATGCATCACCACTTTCCCAAACAAAATATATTTCTTAAATCTCTTCACATTTCAGCTCTTAATAACTCCATAATCTGCATTACTCTGACCTACCCATGATTACTCTGTCGATGAGATGATTTTAATTCTGAGTTTATGCAAATATATGCAACTGAGAAAGATGTCAATCAAATTCAGTGGCATTTAGTATGTCATTGACCATCTATGCACTGCTCAGTATCGCTGACTGCCACTGCTGAGATGGGAATGATTACCACAGCTGTGATGTACACATCTCCAGCACCCAGCTGTCCCACCTCCCTGTAAAATGAATGTTTCACTGCAGTAAAACTAAAGAAAGGGGCATTAAGGGATGTAAGAAATTTTACTTCATGGTTTGTGCAGACTTATGAACCAATGACACAAACTAGGAGAAGAGCATTATGGGTATCTTTTACACCAAGTCATATACTATTGGCGTGTTTCCTTCAAGTTTAATTAAAAGAAAAAAAAAGTATAAAAGCTTTAGACTGAAATTGAAAGGTAATTGTTCTAAAATGGCTTATGTGGTAGTGACCGATTATATTCTATGGATTTTTGTACTAAAGTATGGTGGCTTAATAAAGTCTTACTGTACTTATGGGATCAAGTCTAGAAAAATTTAATTCAAGGTTGCTTTAAATAGGTTTGCAATATTCTACACACCCAAATACCATTGGTTTGCCAGTGCAATGACCTCTCACCTGCCGGAGCTGCAGACAAACAGCGCAGGAGATTTGGGGGCAGCTGGCGCCACCATAGACCGTAATAGGAATTGAGGTTATACCTCCGCTCAGTGACTGATTTGGGTGCCGTCAGAAGACGGAGCACAAATCACTACAAGAACACTAATTCGTGTGCCAGCAATAGGTGAAAGCCAAATTACGTCTTTCCCCCATTATCCATGGCGCCCTGAAAGGGGAATAGTAATGAACGCCACCGGGACTTGTGCAGGAGCCGGGTAAGCTGTTTATCGTCTTTCCCCTGCGCGAAATCTATGCTATGTTATAGGTACGAGCTGCAGAAGGCCTTGTCTTGGTTTCAGAGTGGCGGCAATCTTGCTGCTTTGAAATTGTGGAATTGAAGTTGCTTGCACTGAGCGGATATCTTCTTCAGACATTATAGCTATGACAGAAAAGAGCGTTTTGGGATTATCAGCCATCACTAGCAATCCCAAAATGCACTATGCTAATGAAAGTCAATGCAGGCAAACCCACAGAAGCGGTTGCAATTAGGCCAACTTGCCTGCCGCATTTTGGCATACTTTACTCTCCAATACAAAGTATAGGCAGCAGAATCGCTTTGAAATCGCTGTATATAAGCAATTTTGTAGCAACTTTAATATTCTGAACCACAAAAAAAGAAAATCGCAATCGCTAGAAATGAAATAAAATCCCTACAAGAATCGTTGCAACTGCTGTTCGAAACGCAAGCAAAACAATGAGCGATTGGCATTGTGAAGTAGGCTCCTATCCTGTTATCTCTGCCAGTGTTGCTCCTGTGCAAGCAGTTTGTTTACACCAGCCTGGCAGGGCAGGGTCATACAGCCACTAGTGCTGTCAGTTTAACAGACACTCGGCAGTGAAAAAAGAATCTGTAGCTGTACAACCTAAAGGTTTGTGTAGATTTTGTAAGGGGCACTTACCACAGCTTTTATTTTTCAATGGTGTTCCTGAGTTCAGTGTGGTTAAAATGTCTTCTTATTGGATAATCAATAGTGCGGTGGGTGAAACCAGGGAGCTAGTCTACTTTAGGGGACCCACCGTAAATCCCCATAGAGAATTGGAGCTGTGCTGAAAACGGAACAAATTTCCGCTTTCAGCTCTTTTAAACCCCCACAAGTTATACATGTATGGAAAGCTCAGAATCTGCTCTAACGAATGATGCCACTTTCAGTAGGAAGAAACTGAAACTCACCGTGAACGAGGCGCCGAAAGGCCGCAATCGCGGCTCCGTCGGCCATCCTACATCTGTGCTGGCTCATATTGTTCTCCCTCCTCATTGGAGGGATTGTTAGCTGGGGGCGTGCCAGAGAAAAAAAAAAGTCAGTAGCTAGTTCTGCGTTGGTCTTGTCCGGGGAGAAGGGAGAGCAGTTTCTGGCACGCCCCCAGCTAACAATCCCTCCAATGAGGAGGGAGAAAAATATGAGCAGCACAGAAGCCGACGGAGCCACGATCGCGGCCGTTCCGGCGCTTCCTACATGGCGAGTTGCACCTTTTGTTTACCGAAAGTAGCATAATTCGTTAGAGCAGATTCTAACCTTTCCAAAGATATATAGCTTGTGGGGGTTTAAAAGAGCTGAAAGCGGAAAATTTGTTCCGTTTTCAGCACAGCTCCAATTCTCTATGGGGATTTACGGTGGGTCCCCTAAAGTAGACTAGCTCCGAAACCAGGTCGGCACAGTCAGTTTACATTGGAAGAGTCATGGGGAGGGAAGACACAGGAAACACAAATGCTGAGTGTTTTCATGAGACAGCCAAATGCGGGTCAGGAAATTTGGCGCATGAGGCACCTCCATAGGCCGTAATTTGAATTACGGCTATAGTGGCGCTCAGACGGTAATTTGGGCACTGTCAAAAGCTGGCAGCTGAATTACCGGTATGTGTTGCCTCTATGGCCCAGTGCACACCAAAACCTGCTAGCAGATCCGCAAAATGCTAGCAGATTTTGAAACTCTTTCTTATTGTTCTGTAGCGTTTCACCTAGAATTTTGCGGTTTTGTGACATGTGTTTTTGGTGTAGTAGATTTCAGATATTGTTACAGTAAAGCTGTTACTGAACCGCTTCTGTAACAAAACCGCCTGCAAAACAGCTCTGAACTGCCGTTTTCCGAGCGGTTTGCGGTTTTCCTATACTTTACATTGGAGGCAGAAACGCCGTCGCAATCCAAAAAATGCCTCACCCCGGGAGTATACGTTTCAGCAAAACGCCTCCCGCTCTGGTGTGAACCACCCCATTGAAATACATTAACCACACGTATCCGCAAGCGGCTGCAAAAACGCTGAAAAACCTGCTCGGTGTGCACCAGCCCTATAAGTCTATGGCGGCCTGGAGGGGGAATAGTAATTAACTCTGCCATTTTTCGGTTTTGCCCTGAGCCCTAATTTCCCAGTGCCTTACAGGTTATGCGTGTTTTCACACAAAGCTGGTTGTCGATTTTCTGGGTTGCTGTTAAAGAGTAGTTCCCAATATAAATTGTGCTTCCTGAAGTTCTTAATTATCGCTGGCTTAGCGAGTGCAAGTATCCATCGCCAGTCATCAGGGTAGTGGTTGACTTTTTTTTTTTTTTGAGTGATGTTTCTTGGAGCTAGTGACCTATTACATTGTGCACCAGGATTTTTTCCTACTGCTAAATACTGCTGGAATGCACAAAAATGGACACACAAAGCCTAGAGCTAAAACTCTTATTTAAAGCGGACCTGGCCTCAGAACCTCCTCTATGCTCTAAAAGATAAGCAAAAGCATAATAGCCTTTAAAGTAAAACATTTCTTTGTTGCAGCTGATACAAATCCTGCAATAAATCTGCAGTGTATCTACTTCCTGCTTTCATGGAAGCAGGCATATTGTTAACATCCTGTGCTTTTAATTTAGCCTCTCTGCCGTGGCAGTCAGCTGACATAGCTGAGGTATCAAACTACAACTTGTGATTAGTCACAGATGAGGAGGATTTAGGCCTAGTGCACACCGAGCGGTTTTTGGAGCGATCCGCCGGCCGCATCCGCCTATAAAAAAGCCTGGCTAATGTATTGCAATGGGATGGTGCACACCGGCGGTTTGAGGTTTTTGCCAAGCCGCAAACGCGCCTCCTGCTGCGCGTTTGCGGTTTTCTGAAGCGTTTCATCCTCAATGTAAAGTATAGGAAAAACGCAAACCGCTCTGAAAAACGCTACTTCAGAGCGGTTTGCCAGGCATTTTTGTTACAGAAGCTGTTCAGTAACAGCTTTTACTGTAACAATATGTGTAATCTGCTACACAAAAACGCACCCAAAACCGCTAGGTATGTTTAGAAAACCTCTCTAAACATGCCTAGAATCGCTCTGAAATCAGCTCCCAAAACCGCTAGCGTATTGCGGATCTGCTAGCGATTTTGGTGTGCACTGGGCCTTAGACAGGCTAAAATCTCTAGATACATACAGGGTGCATTTCTCTATGCTTTACTACTTTGCTGTGCAAGAAATCAGGTCCACGTTGTTTTTGGTACAGTGGAAAAGGGTTACAATTTCCAATCTTCAGAAATTGATTGAAAATCACATCAGACATGTTGGAAATAATCGATATGACAGTAAATCTGACAGAAAAATCTCATCATGTGTGCCTAGCATAAGAGTTTAGGCAGATCATCTTGAGGTTAACCTCCTTGGCGGTATGAAAAATACCGCCAGGAGGGAGCGCAGCAGTTTTTTTTTAAATTTTTTTTTTTTTTATCATGTAGCGAGCCGAGGGCTCGCTACATGATAGCCGCTGCTGAGCGGCATCCCCCCGCCCGCTTCGATCGCCTTCGGCGATCTCCGATCAGGAAATCCCGTTCATAGAACGGGATTTCCTGGAGGGCTTCCCCCGTCGCCATGGCGACGGGGCGGGATGACGTCACCGACGTCACTGACGTCGGGACGTCATTGGGAGTCCCGGGCCACCCCTCGGCGCTGCCTGGCACTGATTGGCCAGGCAGCGCTGGGGTCTGGAGGGGGGGGGGGGCCCGCGCCGCAGCAGATAGCGGCGATCGGGCAGGGGCCGGCGGCGATCAGAGTGCTGGCGCAGCTAGCAAAGTGCTAGCTGCGTCCAGCAAAGCAAAAATTATGAAAATCGGCCCAGCAGGGCCTGAGCGGCACCCTCCGGCGGCTTACCCCGTGTCACACACGGGGTTACCGCCAAGGAGGTTAATTAGCTAGCTTGCACATAAACATAAAACCTCAGCTTACTGAATGGGTTGTGTCTGGAGGAAAAAGGTCCTCATCTCTGGAGGAGATAAGAATCTAAAAAAAATACTGCAGCCCCCGAGTTTGCGTTTGTGGAAAAAAACTACCCGCTCTGGTGTGCACCATCCCATTGAGATACATTACCCAAGCAGTTTTCAAACAGCGTTTTTAAAAACGCTCCAGAACCACTCTGGTGTGCACCAGCCCTCAGAAGTGGACCATGCCATGACTATGGCTATATTATATTTTTGGTTCCAGCCAAATCTGTTACAATGACATGTCTAATAACACTACTCATTTCTACTTGTTAATGTAAAATAGGGGAAGATATTAAGCAAACAAATGTGTTTTCAATTAACACCTAAACATTTTGGTTATAGTTTCACCTGTTAAGCTAAAAACGATGACATTTTATGGATGACCGTATTTGTGCACATAAGTCGGTTTACCTGTTCATCTAAAAAAAAATTAGGTTTGATCTAAAGTGTAAAGAATTGGGACATCGCTTCCTGTTTACCCAAATAAAGGCTAGCAGGGTATATAAAGTGTGGCTTCTGCTAGACAGCAGGGGGCTCCCCACATTACAGCCATGAGGCCCAATCCAATTTACTTTTTCTTCTAAGATTTCTCTTAGGAGATAATGGCCCACATGCAATTCAGTTTTTCTCCTGAGTTTTCTCCTAGAAGATAATTTTCCAAAAACGTTTTTTTTTTTTTTTTTTTCTGTACGCAAAAAACGTAATATCAAAATTAATTTGAGTATTTGCTTGCTGGTGGTTTAAAAGGCATTTTATTGACGTGTTTGAAAATATCACTTAACCTCCCTGGCGGTAAGCCCGAGCTGAGCTCGGGCTATGCCGCGCAGGGGGAGATCTCAGCCCCTGGTGGGGCGATTTTCATTTTGTAAATTGCTGTGCGCGCAGCCAGCACTTTGCTAGCCGCGCGCACAGCTTGATCGCCGCCGCTATGCGGCGATCGGCCGCACGCAGCGGCTGAAGAGGGCCCCCGCCAGAGCCCTGCGCTGCCCGGATCAATGAGTTCCGGGCAGCGCTATGGGCTGGATCGTGTGTCCCTGACGTCAGGACGTCGGCTGACGTCCATGACGTCATCCCGATCGTCGCCATGGCGACAGGAGAAGCCAAACAGGGGAACTCGTTATATACGCGTTCCCCTGTTTGCTATAGATGCCGGCGACGATCGGACTAGAGGGCCACATGCGCCCTCTAGTGGTGTTTCATGTAGCTACCACTCTGGTAGCTTTACATGAAACATTAAAAAAATTTTTAAAAAAATTGGAATTCTGCAATTTTTGCAGAAAAAATTAACCGCCAAGGAGGTTAAAGAAAACGAAGGTGAAAAAGTGAATTGCATACGGGACAATCTTCTGTTCAAGATACCTTTTCAGCACTCTGCAATTCAAAAAGCAGGTGAAAAGGTCCTTTTAAAATTTAGTATTTTCTTTCTTGCTGGTGGCTTAAAAGGTATTTTTAACCACTTTGTCCTCATTGACATATAAAAACGTCAAGGAGGACATGCGCGCTCCAGTGGCCGATCGCGTGCACGCCCGGCCGTGGATTCGTTAAAGAGAATCTGTATTGTTAAAATCGCACAAAAGTAAACATACCAGTGCGTTAGGGGACATCTCCTATTACCCTCTGTCACAATTTCGCCGCTTCTCGCCGCATTAAAAGTGGTTAAAAACAGTTTTAAAAAGTTTGTTTATAAACAAACAAAATGGCCACCAAAACAGGAAGTAGGTTGATGTACTGTATGTCCACACATAGAAAATACATCCATACACAAGCAGGCTGTATACACCCTTCCTTTTGAATCTCAAGAGATCATTTGTGTGTTTCTTTCTCGCTGCAGTTCTCATGCACTGAAGTTTCAGGCTGCTCTTTTTTCTCCTGCAAACAGCTTTGCCCTTGTCTGTAATTCTTCAGTATGTGAAAGCCCAGCCAGCTCAGAGGACGATTTATCCAGCTTGTAAAAGAGAAGAGAGAAGCTGCTCTAATCTAAATAATACACAGGCAGTGTGCATAGAGGGGCCTGGAAGGGGGAATTCATAGCAGAACCACAACACTGAAGAACTTGGCAGCCTTCCAGACACAGGCACAGGCTGACAAGTCTGACAAGGGAAAGATACATTGATTTATTACAGAGATTGTGATAGCAGAAAGTGCTGCAGTAAGCCAGAACACATTAGAATAGCTTTTGGAACTTGTAGGATGATAAAAAACAGGATGCAATTTTTGTTACGGAGTCTCTTTAACCCAGGAATCAATGTATCGGGCTATGGTGCCCGATCACGGATTCCTCTCCCCCGCTGAAAAAGTGACCGCTTCTCTCGGAAGCTACGCTTTTACTGAAGCTATGTCCCTCTAAGCATACATTGTACGCTTAGAGTGACGTCATGTAAACAAACTCAAAAAGTAAAACTACAAGTAAAAGTAAAAAAACATTACAATACACAAATATTTCCCCAAATAAAACACTATTTATATCCCACCCTCCCAAAAATGCCCACATAAAATGTTTATTAAAAAAAAACAAAAAAACATTACTATAAAAAAAACAAAACACATAAATATTTACCTAAGGGTCTAAACTTTTTAAATATCTATGTAAAGATGAAATATTTCTCTCTTTTTTTTATATGCTTGTAAATAGTGATGGATGCAAAACGGAAAAAATGCTCTCTTATTTCCAAATAAAATATTGTCGCCATACATTGTGATAGGGACATAATTTAAACGGTGACATAACCGTGACAAATGGGCAAATACAATACGTGGGTTTTAATTATGGAGGCATGTATTATTTTAAAACTATAATGGTCGAAAACTAACAAATGAATTTTTTCATTTTTTTTTTCTTACTGTTAAAATGCATTTACAGTAAGGTAGCTCTTAGCAAAATGTACCCCCCAAAAAAAGCCTAATTGGTGGCGGAAAGAACAAGATATAGATCAGTTCATTGTGATAAGTAGTGTTAAAGTTATGGGTTAATGAATGGGAGGTGAACATTGCTCGGATGCATAAAGTGAAAACGACTGAGAGCTTAAGTGGTTAATGAGATGTGGAAATATCACCTAGGGGAAAACGCAGGCGGAAAAGTGAATTGTATCGGGCCCATAGACTATCGCCTCACCCTCAAGCTGTCTTTTGGTAGACAAAAGATTACACTGTCCTTGTTAACAGTAGCAGTGTGGGTTGGCACAAATTTAGGTAGAAGGAACAAATTGCAGCTTTTGAAGCCCTTGATTGGTATAAAGGCAGCCATACGCTGGTCAATTGCCAGATCGGCCAACAGATAGATCGCTCTCTGATCGGATCTGATTACAGAGGGGTCTATTGGCTGCCCATTACTGCACACCGATTTTGAATGTATTTCAGCTTGAAATCTATTCACAACCTGTGGAGCTGCTGCCTGCTCTCTGCCCCTGTGTGCTTCCCCGGCCAGTAGTGATACATTGCGTGTCCGCTGGCGCGAGTCCCCAGTCTGTGCTGACACTTTCTCAGGCTGGCCTGTCTCCTCATTACTTCCTGTGACGAGCGGATGTACAAACAGTAGAGCGCCCTCTACTATTTGAACTTAGGCTTGTCAGAGTAGGAGACGGGAAGTAATGAGGAGACAGGCCAGCCGGAGAAAGTGTCAGCACAGACTGGGGACTCGCGCCAGCGGACATGTAATGTATCACTGCCGCTATGCTGTGTCAGTCGATCGCTGCTAGCGATGTACTCCTGACCCGCCCGTGATCGAGCAAAATCTTCCGCCGGGACAGAACAATGGAAACTATCGATTTTGAGTGGAAATTGATCGATCCGTCCAACATTTGATTTCACAGCAGATTCGATCACAGTGATATCAAATCTTCAGTATATCAGTGGGAAAAGGATGCAGTGTACGGGGTAGCTTAACAGAGAACTGTGCATAAGGGTGCTTGTTCTTTAGACTGACACTTCTCACAACCTGTTCACTGTGAGGATATTTGCTGGCATCAGTATCCTCATATGCGGTCATCAGGAGGCTGCTTTTGCCCATCACTGCTCCTTGTGAATAGTGTGGCGTCAATGGTGAAAAAATACTATGTAATGTGTACTGGATGGTTAGTGGTAATGGCATTCGTTGATACTTTATAACACTTGCGTTTCCCAATCAGTTCACTCGCTGCTGCTGTACTTGAACAGCTGTTTGGACTTCAGTTGATGTATCAAAATTGAAAACCGACACATTTTCTTTTATACTGCATCAAAAAAAAATAATAATAATTTTGGGGGGCATCTAGTAACCAACTCATTCAGCATTATGTATCTAATCATTGCGTCTTGTACGTCAGTATTACATGTTAATAGTGTTTATAATACAAATGCAATATATGCATGTACTGTACAGAATTACATAGACTGCGACAAATTGAAACCTAAATCTGGTTTTACAAATGAGATTTAGCACTAAATTGTACATTGTGCTTTAAAAATTGTTATACATTAGTAAAATACCTGAGAACCTGCTGTAAAATAAGATCATTTGACTGTATAGATGGACATTCAATGGGTTTGGCCACATTACAAAATAAATATTTATTATGTGTTCAATATGAATTCATATGTATATACCAAAAGATTAAGGCTAGGTTCAGTGTTCAGTTGCATAACACACGCCTTATGAGTATGAGCTGCAATGGAGACTGGACATATTCTTTGAATAGGAACTCCAGTGAAAATGTAATGATAAAAAAGTGCTTATATTTTTACAATCAATATGTATAAATGATTTAGTCAGTGTTTGCCCATTGTAAAATCTTTCCTCTCCCTGATTTACATTCTGACATTTATCACACTGTGACATTTTTACTGCTGGAAGGTTATGTCAGTGGAAAAAGATGCTGCTTGCTTTTTTAGCAGTTGGAAACAGCTGTAAACAGCCTTTTCCCACAATGCAACAAGGTTCACAGACAGGAAACTGCCAGGACCATGGTCCTCAGTTTCCTGTGGGAGAGGCTTCACCACAATATCAGCCATACAGAGCCCCCTGATCATCAGTTTGTGAAAAGGAATAGATTTCTCATGTAAAAGGGGGTATCCGCTACTGAATGGGATGAAGTTCATATCTTGGTCACAGTTTCTCTTTAACCGGTTCAGGACCATGTGTAATTAAAACTATGCCGCTCTTGTGGCTACCAAAAGGTGCCTATGAACAATACAGTTTTTCACTAAATGCGATCTTTCAGTGCGATTTAAATGATCATAAGTAATCTGAAGGCAATTATCGAATGTTCACATTTACTGAGCGATTATTTCTTCAAATTCGATCATAAAAAACAACTTTCAGATCAATTTTATCCTATAACGCAATCAACCAAAGAATCGTTCACTATCGGTTGCCTTCATAAATACATTTTCTATACAGTTTGATCGTAAAAATCACATCGAAAGATCGCATTCTGTGGAATAAAAGCTGCCTGGAAACCATAGCGCATCCCCATGGGCTCAAAATTCAGTAACTCGGTCATGAGCCGTTCTCATTGGCTCCTGACCTCTTAAACACTGTGAGCCAATCATAATGATCAGGAAGTGTAAAAAGAAGACAAAAAAACCTTTGGTCCCTTTTTAAAGCTTCTGGTCTGAAATTAAAGCCTCGTTCACATCATGTGCGCATTTGGAAGCGCGTATGATGTGGTGAAACGCAAGAACGGCAGGAGGGTTTAGACAGCCCTTCTGCTGTTCACATCTACTGCACAGCGCAGTAGTACGATTCAGTATGATGTGCTTGCGTACTGCTGCCTGCATTTTGCCGGCAAGCGCAAAGCTGATCCCATCACTCTCAATGGATGGGATCAGCAGCACAGCGGGTAACGGCGCAGGTGGCGTGCGATCGTACGTGTTGCGTTCTGATCGCACAGCCATCTGCGTTGAAGACATGTGAACGAGGCTTAATACAAAGCCTGCATGCAGTGAGATAGAATAATGCGATCAGTTACAACTCAGTAGGCCCTTAGAATTGTATGGGCAGTGAGGTGACCTACAAAATCCTTCTGCAACGCAACAGAGCACTGTGAACCTAGCCCACAAATGTCATTGTTTAAAAAATTATATATATATATATATATATATGAAGTTGCGGTTTTATTGAGAGTTTTGTTAATAAAACATCTCCATGTTTTAATATAAAAAGTGTCTTGCAAAGTGTTTTTCTTACAAACTCTGTACATATGATGGATATTACACAATGATGTTAATAATAAACTGAAAAAAATCAAAATAGATTTTTTTTTTCATGTACATAATTTTTATAATACCTTTGGAAAGAATTTCTGTAAAGTATGGTCTGGAAGGCTATATACTCTGAGACGTTGCACTCCGTGTAAAAACAGGAATACAATGGAGGGGAAAGATCGCGTTGCATGTTATGTGAAATCGCGTTGCATGTTATGTGCATCTTGCATACAGGGAAGTATACAGTCGATGAAACGTATAGTATACGTCACTGCCATTGTTAAAGAAAACCTGTACTGAAAATAAAAGTCAAAATAAGCATACACAAGTCATACTTACCTTCCATGTAGTCTACTCCTCAGTGTCTTTCTCCTGTCCCGCGTCCTATTTGTTCACTATGATCAAGGGAATTTTCCGTTTTCTGGTCAGCACACAGTTAAACTGTAACATCGCCCACTTGAGCCATAGGGAAACATGGACATTACCTGGTACATCCATTTTCCTCTCAGCTATAACTGACAGCAACTGATATTTTACTGACAGCAACTGATATATTTCAGATCTGACAAAATATTGTCAGAACTGGATGGGATTATTGTCAGAAGAAAATGGTGAGCTTCTGAGAGGAACTGATGGCAAGCTAACTCTGTAATGTTCATTTGAAGTTACCTCATGTGTTTATTTTAAATATTTTTACTCAGTACAGGTTCTCTTTAATGTGCATTATGCAGTAATGCACTGCATGCACGGTTATGATTAACTGTTCACTTGCACTGCTAACGTGCCGATGTGAATCTTACCATTACAAATTGCATCACGTTACCAATGCAATTATATTGGCCTCAATTCACTAAGATCATGCTGGTGATAATAAAGCAAGAGAAAAGAGAAGACTTACCACCACACAACCATTGGTATTTTCAGTGTTAATTCACTAAAGAAGCTTGCCTTATTAAGGTGTAGTTTTCACAGTGAGAGAGTTATCTTATCACTTCAGTCCTTTAAGAGGAACTTCAGCCTAAACAAACATACTGTCATTAAGTTACTTTAGTTGTGTTAATTAAAATAGATAGGTAATATAATCTCTTACCCATCCTGTTTTAGGGCCTGTTTCCACTATCGCAAATCTGCATGCGTTTCCTGCATGCAGATTCGCACAGCCAATACAAGTGGATGGGCCTGTTTCCACTTGTCAGTTTTCCTGAGCGGTTTTCTGTGCAAGATTTTTCTGCACGGCAGAGCCCTCAGAATTCGCCTGCGTGTGGAATGCATGCGAATCGCCGCTAATGTATTTAATAGGGAAATCGCCTGCGGCTTTGGTATGCGAATTTTCAAGCGAATTTGCATGCCAATTCGCATAGAAATCAATGGAAAAGCACACTGGTGCTGCCATGGTTAAATTCGCATACAGCGTCATCCATGCGAATTCGCATGAAAATTCGCATACATCCAGATGCGAAATTCGCATCTGCATGCGAATTTTTACTGCGGCGATTCGCACCGCACAAGTGGAAACGGGCCCTTAAAAGAACAGGCAACTGTGTGATTTCATGGGGGTAGCCATCTTTTTGGTTGAAAGGAGGGAACAGGGAGCATTAGGTACAGTTCCAACTGTCTTGTGTCCTGATCACTCCTCCCAGTTGCTAGGCAATGAGGACAACATCAGAAATCCCATCATGCTTTGCACAGTATCGGGGAAAAATGCCCAGGCAGTTTTCTTTGATGGGTTGGAGCTTAGCTTCTGTGCAACCAAAAATGAGGCTTTGATAAGAAAAACAAAGTTCTGATGCTGTGAAACTATTATGCTGGGAATGCACTCCATTTAGATGGCTCGATAGATAATTTCTGACATGTCTGATTTCCCGTTCGATCGTGTCGCTGCTCGATTTCTCATAGATGTGAATAGAAAAAGATAAGAAAAATGAGCGGAAGATAAGAGAATCGACTGCAGAATTGAGCGGCAGAAACGAACAGTGTATTCCCAGCATTAGCGATAAACCAAGCCTTTTCAGTGCTGCTGAGTAGATTTTTAGTCTGGAGATTCACTTTAAATACCTTCTCTGTAGTAATTTTCACATGCAGTATATAGGGCCTGTCTTTAAGTTTAGAATTCTGTAGTTATTTTAAGGATTGAAATGTTAACTTTAGAAATCTCTCCTACAAAAAAGTTAAAGTGGACCCAAATTAAAAATAAAGATTTCAGAAATAAAATCTATTGTCTAAATTATAATAATAAATAGCAGCCTTTATTCAGCTGCATGATGACAAATATAAAATATTTTACATTTATTGGAGGAACCCCTCCCTTTCTTTCATATTGCCGGGATTTTTCCGGCAAACTGGTGGAGTAGGTGGTGTCCGACAATAAAGGAATTGCTAATGGCTGCCCCCAGTATAACCCTAGTTATGCAAAGAGAAGGGTGAAAAGCATGCACTGAAAAGCTCATAGGCTTGAAGAAGTGTTTATTTATTTTTGTATGTCTCAGAGTGGTGCAACTAAATATTTTTAATTAAAAAAAATGTTTGGTTTGGGTCCGTTTTAAGTTTAGATTTGCCTGAGGTAAATTGTTTAGTGAATACTACATGCCTTATCACCATGGTGATAACACTAGAAACCTCTCAGAAACGTTATTAAAGACAGGAGATAAGCTTAGTGAATTAAGGCCGTTTTCTGACTTACCGCGCACTGTGTAAGTAGCCTAAAGGTTCATGTTTGAATTTTGGATTCTGCATTCAGAAAGCCTAAAAATGCTGAACACCACACTTCAGCACTCAAGCTAGTGGACAGGGCAACAGGGTCGTGTGACTCGAAGTGCATTAGTGCAGGGGTCTCAAACTCAATTTACCTGGGGGCCACAGGAGGCAAAGTCAGGATGAGGCTGGGCTGCAAAAGGGATTTCACGTGTCCCCGCCGCAAAACGAGGGCTGCAGAGCCCCCAAATCACCCGGGGGGCAATCCGCCGGCATTTCCTGGAAGGGGCAGAGCTTTCAGCTTCAGCTTTGCCCCTCCTGACGTCAATCGCGGCGGATTGCCGCCTCTGCCCGCCCCTCTCACACTTCCTTCACAGAGAGACGGCGATCCGTGCGGCGATTGACATCAGGAGGGGCAGAGCTACAGCTGGAAGCTCTGCCCCTCAGTGCAGTCGTGGATGATTGCCCGGGGGATTTGGGGGATCTGCAGCCCTCATTTAGCGGCCGGGGATGCGGCGGATTACTTGGGAGTACTGAAGCGAACTATAAGGTAAAATAGGCTTGTGAGTGACCTACCCTTGACACTGTCCACTAGCTTGGGTAGTGAAGTGCATTGTTCAGCGTTATTCTGCTTTCCAAATGCAGCATCCCGAATTCTAACACTAATAGCCAGACACTTACAGTGTATGTGACCAACTGATACTTATTATGGTCCCGATGATTATTACAGTGCCTTGCTTGAAGGAGCTTACATATTTGTTTTTAAAACAAACCTGTAAAGAGGATACAACGGCTCTGTATGCTAATGATAAATTAAGTCAAAGGCTACAGTATTTATCTAACAAGTAATGTAAAGCATGTAAACATTAAACCTATTCGGTTTGAAAGAGGTCATCTGTGTGAAATTGGAAAAACCTATAACTATAACCTGGTGGAGGCCTTTGAAAATTACTATCAACTCTGCCGTTTTATCATTTTTACCCAGATGTTTTAAAGGTAGTATACTGTACATGTAGAGCCAGGGAATTGAAATAAAAAACCCTCTGAATAATAGGTGTCAACCAGGTTTCTATGTTGCCTCCAAGTTTGTGCATGTGCATGTACTGTATGTGTCTATTTCTTTCTTCACTCGCATTGAAAATAAATGGATAGTGTTGATCAAAAAAAGTGTTCAGTTGAAACAACCTTACATTTTTCTGTGTACCCACTGTGGAGTGAGTCAGGCAAAGACTGCGCTGGAAACTTGGGCGCACCAGGTGCCACTATAGTCCATATTGGGAATTACGACTATAGCGGCGCTCAGGCAGTAATTTGGGTGCCATCAAGAAATGCAGCACAAATTGCGATAAAAGCAGCCTTACCCCACAGTCCACGGTGCACTAGAGGGGGCTTACTAATTGTCGCCTGGACTTTTGCAGGAGCAGGTTAAGCCATTTTTCAACTTCACCGTGCACCCAAATTTCCCAGTGCCTTAGTTACAGACTTTCCTTGACCTCCTTAACTACCTGAGTCTTACGCCGCTCAAGAGGTTTTATTCGGTTTTGCCCCCAACATTAAATACTTTGCTCACATGGCTGTAAAACCTTTAGCTAGCACTAGGCTAGTTAGTAGAAGTGTCCAGCACAAGTTTATACATTCACAGCCTGGATCCAGCGATCGGCGCAGCCTCCCCGCACAGATCGCCGCTCAGAAGACTGTTAGACGGCGTAATCACCGTCTATTTACATGTAGAGCGCTGCGATCTGCAGCAGTGCTGTACTGGGGACAGCCGTGTGACACTGCTGTACCCTCCATAGGCTGGGCAGTGATCGGCTGTCATAGGCTGAAGCCTATGACAGCTGATCACCCTGATTGGCTGGCAGAGGGAGGGAGCAGGGAATAATAATTTAAAAAAGTCAGTCTCTTAAAAATAAATAAATATTAAAGTCATTTTTATTAAAAAAACAACAACAAATAAATATTGATAAAAAAATAAAAATAAACACCAGAGAGCTCTGGTGGTGGGGAGCAAAGTGGGGAGGGGGGGGGGGAATCACTCGTGTGCTGTGTTGTGTGGCCCTGCAGCTTGGCCTTAAAGCTGCAGTGGCCAATTAATAAAAAAACAGCCTGGTCTTTAGGGGGGTTTAGCACTGTGGTCCTGAAGTGGTTAAAATCATTCCAGTTGCCTGACTCTCTTGCTGATCCTGTGTCTCTAATACTTTTAGCCACAGCCCCTCAACAAGCATGCAGATCAGGCGCTCTGACTGAACTCAGACTGGATTAGCTGCATGCTTGTTTCAGGTGTGTGATGCAACCACTACTACAGCCAAAGAGATCAACAGAACTGCCAGGCAACTAGTATTGTTTAAAAGGAAACATCCATATCCCTATAAAGCTCTCCAGGGTGGGGGCAGTACAAAATTATTGACAAAGGAAGCTGCAGTTCAGCTACAGCTGAATATGATGCTAGTTTGAGGTCAGCACACAGCAACACCAGTAGAATGCAGAGGTGTGAACAAAGCTATTCTCTCAGTCCATTGCTCTGCACTTGCCATTTGTAGAGCATCCTTTGAATGTTGTGGTTACCCCCACCATCCGAAAGCTAGACTTGCACTACAATAGATAAGCGTGCGGGAAACTCATCAGGAGGATGCCATTTACCTTTATTTTTGAATTCCAACACAGCCATGAAGTCCGTACTGACACACAGCAGTTTCTGAGCATGCCTATAACCATTGCTGAGAGTGATGGGCAAAAAAAATAAATAAACACATTTAGGAGACTTCCAATATACACAAAAGGAGAATACCAGGTCGAGTACCAGGTAGGTTTACAACTTTTTTTTTATTAAAAACACAGGCCTTAATTGCACATATTTGTAACTGCACAATAAACCATGAGAGTTCACCTCCACGTTTTAGACACCAGCCCTGCCACGTAGTGAGTTACAAAGTTCAACCCAACTAATACGTAGCAGTTGACATAGTTACCTGCCATGAAACCAGTTAGTCTTGGTGTTCCTAGCAGGCAAATGAAATTGCAAAATGCAATTGCAGCAAAATCGCATTGTAAAATCACAATGAATTTGCTTTGCGATTTGCAATATAACCGCTCCAACTCTTCTTGGCACTTGTTATTTTCCTCCAGTCCGCACCATACCAAGAGGATGAAGGTCACCCACATCCTCCGAAGACTTCTCTACCACCATCCACCATCCATCTACCTCATTCACTGCCTCTTCATAGCTACCTCAATTCCAGCCATCTCATGTGATGAAACCAGTTCATATATTAGCAGATTACTTCTATCCCACATCTCACTATGGTGCTTTTCTTTTTCTTAATTACTTTTATAATCTGACAACGATACTTGCTCTACCTAGATCTACAGCTTGGGGTGCAAGTGCTTTCTCTTCCACTTGAGTTTTTCAAAATTGTTGCAATTTTCATTCAAGTGAATCAGAAAGCACTTTTTTAAAAAATGCAAACGCTTTGCAGTGTGGCTCAGCCCTTAGGTAAGTTATCATACTGCATTGAAGTGGTAAAATTGGGCAATTGCTGGCCAATCAATATTGCATGTGTGTATGCACCCTTTGGGAGCCCATATATCTCTCAATTTTGCAGGTAAATCAACCTTTCGATCCAATCATTTTATCAATACTGCAACATGGCCCCCATGAAATGTAATTTATTAATTGTTTCCCTCTCAAAGTATGTTCAATCAGTTTATCTTTCATAGATTTGGTAAGGTTGTACAATCAAGATTGTGTCAATAGTGGGCACCGACATACAATTTTGATTGGCCAGTTCTACCACCACCAAGTAGTATGAGGGCCAGCCGATTTTGAACACTATGAACAGATTGTGTAGGTAAGCTCTCATACTACATGGGGGGGGGGGGGGTAAAATTGGCCAGTCATTGGATGCAACTCTTAAAGGATACCCGAAGTGACATGTGACATGAGATAGACATGTGTATGTACAGTGCCTAGCACACAAATAACTATGCTGTGTTCCTTTTTTTTCTTTCTCTGTCTGAAAGAGTTATATATCAGGTATGTAAGTGGCTAACTCAATCCTGACTCAAACAGGAAGTGACTACAGTGTGACCCGCACTGATAAGAAATTCCAACTATAAAACACTTTCCTGGCAGAAAATGGCTCCTGAGAGCAAGAAAGAGGTAAAAAGGGGAATTTCTTATCAGTGAGGGTCACACTGTAGTCACTTCCTGTCTGATTCAGGACTGAGTTAGCCACTTACTTACCTGATATTTAACTCTTCCAGGCAGAGAAAGAAAAAAAGGAACACAGCATAGTTATTAGTGAGCTTGGCACTGTACATACACATGTCTATCTTATCATGTCACATGTCACCTCGGGTATCCTTTAACCCCCTTGCCGTTCCAATTCTGGCGGCAAGGGGGCAGCGCAGCACTTTTTTTAAATTAATTTTTTTTTAAATCATGTAGCGAGCCCAGGGATCGCTACATGATAGCCGCTGACAAGCAGCATCCCCCTATCCCCTCTGATCGCCGAAGGCGATCAGAGTAAGCAGGAAATCCCGTTCAGAACGGGATTTCCTGCTGGGCTTCCCCGGTCGCCATGGCGTCACCGGGAATCCCGATCCACCCCTCAGCGCTGCCTGGCACTGATTGGCCAGGCTGCGCAAGGGGTCTGGAGGGGGGGCGTGGCGCGGTGGGTAGCGGCGAGCGGCAGCGATCGGAAACTGCACGTAGCTAGCAAAGTGCTAGCTGCGTGCAGGAAAAAAATTTGGGGGAAAAATCGGCCCAGCGGGTCCTGAGAAATCCTCCTACGCAAGTTACCCCGAGCTGAGCTCGGGATAACCGGCAAGGAGGTTAAAGGATACATTAGCTGGAAACATTTACTGCTGATTTACTTACCTGGGGCTTCCTCCAGTTCCTAGAAGCCTGTGTCCGTCCCTGTAGTTCCGCTGTCAGTCACTCTTCTGGGGTCCCCATCGTTCTGCAGAGCTGCAGTAGTACTGTGCCTGTGCAGAATGCTCCCGGCAACAAGCACGATGCAGAAGACGCCAACCTGCCTGGGTTCAGCGGCCACTATGGAGGGGACCCCAGTACAGTGTGACGGTGGAACTGCAGGGAGGGACACAGAGGCTCCTAGGGGCTGGTGGAAGCCCCAGGTAAGTAAATCAGCAGTACATTTTTTGGCTTGTGTATCCTTTAAGCCTGGCACATGCATCCAATTTTGATTGGCCATGGCAAGGCAATTTAATTACCACTTCCATGTAGTAGAAGTTGCCTACAAAAACTGTTCATGATCAAAATCTGTTGGCCCCCTCATACAACATGGAGGTGTTAAAATTGGCCGATCATTTGTTAATCAAAACTGACTTGTTTCCTCCCCATTTCTTGTAATTGTGTGTTTTGTTAGACATTGTATGTATTTCTCACAGGTACATTTAAGTTAAGTTACCACCTCTGTGTGTTTCTTACTTTGTGTGCTATGGAAGATGATGTTTAATATGGAAAGCTTTTTTTTTTTTTTTTTATTTGACTTGCTCAGAGAAAGATACAAACAAGGTGAGCAAGGGATAAGCGATGAGTGAAGATGAGAAGTCTCGGCATTACTGTACTATTTATAGGAATGTGACTTTTCTTTGTACGGTACTCATAAGAAGCAGAAATCCAGCAACAATGACTATGTAGCCCTTCCCCTCTCAAATATTTCCTATTATGAGAAAAATGGTATCACTTGTTATTGTTGTGAAGATGAATTAGATGAAGTGGACTATTTACCCTAAAAGAAAACCTGTATTTGAGTAGGATGCTTGAAATCGGGCTGCAATCTCTCCTTTCTTAAAGGACATCTAGAAAATTGTAAAATTTAAAATGCACTTATATAAATTGTACATTTCTACGAGAGTAAATTGATTTTTTTTCCTATGTCGCTGTCTCAATAGGTAGTGAAAATCTTTCAAATCTGTCAGGTTTTAGACTAGTCCATCTCCTCATGGGAGATTTTCAGTATAAACTTTATTATTTATGAAAGTACTTCCCAGAAAGGTTCTATGCAAAGATGCTGTCCTGCCTCCCTTCTCATTTGCATACCATTTTGGCAGTTGGACTGAGCAACTGCAGTGCAGTAAGTGATAACATTTATAGTGCATCATACCCTGGGAGAAATGTATGTATATATGTATACTGTATGTTTCATATAAGACGCACTTTTTCTTCTCCAAAATTGGGGTGGGTCTTCTACTCCAAAGCTGCAATATTTTGGCCCCCAGAATATACTAAATTTACCGGATCCTGCTGCCGCGCTCCTCTCCTCTGCCTTCTTGCCGTGGTAAGCCAAGGTTGCCCCATCATCCAAGATGAAGCTCTTCTGGGTCCCAGCTGCCGTGTTTCACCGCCCTGCATTCTCCATATGTAGACTGCAGCCTTGCGGTGTACATGTGTTGCCGCCGCAATCCTCTCTGCTTACAGCGCCCTCCTCGCACTTCCTGGTTACAGCATCTGTTCTGTGTGACCTGTGGTGCACATGCCAACGTGAGGTGCATGTGCGCTGCAGGTCACACAGTAGAGGCACTGTAACGAGGAAGTGCCGAGGACACTGTTACCAGGGAGGATGGCGGCGGCAGAAGCAGCGCATGTACACCACAAGGCTGCAGCCTACATACAGAGACGAAGAGCAACGAGAAGCGCGGTGGCTGGGACCCAGAAGAGCTTCATCCTGGATACCAGGGTGCCCTCGGATTTTCACAGCGAGACAGAGGAGGAGAGGAGTGTGGCAGCAGGATCAGGTGAGATGCAACAGGGGTTAGTTAGTGAAGTGTAGTGTAGTAGGCGGTGGCAGCAGGGGTTAGTTAGTTAAGTGCAGTGTAGTTGGTGGTGGCAGCAGGGGTAAGTGAAGTGTAGTGTACCAGTTAATGTATCTGGCCAGTGTAGCTTAGACAGTTTAGAGTGGAAAGGTTCATAAGACACCCATGCACCATAGACGCACCTAGTACCAAAAATTGGGTGCTCAATGGCACATTCATTGATGAATGCCAGAGCTAAAATCTATGAACTATTGACCCTTTTTATCTCTTTCCTGCTCTCAGAAGCCTTTTTTCTGTTAGGAAAGTGTTTTATAGTTGTAATTTTTTATCGGTGAGGGTCACACTATAGTCTGACCCAGTCCTGACAGAAACTGCCACTTACATACCTGATGTTTAACTCTTTCAGGCAGAAAAAGTAAAAAAGGAACACAGCATAGTTATCATGTCACCTCCGGTATCCTTTAAGTGAGCAACTGTGGTTTCCCATGATTCATCACTCCTGAATATGCAAATAATTTCTTTATGCCCCTGAATGTTAGATGCACATCTAGAACCACTAGTGTATATTATTATTATTTTAGTATTTATATAGCGCCGACATATTACGCAGCGCTGTACAGTATATATATATATATATATATATATATATATATATATATATATATATATATATATATATATATATATATATATATATATCTTGTATATCAAGTCTATAGCTTATAAATGTTACAGAGCCACATCAATTGAACGTGCATACAGCCTGTTTTGGGCTTTCTGGTCTTTATCTGCGCATGGCATGGATTGATATGGCTCTATGGAACATGGCTTGGACCAGAACTACAGATTACTCAGAAAGCTCATGGCGACCCAGAACCACTAGGAAAGTACAAACAGGCAATATGCATGTTGGATTTATGTGTCTCCAAAAAATGTATAAGCTATAGGCTATACTTTTGTCTCTTTTTTGCCCTTCAGGTAGCCTTTTAAAGAGAACCCGAGGTGGGTTTTACAAACCCTAATTGCATACAGAGGCTGGGTCTGCATATAATACCCAGCCTCTGTTGCTATATTATCTCCCACCAGCCCCCCCCCCCCCCCCCCCCTGCGCTCTGCTATGCCCCCCAAAGTAAACCGCCGTGCTAGAGATACACAGCGTGTCGCCAGCAGGCTGTTTACATGTGTACTGTCATCCTCGCCGCTCCCCGCCCCCGCGTCCCTTCCCTCCCCGCTGATTGGAGGGAAGGAACGCGGCCGGGGAGCAGTGAGAATGACAGTACACATGTAAACAGCCTGCTGTCGACACGCTGTGTATCGCTAGCACGGCAGTTTACTTTGGGGGGCATAGCAGAGCGCAGGGGGGGGGGGGGGGGGGGTCTGGGTGGAGATAATATAGCAACAGAGGCTGGGTATTATACTGTATGCAGACCCAGCCTCTGTATGCAATTAGGATTTGTAAAACCCACCTCGGGTCCTCTTTAAGAGTTTTTTGTACCTATACCTAAAGTAGTCTGGCCAACTTTTTAAATTTTTGATCAGTAAATATGTTTTAACTGTAGTTCACCTTTAAGCCCATCTATCACTGATACAAATTAGGAAATGGGTGGGTAGCAAAAAGGGAAGAGAGTGAGATTGGGTGTTTAACACAGTGAGTACATGACATCTATAGATGGATTAAATATGGAAGGGGCAGGCGCAATACTTGCAGTAGGGTGTGGGGAACACGTCACAGGTGTCTCTCCTATAGTTGCAGTTATTGTCATGCTTGTGCTTCCCAGATATTACCATATCTCTATCAACAACCTATCAGAGGAAACTTCCCAAATGAGCTGCCCTACTAAGGTATTTTTTCACAAAATGTAGAACCCTTGCAGGGCATTTATATACAAAGAGAGCTTGAATTCAAGGCATACTGGTTGCGCTAGAAAAATACGATATTGATCTTTGGAACTTCTAAGCTCAATGCATGGACTTCCTCAATAAAGGAAGTACACACACCATGAGAAAACCTGACTACAATTTTTCTTGAGCAGGAAAAGGGCCATTCACTGGGTGGTGCTTCCTGGGAACCAAGGTTGATTTATGTCAGCTATGAAGGTTCTCTTGAACTTACAGTTGGGGGAGTCTGCGGGCTCTGCCTGTAGACTCCCCATGTAACAGGCAGCCAGGCCAGTCTTTCGTGCCCCACCCTGTACATATGCAACTCCACAACTCAACCGATATGATAAAAGGTCCTTTACTCTGAAACTAATGAGGACACAGAGTAACAGCTAACCTGTTTCAGATCTATAATCTTTCCAGCTGTAGATCTAAAACAGGTTAGCAATTACCATTTCCCCATCTGTTTCGGTGAAGGATCTTTTAATATATCTGGTGACTCGCATTTCTATAGAATTACAGTGGCTTGCAAAAGTATTCGGCCCCCTTAAAGTTTTCCATATTTTGTCACATTACTGCCACAAATATGCATCCATTTTATTGGAATTCCACATGAAAGACCAATACAAAGTGGTGTACACGTGAGAAGTGGATCGAAAATCATACATGATTCCAAACATTTTTTACAAATAAATAACTGCAAAGTGGGGTGTGCATAATTATTCGGCCCCCTGAGTCAATACTTTGTAGAACCACCTTTTGCTGCAATTACAGCTGCCAGTCTTTTAGGGTATGTCTCTACCAGCTTTGCACATCTAGAGACTGAAATCCTTGCCCATTCTTCTTTGCAAAACAGCTCCAGCTCAGTCAGATTAGATGGACAGCGTTTGTGAACAGCAGTTTTTAGATCTTGCCACAGATTCTTGATTAGATTTAGATCTGGACATTGACTGGGCCATTTTAACACATAGATATGTTTTGTTTTAAACCATTCCATTGTTGCCCTGGCTTTATGTTTAGGGTCAATGTCCTGCTGGAATAAGAACCTCCGCCCCAGTCTCAAGTCTTTTGCAGACTCCAAGAGGTTTTCTTCCAAGTTTGCCCTGTATTTGGCTCCATCCATCTTCCCATCAACTCTGACCAGCTTCCCTGTCCCTGCTGAAGAGATGCACCCCCCGAGCGTGATGCTGTCACCACTATATTTGACAGTGAGGATGGTGTGTTCAGAGTGATGTGCAGTGTTCGTTTTCCGCCACACATAGCGTTTTGCATTTTGGTCAAAAAGTTCCATTTTGGTCTCATCTGACCAGAGCACTTTCTTCCACATGGTTGCTGTGTCCCCCACATGGCTTGTGGCAAACTGCAAACGGGACTTCTTATGCTTTTCTGTTAACAATGGCTTTCTTCTTGCCACTCTTCCATAAAGGCCAACTTTGTGTAGTGCATGACTAATAGTTGTCCTATGGACAGAGTCTCCCACCTGAGCTGTAGATCTCTGCAGCTCGTCCAGAGTCACCATGGGCCTCTTGACTGCATTTCTGATCAGCGCTCTCCTTGTTTGGCCTGTGAGTTTAGGTGGATGGCCTTGTCTTGGTAGGTTTACAGTTGTGCCATACTCCTTCCATTTCTGAATGATCGCTTGAACAGTGCTCCGTGGGATGTTCAAGGCTTTGGAAATCTTTTTGTAGCCTAAGCCTGCTTTAAATTTCTCAATAACTTTATCCCAGACCTGTCTAGTGTGTTCTTTGGACTTCATGGTGTTGTTGCTCCCAATATTCTCTTAGACAACCTCTGAGGCCGTTACAGAGCAGCTGTATTTGTACTGACATTAGATTACACACAGGTGCACTCTATTTAGTCGTTAGCACTTATCAGGCAATGTCTATAGGCAACTGACTGCACTCAGATCAAAGGGGGCCGAATAATTATGCACACACCACTTTGCAGTTATTTATTTGTAAAAAAAAAAATGTTTGGAATCGTGTATGATTTTCGTTCCACTTCTTACGTGTACACCACTTTGTATTGGTCTTTCATGTGGAATTCCAATAAAATTGCTTCATGTTTGTGGCAGTAATATGACAAAATGTGGAAAACTTCAAGGGGGCCTGAATACTTTTGCATGCCATTGTAACTAGGTTCTTATTCAATAAGAAACCATTGTTTAAAGGATATCTTAGCCCATTAAGCTGGGTCTACACGTGCCGATTTTTCTTATCAATCGAGCCGCTGATGCGGCTCGATTGATAAGATCCGACAGGTCCGATCTCCGCGTGGCCGATTACCCACTCATTCCCCGCGAGCGGACAATAGCAGGGAATCGAGCGGAAGATAAGCGGCGCCGGCGGGGACGGGCATCGAATCCGACGCATGCGCTGACGAGCGGGGACGCGGCAGGTACGTGCGGGGATGCGGAAGAGTCGATCCGGCGGCTAATCGAGCCACCGGATCGCTCCGTCTAGATCCAGCTTTAATGAAGCATCGGTGGTGGGCTCTTCTCATGGCCGCCGCTCCCACCTTTCCCCTCCATCGCACTCTGTTTTTTGTGCACGACCCTCCAAAGCTACTTCCTGGGAGGGTTGGTGAAGACTGCACAGGCGTCCCTGATCACGCACCCGTGGCCGGGAGCGCTCTGTGCATGCTTGCTACGTAGTTGTGACATAGTGCACATGCGCAGAGCACACCCGGCTGCAGGGGCGCAATCAGGGACATGCATCTCTTGTCTGCAGCAGGCCATGCCACCATGGAGACTGACACAAGCTCCCTTCTATCTCTTCTGGATAAGGGCCGGTTCACACTTGAGCAGATGCAGAATGGAATTGGTAAGCCTCATCAATGCATCCCGTCTGTTCTGCTTCCACATGAACAAATACACCCGAACGTTCTGCGTCCGCATGTCAGGCCATCCGCTCTTGCGTCGATCACATCCACCTGTACACATTGCCGCTCACCTGTCCCATCAACATCCCGGAGGACAGCAGAAGCATGGGGCTTTCCATAGGCTATAGAAGGTCAATGCTTCCTAACAACAGTGTCAGAATTTTAGCGGTTTATTTATGCAGGAAAAGCTGTCATATATGTAAGTTTTAAGTTTTAATGTACTATGCAAAATTTCACTGTAAACTGTAAAGTTAGAGTACTTCTTTAAAATATTTAAATTATTAGATTATTTTAGTTACAGAAGCTAAAACATTTTTGTTTATGTTACAAGCATCTTTCAAATGTCAAGGTTATAGATAAGCGTACTGTGTGAAGACTGGAAACAAGTTTAAAAGTCACATTACTGCAGCACTCATATATGTGTATTTTGCTCAGTTATTACATATAAATATGAATAATCAATACAGTCCTTCTAAAGAAAGAAATAATTATATAATTACATACAGGGTCGGACTGGGCCACAGTAGTACAGTTTTTTCCCTCGGTGGGCCCCCCCTCCAGGTCTCTGGTGCCCCCCTACCTTGTCTGACAGAGCTCCAATTGCTGCCTGCAGCACAAAAATTCTCTTCTCAGTGCTGTAATCACTCATGCTGAGAGCAGTGGCGTAGCTAAGGAGCTGTAGGCCTCGATGCAAATTTTCCAATGGGGCCCCCCAAGCACTCTATACGTAACAATTGATACGACGCACCAAAACCTGCCAATGGCAACTACAGTGTCAGAGGTGCAAGAAGGGGATGGGAAATAGCTTGTTAATGATTACCACTGTTCAAAGTATCTATAGAAGTGATTATTATGAGCAAAGGACCAATAGAGAACTAATACTGTAGTTGAGGGAGGGCCCTTCGGGGCCCCTTTGGCCCAAGGGCCCCGATGCGGTCGCAACCTCTGCAAACTCTGCGGTCGCAACCTCTGCAAAGTAGGACATTACTTTATATTGAAGGAGGGGACTCTATGCAAAGTTTTCCTGGGCAGCAGTGTCTCTGAATTACAATGCTGCTAAGATCATGTACATTTGGCCCTGTCCATAATACATCATGACCACGCCCACCTTCCGGTGCATGGTCACGCCCTTTTTTCACCGCAATCATGGGATGTGTGGGCCCCAGGTTGAAATTTCTTTGGTGGGCCCCCAGTGTCCCAGTCCGACCCTGATTACATATAATATAATTTATTACATATAATATAATTTAACCTCCCTGGCGGTCTATTAAAAACCGCCAGGGGGCAGCGCAGCTGGGTTTTTTTTGTTTTGTTTTTTTAAATCATGTAGCGAGAATAGGGCTCGCTACATGATAGCCGCTGTGCAGCGGCATCCCCCTACCCTCTTCGATCGTCTCCGGCGATCGGCAATCAGGAAATCCCGTTCAAAGAACAGGACTTCCTGGAGGGCTTCACCCGTCGCCATGGCGACGGGGCAGGATGACGTCACCGACGTCATAGAGTCCCGATCCACCCCTCAGCGCTGCCTGGCGCTGATAGTCCAGGCAGCGCTCGGGGTCTAAGGGGGGTGGCGGCGATCAGTGTGCTCACGCAGCTAGCGAAGTGCTAGCTGCGTGCAGCAAAAAAAAATTGCGCAAATCGGCCCAGCAGGGCCTGAGAAAACCTCCTGCGCGGCTTTTACCGCCAGGAAGGTTAACATACAATTTATTACTTTGGAATATATTTTAAAAGCTGGATTCTGCCAGTGATACTTTGAACCAATTAGAATTCTCACTGTTGCTTGAGGATTCCATTAATCTTATGCAGGGACGTAACTAGAAATCACTGGGCCCCACTGCAAAACTTTGGATGGGGCCCCCTCCCCCCCCCCCCCTCGCTTTCTGCACAGGTAAACTGAGAACCAATGTTAATCAAGTGGCTAGTGCACACTTGAATGTGTTTTCCCCATGCAGATAAAAACAGACAGCAGTAAAGCTCTGCACGCATTTTTACTCTATCAAGTACATTGGCTTCTGTGATAAAACATGCATGTTTTCACACATACAGACACACATGGGGCTTGATTCACTAAACCGTGATAACTCAAATATCACACCTTATCAAAGATATCACACCAAAGTTAACATGCCTTATTAGAGTAGCATAGCGAGCGCTACGAACCTGTAGGGGCTCAGGGCAGGACGAGTGCCATTTTCAATTAGCAGGTATAAGTTTGTAGCGCTCCCTGTGCTACTCTGTTAAGGCGTGTTAACTTTGAAAAGGTGTGATATCTTTGATAAGGTGTGATATTTGAGTTATCACGGTTTAGTGAATCAAGCCCCTCGTGTGCAGAAAAAGCATACAGAAAACTGACAGACAAGGGTGTGCTCCCAGCCTCAGCTTATTATACTCACACTCACTCACTAGCTGGTTCTGCAGACTGCTCCAGCATCACTACAGTACAGAGCACTTGGGGAGGGGAAGAGAGGTTGGGGGTGGGCGTTGTACACAAGAGCCTGCTGCACACTTAATAGGGACTGTCTACAAATCATTGTCTACAAAACTTTAAAAACCCAAAGTGACATGTGACCTGATGAGATAGACATGTGTATGTACAGTGCCTAGCACACAAATAACTATGCTGTGTTCCTTTTTCTTCTTTCTCTGCCTGAAAGAGTTACATATCAGGTATGTAAGTGGCTGACTCAGTCCTGACTCAGACAGGAAGTGACTACAGTGTGACCCTCACTGATAAGAAATTCCAACTATAAAACACATTCCTAGCAGAAAATGGCTTTAATATTTAACTCTTTCAGGCAGAGAAAGAAAAACAAGGAACACAGCATAGTTATTTGTGTGTTAGGCACTGTACATAGACATGTCTATCTCATCATGTCACGTCGCTTCGGGTATCCTTCATGATTCTTTATTAGTGCCTGAGCAGATGCAGTCATTAGAACAATTGTGCAGAGAGAAGAAGGTTTTTTTTTTAAATCTCTGTGCCCTTAGTTGTCAATCTCTCAAGACAGTGAAAAGAAACTATTGTTACGCCCCTGGTCTTATGTAACCAAATAGAGGTCCCCGGCCACCGAGCTGTTTAGAGGGGACCGATGGGCAACGGGACACATCAGTATGACGTATGAATGTGATGTCACGGTCTGGAAAAATGTGCCAAGTTAGGACTCTGCATTCCGTCTCGTGTAACGCGGCACATGGACTTGTGTAGGATCTGTGTTTTATAACAAGTGGAAGCGGATCCTATTTTTAATATACTGTGCGTCTCCAAAAATAAGACCTAGCTTATTTTTCAAGTATGCTTAAAATATAAGCCCTACCCTGAAAATAGGACTTAGTTTAAATGGGACGCTCTGTGTATGGGGAGGTGTGTGGTCTCTTACCGCACCTCCCTTGTGGCTGCGTTAAAAATGTATCGCACACAGATATGTTTTTAGAGCAAGTGTGAACCGGCCCTAAAACTGAATATGGATCAGGTGGTCGGTGAGCTCTGCAGCTAAAGAAACAAATTTGTTGAATATGTTCGGAGGGTACCAGCGATGGATCGGTGAGGTTGAGGAGGATGGGGAAAGCCTTTGGATTATCCAGAGGATTCCCACTACTCGGGTAAGTATTCAGTTTTACTTATTTTTCCTTTTCATGTTATGCTATTATATAATGAAAGGTGAAATTTCCCTTTGATATTTGTAAATAAGATGCACATGATTCTGACTTTCACACAAATTTATATGAAATTTGATGCTACAGTGAGGAAGTTTCTGCAACTGCTGTGATGGAAGAGGACTGGGAAGGAATCAACCTCAGTGATAGAAACGAACTAATTGGGTATGTTAGATGCAAGTGTTGCAGAACGTTGTGTTCAATAATATTGCTCTCTTAGATGTTCATTGGTGCATGTATATATTCATTTTTCAGAGCTCCAAAGAGATGGACCCTTTCCTGGCTGCGGCGCCTCATTGCTGGAGTCCTGCCGCGGTGAGTTTTTTACGGACTACGTTTGTTAACATTTCTATATAAGGAGGTAACTGTTGTAGGCAGCCAATGAAATTATGGGGGCCAGAGATGTGCCTTGAGGGCCCTTTCACATTGGCGCATTGCCGCACTGCTACCGCAGCCTAATGAAACCCTATGGGGAAGTTCATACTTCCCACATTGCAGTATGCTCCGCCGGAAATGCCCTGTCTAACGCTAACAGTGTGCATGGCGAAAGCGTATTGTAAAAATATGTGCACTTTCGCATACCCGAAGCAGGAAGTGACCGCAAGCGCATGTCACTTTCTGCTTGGAAGATTGCCAGACACTGTGTACTAATGCGCTGTTTCCTGAAGGTCTGTTTTTGGCGGTGCAATGCGGTGCTATGGGCGCAATGCACCGCATCGGTTATGCCAAAAAAACAGTGTGAGGCCCCCTGCAAACTGCAAATCCGATTTGCAATTCGTATTTGTGATTCTAATTTTCCCTGGATGCTATCAAAAGAAAAACGCAGAAAAAATGCAACATGCAGTAACAATTAAAAACTGCAAATCAGAATCGCATGTAAAATCGTGGCAAAATCGCAATGTAGTGTGCAAGAGGCCTGAAACCAGCCTGACTCTTGAAGGCTTCTCTGGCTGGGTAACAGATGCAGGGCTGCCTTTATACTTTTCTAGGCCAAATGCCCAGTGGCTGTTTTCTCCCATAATTCCCCTCTTCTACATGCATTCATTAGTAGGCAACATGTCCCCCTTCTTGTGCATTCTCAGCCTCCCCTGGACAGACCTGCCATGTACAGACCTCAGGGACAATCCCCACAGGCAGCCTTTCCTCCACATGAATCCCCTCGACAACTATACAGTAACCCCACCCTGATCAGGTGGCCACATATCAGTCAAATGAGAACAAACTTGGTGATAACTTCCTGTGTAAAGGAACCCATAGACGTGAGGTTTTAAGATGCTCCATTAAGGATTGAGAGACGGAACCAAAAATTATTTTGTAGCGGGCCTCAAGGACGACATACTCAATTCTTGTATCTGGGGAGCACCTGGCAACTTAACTCCATCTGGGGGCACATGAAAGCCATCCCTGTGTTACATTACAATAAATAAAATTGTGCAATTCTACAAACTATAAAATCTAGAGCCTAGGTTCTTAACGTGTGGTACGCGTACCCCAGGGGGTACTTCTGTTGGTTCAAGGGGGTACTCTGGTTTGATGTACTTAACCAAAAATAACAAATTTAGACTTGTAGAAAATGATAAATCTTATGTAAACAACACCAAATTAGTATTTTAGCTAATTAAAAGCAATTGTAAATGCTTGTAAAGTGTTCAGAACCAATTACCATGTACTACGATTAAATATATATTTGTCAAGGGGTACTTGTGATAATGTTTACTATGCTAGGGGGTACTTGGTGAGTACAGGGTTTTAAAAGGGGTACATACCAATAAGATGTTGAGAAACACTGATCTAGAGCAATAGTTAAAACGGTAAATATACTTTACAGGTTTGTGATATTATTTTCGCTGTGTTACTAATGTGAATTATGGATGGAGTGAGTGAGTGAGTGAGTGAGTGTGTGTGTGCTGGTGTTCACCTAAAAGCGCTAAAGGCCCTAAAAGCAATTTCAGGCATGTGCCTAGCGGTTTTCTAGTGATTTTTTTAAGCATTTGGTGTAGCAATTTTTTTTTGTACTGTAGAACTGTATTTGTACAGCTTTTGTAAAAAAAAAAATTATTGGAAAAATCGCTCTATTCTAGTGCTTTTTAGATCGATTTTCCAATTTCCTATACTTAACGTTGAAGCTGAATCGCCTCAGAAATGCTGCAGGACCCGCATTTGCGTTTGTGAAAAAAATCAGACCGCTCTGGCATGATCCATCCCATACAAATACATTAGCCAAACGTTTTAAAAAGCGCTCAGAAGCACTATAGGTGTGCACCAGCCCTCTGTGTGTGTTGATCTACAGTATATAGCATGGAGATGGGGAGCAGAGTTGGCAGCTAGTGGTCTGTAGCTAAACCACTGGATATAATTATAAACAGAATTAATGTAAAGAAAGCTTTAGGCTACTTACACACTAAGACGTTGCGTTAGGTGCTACGTTAAGGTCGCATAACGTGCACCTAACGCAACGCATGGTGGTGGTGGCAGAGGACGTTAGCAAAGAGCTGCGTTAAGCGGCTCTTTGATGCGTCCGTGATGCGTACTATAGTACGCATGCGCTGGTGGAGACCACGTGAGCGGAACACTCCGCATCACGTGGTCCCGCCAGTGATGTCAGCACAGTGCAGTGAATATTAATTAGCCATGTGGCTAATCACTGCGCCTGTGCAAGCAGACTAACGCGGCAAAGCCGCTCTAACGCTATAGCATGCTGCACACTAGATTGACGTGCAGCGTTACAATGTAACGCAACGTGGGTACTGTGAACAGCCCATTGCAGTTACATTGCTGTGCGTTGGGGAGCGTTACAGGCTGCACTAACGTGCGCCTGTAACGTCTTACTGTGAAAGCAGCCTTAAAAGCTCCCAGCAGAGCTATACAACTTAGCATACAATTAAATATTGCCCCCTTTTGTTGCCCCCAACAAAGCTTTCTGTTGGTGGCATGTGATTGCTGCTGAGATGTTTCGTTTTTTAAAAAAGCAGAGTTAGTACCTGCTAACGATGTTTTCAACAATCCTTCAGGGCAAAGGTGAGACGTAGCTCCTCCCAGGAACAGGAACAGACAGCACTTCCCCTATAAAAAAGTCACATGGTTAGTCCACCCTCAGTGCGTTTAGCCAAGTACCCGACAGGTGAACATTCCACTAACCCATAACCGTGCAACTATCAGACACAGACAATTAACACCCGGGTGGGATCGTTGCCCTGAAGGATTGTTGAAAACATCGTTAGCAGGTACTAACTCTGCTTTTTCCCCACAATCCTTCAGGGCAAAGGTGAGACGATTAACAAGTAATACAACCTCAGGGTGGGACCAATGCTTGGAGAACGTTTCTACCAACCGCCTGGTCGTGTGCAGACATTGCATCAATTCTGTAATGACAGATGAACGTAGAAAAGCTTGACCATGTTGCTGCTTTACATATTTGCTCAGGCGAAGCCCCTGCATTATTAGCCCAAGAAGCTGCCCTAGCTCTAGAAAAGTGAGCTTCAAATGAGGCAGGAGCCTCACTTCCCATAACTCTGAAAGCTTCTATAATAGCTAACCTAATCCAGTTAGCTATAGTAGACTTAGAAGCTATCTGACCTACAGTTTTCCCTGAAATAAAACAGATAAGGAATCGGCCTTCCAGACATCTGCAGCTCTGTTCAAGTATTCCAGAACACATCTTCTAACATCTAATGAGTGAAAAATCCTCTCTTTTCCACAACTTGGATTCACAGAAGGTAGGCAAAATAATATCCTGCGACCTGTGAAACCTAGACATAACTTTTGGACAAGACTTTGGATCCGTCTGTAATACTAACCTATCCTGAAAATAAGGACTTTTCATAGACAAGGCCTGTAGCTCACTAACCCTTCTGGCTGTAGTGATGGCTACTAAAAATACCGTCTTTAATGTAAGAAATTTAAAAGAACTGTCCCCTAGCGGCTCAAAAGGACCTTTGGACAGCCCCTCTAATACTAACGATAAATCCCAAGGAGAAACGTATGGCTTGTAAACTGGCAGTTTCCTAGATAGAGCCTTCCGAAATCTCAGTATTGGAGAGGAAGACAAGGGGATACCTGAAAAAGCAGATAAGGTAGCAATCTGCACCTTAAGCGTACTCACAAATATTTTTATCCCAACCGTCCTGGAGAAACCAGGACTGCTGGGACTGACAAGCTATCAAACTTAGAGCCAGATAACCAAAGATGGAAAGTCTTCCAGTATTTCAGATAGATCCTCCTAGTAACTTCCTTACAGCTAGTAACAAATGTAAAGGCTGCCTTCTCAGATACTCCCAACTTTTTGAGTAAGGCTAATTTAAGATCCAGACTAATAGATTCAATTTTCCTGGATGCGGATGCCACAGGTTACCTTGTAGCAGTAGATCCGGCCTGCAAGGAAGTCTCCAAGGGTCTTCTGATGCTAACCTGAGAGCTGAAAACCAGCTCCTTCTCGGTCACCAAGGTGCTATCAAAATCATCCAATCTTGACAACCTCTCCATTTGCTGATGACCGCGGGAATCAAATTGAGAGGAGGAAATGCATACAGAAGTGGAAAGTTCTACTCTTGAATGAATGCATTCACCCCCCTGCTTTGATCTCTTGGATTGAGAGAGAAAAAAGTCTGAATCTGGGTATTGTCTTCTGTTGCCAACAGATCGATTGACGGTGTTCCCCATCGTTTTATGATGTCTGCGAAAACACCTCCTTGTTTAGAGACCATTCTGATGACAGAATCCTGCTTCTGTTCAGTTTGTCTGCATGTATATTGAGTGTTCCCTTGAGATGAACAGCTCTCAAGGATGACACATTCTTTTCTGCCCAAGACAAGATGTCCTCCGCTTCCTCCTGCAACAACAGGAATCGCGTGCCTCTGTTTGTTGATAAACGCTACTGCCGTAACGTTGTTCGACTGGATCAGAACATTGGACTGCAACAGTATCGATTGCACCTGAAATAAAGCCAGCCTTACTACTGTTAATTCCTTTCAATTGGATAACCTTTGAGACTGATTTTGTCCATTTCCCCTGAAAGGCTCTGTGAGCTATATGAGCTCCTCAGCCCCAGGCGCTTGCATCCGTAGTTATTACGTTGTCTACAGGCCCCTTCCAAGGCCTGCCCTTCATAAGGTAGGATTCCTCCAACCACCGTTGCAGAGACACACAGTTTGAGGGATTTTGACTTTGAAATCTAATGTTTGTGGACGACCGTCCCAATTTTCTAGGAGGAACCTCTGTATCTTCCTGATATGCGCTAATGCCCAGGGAACTGCCACCATCGTGGATGACATTAACCCAAACACCGACAAAATCGTTCTTAGGGAAACTTTGTCTTCCCCTTGTAATGATTTCACTGCCAAACTTATCTTCAGAATCTTCTTGGGAGGAAGGAAAATCATCTGTTTTACTGAATCCACTAGCATGCCAAGAAACTGAGTTCTCTGACTTGGAATTAGAGAGGACTTCTCCAGGTTGATGATCCAACCTAGGGATCGGAGATGTTCCGATACCAGATTCAAATGGATTTTCAGCTGTTTTGCTGAACTTCCTAGAATAAGCAAGTCGTCTAAATACGGAATGATTAAAATCGATTGTTCCCTTAACGGAATTAATGCTTCTCCCAGAATTTTTGTGAACATTCTAGGGGGAAGAAGTGATCCCAAACAGGAGGCAAACAAACTGGTAGTGTTCTACCATCCCATTTATTCTCACTGCAAAACTTAAGAATTTTTGTGATTTTTGGTGAATCGGCATATGCCAATATGCATCTCTTAGATCCAGAGATGCCATAAAGGCCTCTGGAAACAATAACTCCCTTACTGATTCCATCCGAAAATTTTTCATAAACCGACTCAGGTTTGTTAGGTGCAGAATCAGGCACAGGATGAATTCCATTACCTTGTACAGCTCCACGGAATATGTTGGCGCTTTATAAATCAATAATAATAATAATAATAATTCTGTCTTAGCATGTTCTGCAATATGCTCAAAATCTCTGGAACCAGAGTGGGATCTCTTAGGGCCTTTGAGATCACAAATCTTGATGGTGGAGGAAGGGCAAACAATTTGGAAACCAAACATTATTGTCTGGCGAATAAATGGATTTTTTGACACTTTTGCCCACCTAAGAGAAAGTATCTTAGCCTTCCCCCCACCGCCTGACACGAGTCATTGGGATTCTGACTGGGACTCTAGAGCTTTAGACTTAAAGCCCCCTTTCCTGGACTTGTCAAAAGTCCACCTCCTGCCTTTACTTTGATCCTTAGAGGCATCCTTTTGATCACTCCTTGGCTTACGAAAAATATTGCTACCACAGTCTTCTGTTTCTTAAGCAAAACTTTATTTTTATTCAATGTTTTTTCCAAAGCTGAATCCAGTTCTGGACCAAACAACCATTCACCTGAAAAAGGGACACCACACAGCCTGTTTTTGGATGAGATATTACCATCCCATATTTTAAGCCACGAGGCTCTAATAGAAACAGAGCAATGGACCTGGCAGTAAAGCTAATTGCTTCAGCAGAAGCATCTGATAAATATGCAGCAGTTTAAATGAAAATAGCAATAGAATTAAACAATTGCAAAACAGGTGCACCAGCCAGTATGTTAGCTTTGAGCTGATTAATCCACAGCTCCAAAGTTGTGGCCACACATGTAGAGGTAAAAGCCGGCCTAAACATAGCCGCACTAGCCTCCCAAGACCTTTTCAAATAAACATCCACCTTTTAATTAAGTGGATCCTTCAGCTTTGTATAATTGATTATGAATAAACAAAACAGCTACCACATCCTCAATACAGAATTTAAACTTTGAAACAGATTCAGATTCTATTTCTCTAGTGTCTGAAACTATCAACTTCAATCACAGATACTCCAGATACAGCAACCTGAGAAGTGGATGGATTAGCATTCAATAATGAGGACTTAATTGATTCCAATGAAGCATTAATCACCTCTCTAAAGGATTCAATGTATCCTAAACAGAGTGACCCGGCTCCTCCCCTACAACCCTCTGTATGCACAACTGACAGAGTTTTTGCATAGGGCAACATAAAAATTGCACAAAGGGCATGTTTTATCATTAGGAGGATGCCTATGCTTATCTGCAGCAGCAGCAGATTTAGCAGAAGCCTTAGTATTGGCATAAACAACAACACAACAAGGCATGTAACTCTGCTCACACATATAGCACAATCAGCCCAGAAAGAGAAACCATTATCTCACCTTTTGGGCGGCCTGGTTGCTCTCAATCCTCTCAGCGTCTGACATGCTTCCAGCTGACACATCCAGCGCAGGACAAACTCTCTCTGAGCAACAGTGCTAGAGGCCCGCGCAGCTTCCCCTTGAAACATACCTGGCCTGCCGCGAATGGATGAGTGGCGGCCCGGAAGCTGCAGAAAGAGTAATGAGCCGGCACTACACATTGTTACTTTCGGCATACCCGCCGGAAAGTACGCATCCGGACGCGGCCAAGCGTCCTAATGGCCGCAATGCGCTTCACGCTGCACATGGCCGCCGGCTTACCTCCGTCCTGCTCACTCCGCCGCAAGGCCGCCAAGGGGAACCCACGCCTTCCACTCTTGCTCTCCCTGGAAGCGGGAGAGAAAGGTAGGCAAACCCCAGGAAAGCTCCAGCCTGGGGCGCATGGCCAGACTGCCTCAGTACCACAGTCTCAGCCACCCAGAGAGATCCACCTGCAGCCCAGCACACAGGCTTCACCCAAAGGGGAGATGCCGACCTGCCTGGACGCAGGAACAAACAGCACTGAGGGTGGACTAACCATGTGACTTTTTTATAGGGGAAGTGCTGTCTGTTCCTGTTCCTGGGAGGAGCTACGTCTCACCTTTGCCCTGAAGGATTGTGGGGAAAATTTTATTGCTATTTTTTAAAAATAAAATAAAATTTTATTTAATCAACCCTCCCCCCAGAGAGCCAATCAGAGTTGATCACCTCTCATAGGCATCAGCCTATGAGAGGGATCTTTTTGTGACACACTCGAGGGGACAGCTCAGTGACAGAGCTGTCCCCCGTACAGCGCTGTGGTAGATCGTAGCGCTGTACTTGTAAATAAACTGTGTTTTTTTGTGCAACAGCCAGCGGCCCACGATCGCGGGCAGGCAGGCTGATCTCAGAGCTCAACTCCATCATTCAGCGACTCCCCCAGGACTTGACGCCAGTAGGAGTTCCTGGGGGAGCCACCTTGCGGCAGCCAATCGGCATTAGGCGGTTGTAAGGTGATTAAACAATACCAGTTGCCTGGCCATCCTGCTGATCTATTTCTCTGCAGTAGTGTTCAAATAACACCAGAAACAAAGATGCAGCTAACATTGTCAGATCTGACAATAATGTCAGAAACACCTGATCTGCTGCATGCTTATTCAGGGTCTATGGCTAAAAGTATTAGAGGCAGAGGATCAGCAGGACAGCCAGTCAACTGGTATTGCTTATTGCTTAAAAGGAAATAAATATGGCAGCCTCCATATCCATCTCTCACAGAGGCGCTATTTGTGCTACTGACGAGCTACTGTTTGTCCCCTATCTTATTGCCTGATGAAGCGGGCTGTGCCTGCGAAACGTGTTGCATCTTTTGGGGTACCAATAATACATTTATTTGTTTAATTCAGACAGTATTTTGAGTCTGCTTTCCGGGGGTAAGTCCACCACTGCCTCCCAGCAAATTTAAAAAAAATTGTATTACCTTTTATCCTGCTGGCGCCTCTGTTCTCATACGATAATACTGTGTTCACCCCTGGTGGAGGGGTGACCTACCCCTACTTTCCTGATCTACAGAGAGCGACATCTTAATCCTGAGTGAGGACAGGTCTAATCTCCTCACCTGCATTTACAGTGGTTGCCTAAGAGGTAACCCATGTTTGTGAGTATATTCATCTCACACTTACATTTATCCACGGTTTCCAATACATACATAATACATACTACTACTTTCTTATTTATCCATATCCCTCTTGTTACAGTTAGTTCCTTTTAATGTAAGTGAATCATGAGATAAAATGACACCAGCAAACACCCCCAATATGTGACAATGCAAACGTTAATAGTTCTGAAGAGGCTTAGTCCACCAACTCCATGGTGCTATAAAGTCATATTTGCTGTAAAATCTGCTGAAGGTTTGTCGTAACAAATATTTTTCTGTTCTTTCTCAGATTCACCTGGATGCAAAGTCTGTTTCGCAAAAATGGCACTAACATCAAGAATGGTGGTAAGTAAATAACACTTTGTACTTGTTGAGGTTGGAGAGCTTGTGTGGTCCATTAAACCCTAAATCCCTAAATTTATTAGGAATTGTCTGCTTTTAAAGGGAATCTGAAGTTGCAATAAACTTATGATATAATGATTTGTATGTCCAATACAGCTAAGAAATAGAACATTAGTAGCAAAGTACAGTACAGAAAGAGTTAAGAAACTTAAGTTGTTATCTATGCAAAACAGCTTCTCTGAGCTCTCCAACCCAACTTGGGTCGGCTACAATGCTGTTTTCTGAAGCACTTATTTCAACCTGTCTCTCAATATTTCTTGTTTGTTTAAAGAGTAACTGTTAGCCCCAAAAATGAAATTTAAATCTCTATTGTAATGTTTTATTTACTTTTTAAGGGAGCCAAAAAGGCAATGCAGAAGTTAAAAATCAATCTAATTTTTTTACTATGTAGCCTTTTCCCCAGGACGCAAAGCCGCATAACAGATACTGCTGAGCATGCAGAGCATGCCCATGTCTGCCCGACCCCCCTCTCCCCCCCAGGACCAGGTGCCGATATATTCTCACCCCAAACAGCTGACACGGAGAGAGAGCGGGAGCGGAGTACATCTACACACTTCCAGCGCCGCGACCGCAGAGCAGCCGCCGTCGAGTCACATGTGAGAGAATCACGAGCAGGAGAGAGATGCACGGCGGCGGCTGCTCTGCGGTGGCGGCGCTGGAAGTGTGTAGTTGTACTCCGCTCCCGCTCTCTCTCCGTGTCAGCTGTTTGGGGTGAGAATATATCGGCACCTGGTCCTGGGGGGGAGAGGGGGGTCGGGCAGACATGGGAATGCTCTGCATGCTCAGCAGTATCTGTTATGCGGCTTTGCGTCCTGGGGAAAAGGCTACACAGTAAAAAAAATTAGATTGATTTTTAACTTCTGCATTGCCTTTTTGGCTCCCTTACAAAGTAAATAAAACATTACAATAGAGATTTAAATTTCATTTTTGGGGCTAACAGTTACTCTTTAAGGTTTTACTGCCAGGAAGTTTCATCATTGAAAATACAGTTGAATTGTAAACTGCCAATATTAGAGAGTAATGCAATATATGATGTTATAAAAAAAAAAAGCTATATAACTGAAAATATAAATGAGACTCTTTTCTTTGCTAATAACAGGGGCGTTGTTAGCCTCAAAGATCAGTGGTACATGCCCTAGATTTATTCTAGGGTACCCCGGATATCCCCCAGGCAGAGTCAGCTGTGGTGCCTCAATGGCGGGCATGCTGGGAGCTGCCTGTGGTGCATCAATCGGGGTTATGCTGGGTGCTGTGGTGCCTCTATGTGTGCACACTGGGTGCTGTGGTGCCATGCTGGGTGCTGTGATGCCTTAATGGGGGCATGCAGGGAGCTGTGGCTCTTCTATGGGGGCATGCTGGGAATTGTAGTACCTCAATGGAAGGCCCACGGGAGGGGATCCCCTAGAAGGTCAGGGAATTCTATGGGGAAACTGTCATATAACCTGGTGGCAAGCCAGTCTGCCTAGCAGAAAGCCAGACTAGCCAGCACAGAAGCCAGGTAACTCTGCCTAGTTAGGTTTAAGTGACACTGCCTATTAATGTGCCTATGTATATGATTTTTTTTTTGTATTAATGGAGAGGGGGCTTCAGCCAACATTTATCAGGGCAGATGCAATACAAATATTAATAAAAAACACGTAGTATTGTTCCACCCCAATTTAGTACGAGACAAATTCCAAAAACAATCACAGGGCTTTTAATGAACAGTTTGTCTTTAATTCTCCTCAATATAAGTTTCTTCAAAGTCACAAGACGGACATGCAGAAATAACGGATTCCAATATCGCACAAAGATTACCTGACACGTGTTTCACGGCCAACGGCCAATTCTTTAGAGGCACACCGTATATGTACACATCCAATATGGACCCTCAAAGTTGTGCCAGTCCGTAATCTAAAAGGAGATAAAGACAGGTGCTCATGTCACTGCGTAATATGTTGGCGCTTTATAAATACAATAAATAAATAAATAAAGTGTACCAATAAAGTGAACCTGAGATGGGTTTACTAAAAGATCTCATACTTACCCAGGGCTTCCTCCAGCCCCCTGAGCACCGATGCGTCCCTCGCCGTCCTCTGTTCAGCTGCAATCAGCCCTGTTAATTTGGCTAATTCATGCCAGTCGGCTCTTCTGCGCAGGCGCAGCCCCTCCGCACATGTGCAGAAGAGCCCAACTGGTGCAGCTGAGCCAGTTACTGGGGCTGATTGCGGCTGAACTGAGGCACTTGGGTGGACGTCGAGAGACGCATCAGTGCTTATGGGGCTGGAGGAAGCCCTGGGTAAGTATCAAATCTTTTAGCAAGCTTATCTCAGGTTTACTTTAACAACAAAAATGTAATAAAAAAGTTGTATATTTTGTACATGAAGACATCTTTGAAATGTATATAAGCGTTACAAATAAGTTGGAAATGCTCCCCCTCTCCAAAAATGTATACAAGGCTTTTCTCTAGTGCTGGTGTTTGAATTTTCTTATAGTGAATTCGGAAGACCCAAATACTCCCAACTGCCGCAGTTCTGCACCAAATTAGCAGACAGAGTCGGGAGGAGTTTTTTGTGCTGAACAGCAGCAGTCGGGTGTATTTGGGCGTTCTGAACTGGCTATGCCGGATTTACCAACACTACTTATCTACTCCTGGTTACAAAAAACATCACTACTATACTGTACTGAGAGCAGGGAGATGAACAGTTCAGCTCTGTACACTGCGCAGGCAGGGATGAACTGCAATTCTAGTGTGCTTACATGAAAAATATATGTGTGCAAAGCACAATTATATTGCAGGGTCCTAACAGACTAGAATGGGAGTTTCCAAATTGACTACCAGTCAGTGGATTAGTGTGGAAGATGAGTAACAAGCTCCTCCTCTCTCTGTACAGCTAATTACTCAGGAGGTAAGATGGGACATTTCCAGAGTACAGATTCCAGGCTTGCAGCATTTTGAAAATCCATTTTTAGCTTCAGATTGAAATGTAAGGATGCTGGAGTGTAGTGGAAAACTGATATGATTGTAGCTATGGTATCTTCTATATAAGGGAGTTTTCTTTTCAAGAGATAATGTCCTTTCATTTTATTTTCTCTTCTAGGAGAAGATTTCAACCAAGCAGGATATTACATGCTTCAACCATGAACTAAACTCCAAAGACATCAAAGCATGAAATAATTTCTGTTTCCCTGTTAATGATAACCATACTAATATATTCTGTCATCTTGGACAATATATTCTGTCATCTTGGACAATGCAGAGGAGTAGGACTAAGGCTCTGTAAAAACTGACAAATTTCAAAAACTGATAGTAAATGGATTTTAGGATATTAACAGGATCCATTAACACATGTGCATTTGCAACGGATCTATTGAATCCAATGCGGCCAAAGACCCAACCTGCACCATATTTCTGGATAAGAGAATGCATTTCCTTTAGAAGCCTATGGTGAGAATGCTGCCATTCCGGACTTTACAAGCACCTCAACCGGCCACTGGAGCTGATCTTGCACTGTGTGCAATCTGGCACCAAGTTGACCAAATCTAAAGGAACACTTAGTACAAAGGTGGTGGGAGACACTGAATACAACAGGACTGAGTATAGGTTGTAAAGGTAAAGAGGTGGTGTGGGGTATTGGATACCGGACGTAAAGGAACACTCGGTGCAGCGGTGCTGGGGAGCACTGGATACAGTAGAATTGTGTATTTAGTATAAAAAAATATTTGCTACAGAGGTTGTATACAAAACAACTGGGTAAAGGGTATAAAGGAACACTTGTTACAAAAAGTGGTGTGGGACAATGGATACAGCAGACTTCAGTATAGGGTGGAGACTGGATAGTGCACTGGTTATGGGCTCTGCCTCTAACAAAGAATACCAGGGCTCGAATCTAGGCTCTTCATACTGGCTTACTGAACAGGAAGAGTCGAGATTCGAGCCCTGGTCAGAGACAGAGACGTTAACCAGTGCACTATCCAATCTGCACCCTATACTGAGGTCTGCTGTATCCATTGTCCCAGGGACCATCTGGCCTCTGGCAAGCTTCTCCTTACTGCCAGTGATGGGAGTTCCTTCCCCAACGCAAAACAGATCACCTGATCCAGCCTACCTCCTTCCACTGCTAAGAGACAAGCAGTTTGTGACTACTACTAACATTTTTTAGAAACCATGTGTATGTCTAGAAATGATCTACGAGATGGAAGAATGTTTCACCTGATGTAAAATTATGCAAATGTATATAGCTTGAAAATGGAGCAATTGAATACCAGCAAGGTGAAATTTGTTCCATTTTCAAGTTGCATACATTTGTATATAAAAATTACATAATTCTGCATGAACTTGGAATTATTTGCATCTCATTGACCAGCCTTATGTATGCCCCATTACCCTGCACTGACTACAATAAGGGCTTGTTCATACTAAGGGGGTTTTCGGGATTTCTCAAGCGTGGGTGATTTTGAAAATCGCCCTAAAAGCGCTTGTGCAATGATTCCCTATGAGATTGTTCACATCTGAGCGGTTCGATTCCGATCCGCTCACCAAAGCGCTGCCTGTACCATTTTTGGGGCGATTTGCCTCAATGGAAGGTATAGGGAAATCGCAAAACGCTTGAAAAAGCACTCTGTATAGCGATTTCCCCAGCGCATTTAAAGAAAACCTGTAACGAAAAAAACCTCCCATGGGGGGTACTCACCTCGGGTGGGGGAAGCCTCCGGGTCCTATTGAGGCTTCCCCCGTCCTCCTCGGTCCCACAGCAGCGGCGATAAAGCTCCCAGAACAGTGGGGATGTAAATATTTACCTTCCCGGCTCCAGCGCAGGCGCAGTATCGGTTTTCCTCTCGGAGATAGGCGGAAATAGCCGATCGCTGTCGGGCTGCTCAACTGTGCAAGTGCAAGGCGCCTGCGTAGTGGAGCGGAAGCGGCAGAGATCGGCAATTTTCGCCTATCTCCGTGCGGAGAGCCACAACAGCGCCCGCGCTGGAGCCAGGAAAGGTAAATAAATCAGCACTTATCAGTGCTTGTCCGGCTTGTCGAGGGAGGATTCCGGGACACTTCGGGGGAGCCAGCACTGGACTGCCTGCAGCTACAGGGGACGCCTCATTGGGATCCTGAGGCTTCCCCCTCTTGAGGTGAGTACCCCCCAGGGGAACTTTTGTTTCGTTCTCTTTGGCCTGGTACACACCAGAGGAGTTTTTCTGAGCGTTTTGAGTTTTTAAATCTGCTGCTAATGTTATCCTATGTGTCTGTGCACACTGGAGCAATGAGGTTTTGTAAAAAACCCCATAGCATTACATTGGGAAGAGCTTTTGAAACCTCTAAAATAGAGTGACCAGGCGTCCCGGATTGCCCGGGACGCGTCCCGGATTTGGGCTCCGCTGTCCCAGGCAGCATGAGGTCCCGGGAAACGTCCCGCTTTCAGCAGCGGGACGTCCCGGCCTCGGGCCTCTGGCCACTCTTTACTCATGAACTGGCAGCGGCGTCTATAGACGCCGTGCCAGTTCATTGCCTGCAGCCCCGCTCCAGCCTCGTCTTCCGGTGTCTGTTCCGACACCGGCAGGCGAGCAGGGCTACGGCAAGAAGGCTGCCGAAGCCCTGTACTGGAGACTATTTGTGTCTCCAGTACAGGGCTTTAGGCGCCATCTTGCCGTAGCCCTGTCAGCGCGGGAGAGAAGATCAGCAGCAAGATAGTTCCGGGAGCAGCGCACCAGAGGCCGGAGACTTCTGCCAGGTGAGTAAATGCTTTCTTTTCCAGGTGAAATGTTTGCCCGCATTGCGTTTCTTTTCCAGGTGAAATGTTTACCCGCATTGCGTTTTTTTTTCCAGGTGAAATGTTCGCCCGCATTGCGTTTCTTTTCCAGGTGAAATGTTTGCCCGCATTGCGTTTCTTTTCTGGTGAAATGTTTGCCCGCATTGCGTTTCTTTTCCAGGTGAAATGTTTGCCCAAATTGCGTTTCTTTTCTGGTGAAATGTTTGCCCGCATTGCGTTTCTTTTCTGGTGAAATGTTTGCCCGCATTGCGTTTATTTTCTGGTAAAATGTTTGCCCACATTGCGTTAATTTTCTGGTGAAATGTTTGCCCGCATTGCGTTTCTTTTCTGGTGAAATGTTTGCCCGCATTGCGTTTCTTTTCTGGTGAAATGTTTGCCCACATTGCATTTCTTTTCTGGTGAAATGTTTGCCCGCATTGCGTTTCTTTTTTGGTGAAATGTTTGCCCGCATTGCGTTTCTTTTCTGGTGAAATGTTTGCCCGCATTGCGGTTTTTTTCTGGTAAAATGTTTGCCCACATTGTGTTAATTTTCTGGTGAAATGTTTGCCCGCATTGCGTTTCTTTTCTGGTGAAATGTTTGCCCGCATTGCATTAATTTTCTGGTGAAATGTTTGCCCGCATTGCGTTTATTTTGTACTGACATGTGGGCCGTATTGCGTTTATTTTGTACTGACATGTTTGCCCGCATTGCGTTTATTTTGTACTGACATGTTTGCCCGCATTGCGTTTATTTTCTGGTGAAATGTTTGCCCGCATTGCGTTAATTTTCTGGTAAAATGTTTGCCCGCATTGCGTTTATTTTGTACTGACATGTTGCCCGCATTGCGTTTATTATGTACTGACATGTTTGCCCGCATTGCGTTTATTTTGTACTGACATGTTTGCCCGCATTGCGTTTATTTTGTACTGACATGTTGCCCGCATTGCGTTTATTTAGTACTGACATGTTTGCCCGCATTGCGTTTATTTTGTACTGACATGTTGCCCGCATTGCATTTATTTTATACTGACATGTTGCCCGCATTGCATTTATTTTGTGCTGACATGTTGCCCATTGCGTTTATTTTCTGGTGTCCGGGGTAACTGTTACTGCATTTATTATTTAATGGTCATAGATGGCTATGTTTGCTGCTTTGTGGTTACGGTATACTATTAGCATCACACAGTTTCTGCACACCCATGATGCAAAGTCTCGTTTGTCTTTTGCCTCGCTGTTACATCATTACGTTAGCTCCGCCCATACAATGTCATGGCCACGCCCATTTTTCCCGTTGCTGCGCGCTCCTCAGTCCTCCCCACTTTTCGCCGTGCCGCGATATGTGCGCCGCACCCCCCCCCTCCCCGTCCCAGGTTGGACCCACAAGAATCTGGTCATTCTATCTAAAACCTCTTCCCAATGTAATGCTATGGTTTTTTTTTTTTTTTACAAAACCTCATTGCTCCAGTGTGCACAGACACATAGGATAACATTAGCAGCAGATTTAAAAACTCAAAACGCTCAGAAAAACTCCTCTGGTGTGCACCAGGCCTTTAAGAATAAGTAGATTGTATTTATTATTTTTCGGGTCAAAGAGTTCACTTCCTGACTTGCGTCAGGAAGTGAAAAAACAAATCGCTCTGCAAAAGCGCTTAGAAAAGCGCTTTACAAAAAAAAATAAATCGCAAAGTGCAGGTAAGGCTAAAAATAATCGCACACAAAATCGCAAAGCCCTGGTGTCACCGATTGCGATTTTAGATGTGAACAAGGCCTAATTTCTCACTGTTTTTTTAACTGCTCCCTCTAAGTAACCTAACTGTGTACCACAAAACCTCCCAATACTCGCCTCCAATGGTCTTCAGGGTCATGAAGCCACAAGGACTCTATTGACTCTGATCAACACTATTCAGACACATACAAAATTGCACGTGAAATATTTTTACATAAATATTTTTATTAAATTGCTGATTTCCTGTGCGAATGTCAGATGCAGCTTGGTAAAACTGAATAGCAGTCTGTGAACTATCTAAACCTCCTGTATCGCATGGGATGAGCACTAGCTTGACCAGGCAGTACTCCATTGTGTGGATTGTGATGTACCAGTATATCATAAAAAACTTCTGGGTAAATCGCACGGCTGAGTGCCACCCTCTGACTCGGACAAGCTTAGTGTGATTTGCCATCCTGGAGTTTTGGACAGTGGTGAAGAAGATTTTGATGTAGCAAGGTGGTGAGCCTTTCATTTAAAGAGAAACCGTAACCAAGAATTGAACTTCATCACAGTCAGTAGCTGATACTCCCTTTTACATGAGAGATCTATTCCTTTTCACAAACGGATCATCAGGGGGCTCTGTACGTCTGATATTGTGGTGAAACCCCTCCCACAGTGTGATGTCAGGACCATGGTTCTGACATCACACTGTGGGAGCCGTGTTGCATTGTGGGAAATAACAGCTGTTTCGAACTGCCAAAAAAGCAAGCAAAATCTCCTTCCACTGACATCACCTGCCAGCAGTAAAAATGTCACCATGTAATAAACGTCAGAATGTAATGGGCAAACACTGACTAAAATCATTTATACATACTGTAAGTATTGTAAAAATGAAGCACTTTTTTATTACATTATTTTTACTGGAGTTCCTCTTTAAAATCATTGTGGTATGTGCCACTGCTGGTTACAGTCTTGCCACAGGAGAGCAATGCAATATGCATCTAATTGGTGAAAAGATGTATCCTCAATGTACTGTTGGACCACTACTGTGACTGTGTTTCAATCATGAATTGCATCTGTAGGTAGTATCAACCTGGTAGATCATTTTGAATTGGTAATTTTTGAAGTAGCTTGCAAGCTGAAAAAGTTTGGGCACCTCTGAGCTAATCTTTCTCTGGTAATACGGAACTGATCACACCCTTCCCAGAATATTTATATTAAAAAAAAGATTAAGCAAAGCTGAAGCCTAACACCAAAAAGTAAGATACTTGCCTCTAGGCTTCCCTGATCCTCCGCAGGCAGCAGGGACTGTCTTCATCTTCACGGCCTTGCACTCCTCGGTGTACGAGAGCACTGAGAAGGGGCCAGTAGGGTTCATGCCATGGTGCCGCGCATGCACAGGGAAAAAAGCTCCACAATAGTAGAGAAAAACAAGCTGTTCACAAGCAGCTCCGTGTTGCTCTACAGGCCATACTTTGTGCCTGCACAGTGCAGCCGCACTTGTACATGGAGCAAAGTGAACCTAAAGTGAACCTAAATCAGAAGAAAAAGGTTACCTTACCTGGGGCTTCCACAAGCCCCCTGCATCTGCCCTGTGCCGTCACTGAGGGATCCTCCGGTCCCCTGCAGCACCCCTCTTTCAGCCGGGCAAGTCGACGGCCACTGCGTATACACGGCCACGCCTCCTTGATCACGCTCCTGATGAGTCATTGTTATGACGAAACGCATAGGGATGAGCTACGATCCATGTGACTGGCAGTGAGACAGTGGAAGGGAACGCATGGATCTGAGGCTGGATGAGCTGTAAGCGGTTGCCCGGGATCTTAACACCCACAGTCCTTAGTACATGTTTATTTCCACTTATGTTTGTAAGTGCATTTTAGTGACAGTGCAGATATTGGACAGTGAGGATATCAGAAGCTTTGCCCCCAATGCTATCATTCCTGCCTCCGGATAATCCAGGAGGTTGTCAGGGTGAGTTCGGGCACATTGGGGGTGTGACCTGGCCCTGACACTGCATGTTCATCGAGTTTGGGGTGACATTAACCATTTCAGCCCGCGGGGATTTTTCACCTTATGCATCACAGCAATTTTCACCTCCCATTCATTCGCTAATAACTTTATCACTACTTATCACAATTTATTGATCTATATCTTGTTTTTTCCGCCACTAATTAGGCTTTCTTTGGGTGGCACATTTTGCTAAGAATTATTTTTTTTATAAATGCATTTTAACGGGATTAATAAGAAAAAAATGGAAAAAAATCATTATTTCTCAGTTTTCGGCCATTGTAGCTTTAAAATAATCCACGCTACCATAATTAAAACCTATGTATTTTATTTGCCCGTTTGTCTCGGTTATGACACCATTTTAACGGGATTAATAAGAAAAAAATGGAAAAAAAAGCATTATTTCTCAGTTTTCGGCCATTGTAGCTTTAAAATAATCCACACTACCATAATTAAAACCTATGTATTTTATTTGCCCGTTTGTCTCGGTTATGACACCATTTAAATTTTGTCCCTATCACAATGTATGGCGCCAATATTTTATTTGGAAATAAAGGTGCATATTTTCCGTTTTGCGTCCATAACTATTTACAAGCTTATAATTTAAAAACATGTTCGTAGTATACCCCCTTAAAGAGACACTGAAGCGAGAATATTTCTCGCTTCAGAGCTCATAGTTAGCAGGAGCACGTGTGCCCCTGCTAAAACGCCGCTATCCCGCGGCTAAACGGGGGTCCCTTAACCCCCAACCCCCCCCCCCGCGCAAAATCAACGACCAAATTGGTCGTAGATTTTGCTGCTCCTAGAGGCAGGGTTAACGGCTGCAGCCCTGCCTCTAGTCGCGTCTATCAGCGGCGCATCGCCGCCTCTCCCCCGCCCCTCTCAGCGAAGGAAGACTGAGAGGGGCGGGGGAGAGGCGGATATGCGCTGACAGACGCGCGTAGGGCAGGGCTGCGGCGGTTAGCCCTGCCTCAAACAGGAAGTAATCCCCGCTGCATGGAGGGGATTTGGGGGGGGGTCAGGGACCCTCGTTTAGCAGCGGGTTAGCGGCGGTTTAGCAGGGGCACAAATGCCCCTGCGAACTATGAGCTCTGAAGCGAGATTTATTCTCGCTTCAGAGTCTCTTTAAAATGCATATTTAAAAAGTTCAGACCCTTAGGTAACTATGTCTTTTTTTTTTTTTTATTGTAATTTTTTTTTCCATTAAAAATTTTATTTGGGTAATATTTTGATGTGGGAAATAAACAGTTAATTTTTAATGTTATTATATGTATAAATTGTAATGTAAAAAATATGTAGATGTAGTTTTACTATTTGGCCACAAGACGGCCACCTTGAATTTTTTTTCCCTCCTTGTGCTTCTCGCTTAGCTGAAGCACAAGGGGGATGTGGAAATGTTTACGTGCAGAAAGACTGAAGCCTCTTGTAAGAGCGCTTCGGTTTTTCTGCTGTTCCCGTTCACTGATTCCAGGGCTACAGGGGGACACCACGGGGGCGCGATCGCGCTGAAGCGCGGCACCGCAGCAGAGCAGCCGCCCGGACATGAGCTTCACGTCCGGGCGGCAGAAATGGTTAAAAGGGCAACTGTAGTGAGAGGTATGTGGGGGCTGCCATATTTATTTCCTTTTAAACTATACCAGTTGCCTGGCAGCCCTGCTGATCTATTTGGCTGCAGTAGTGTTTGAATAACGCTAGAAACAAGCATGCAGCTAATCTGTCAGATCTGACAATAATGCCAGAAACACCTGATCTGCTGCATGCTTGTTCAGGGTCTATGGTTACATGTGTTAGAGGAAAAGGATAAACAGAATAGCCAGGCAACTGGTGCTGTTTAAAAGGAAATAAATATGTCAGCTTCCATATCACTCTCACTTCAGTTGTCCTTTAAGTGGGTTGTACAGGGAACTGGTGGAGGAATCCGCAATTTAAAGTGATACACTATGATATTTTTGATCTTTTTTTTATTTTTTTGCATACCCTCCCGTATTGGTCATTTGAGAAATAAAGAGGTGGAATACCCCGCTATTGAGGACCCTCAGATTCACTGGAGCTTACTGACTGAACTTTGTTGGTGATTTGGCTTGGTGATTCAATTCCTACCTTTAGACTGGGAGCGCATATACTACTCCAATTATCCCTTTAAATATTGTAAATGGAGAGGCCATTAATGTCAAATATTGTAATAAAGACACAGCGATGGTGGGGCGTAGGAAGTCTAGTGAAGCCTCTGGACCACACAGAGGCTACTCCCTACTGAGGTAAGAATCTACCGGTAACTTAATTTTTTTTTTTACTGACTTCAGGTACCCTTTAAAGCAGAGCTCTCCAACCCTGTCGTCAAGGCCCACCAACAGTACATGTTTGGCAGGAAACCACAATCACAAGTGAGGTCATTATTGTCTCAGCAGAGCTGATTAACTACCTCTGTGGATTTATACAAAACATGCACCGTCGGTGGGCATTGAGGACAGGGTTGGGGAACACTGCCTACCCCAGCAGAAATGCCAGAACTCAAATCTAGCCCTGATTTAAAGAGAACCTGTACTGAGTAAAATTATTTAAAATAAACACATGAGGTAACTTCAAATGAACATTGCATAGTTACCTTGCCATCAGTTCCTCTCAGAAGCTCACCATTTTCTTCTTACAGTGATCCCTTCCAGTTCTGACAATATTTTGTCAGATCTGAAATATATCAGTTGCTGTCAGTAAAATATCAGTTGCTGTCAGTTATAGCTGAGAGGAAAACTGATGTACCAGGTAATGTCGATGTTTCCCTATGGCTCAAGTGGGCGATGTTACAGTTTAACTGTGTGCTGACCAGAAAGCTGTTATGGGTAATGGCCATTTTCAAAATGGAGGACGGAAAATTACCTTGATCACAGTGAACAAACAGGACGCGGGACAGGAGAAAGACACTGAGTAGTAGACTACATGGAAGGTAAGTATGACTTGTGTATGCTTATTTTGACTTTTAATTTTCAGTACAGGTTTTCTTTAAAACTAGTGGAACTAACGCAACTATATTCCCTGACCGTCAACTCCTTCACCTGTTCTACAAGCCAAGGGTTGGGGAACAATGCTTTAAAGCATACCTGAAATGATTTATATTAGATACTTACCTGAGTAGTAGGAGGCTGTTACTCCGAAGGTGTGTATGGGCTGTTGCACACCAAGAGCTTTAGTGAGCGTTTATAAAAACTCTAGCGCTTTGAAAAGCACTTGGCTAATGTATTTGAATGGGATGGAGCACACCAGAGCGATGTGCTTTTTTCCCAAGCGCAAATGCGGGTCTTGCAGCATTTCAGCTGATTTCTGAGGTGATTCAGCCTCAATGTTAAAGAGAACCAGAGATGAAGCACCCTCTTGTATTTTACCTTATAAATCAGTGGGAACATGACAGTAAACACCTAATCTGCCCTTTGTTTCATTGTTCTCTGTGTAATCTGACTGTTATCACCTCTGATAAGAATCCCCGACTGAGAAGTCAGGCTGCTCCGTCTAGCTTTGCTACAGAAAGATTATAGCTAAATCTGTCTTCTGTGGTGTTATTTCAAGCCCAAGCCTGCCCCCTTGTGGCTTTGCTATAATGACTCACCAATAATCATTCCCAGCAAAGCCAGATTTAATTGCTCAGTCTGGGATTCTTGTGACTGCTGATAAGACACTTTTAGCAGTGAGGGTGAAACAGAGAGCATGGTAAGTGTTTTCTCTAATGTTCTTACTGATATACATGGTAAAATACACAAGGGTGCTTCGTCTCTGGTTCCCTTTAAGTATAGGAAAGTGGAAAATGGCTCTGAAAAGCGCTAGATCGGAGCGATTTTCCAAGCGTTTTTGTTAGAGAAGCTGTTCAGTTACAGCTGAACTAGAACAAAATCTAAAAAACGCTACACCAAACCGCTCCAAAAATTGCTAGGCATGGTTAAAATAATCACTTCATAAAGCGCTAAGTGTTTGCTTGTACGCTAGCGCTTTTTGGTGTGCACTGGTCCTAAATGAATAGGGTCCCTGCCAACAGCAGGTTAACGGAAGATCTGGAAAGCCTCTGAATCATCCAGAGCTTTACCACTACTTGGAGCCCTTTTCCACTTTCTGCGTTGTGATCCGATTTCCAGATTGCAATGGCACCATGATTGAAATGTTAATTGCAGTGCTCTTTTTTTCAATAGTGTGATTGATTTTTTTTAACAGAAGCGCAATCACCGTTGTGCTGCATTTGCCCCTATACAGAGTATAGAAGTGCAGGAAAATTGCGAAACAATCGTGTTGCTATGCAATTTTCATACAGATCAGCAATTCAAATTTTCCTGCATTTTTTTTTCTTCTACCAGAGATTGTAAACTCAGCTTTTCCAGGACCACTAACGGATGAAAATCTAACTAATCGTATCAGATTAATGACATTAATCCAATTTTAGTATCAATATTGTTCATCTGATTGGACTGGTTAGATTTATGATCATTGGGTGAATTGTATCGTTAGTGGCCACTTTTAGGGTAATGCTAGGTACACACGTTACAATTTTCTGGCAGATCAATAATTTCCAGCATGTCCAATCTGATTTCGGACCGATTTTCCATAGAAGTGAATGGAAAATCAATCAGAAATCAGATTGTACATGCTGGAAATAATTGATATGGCAGTAAGACCCGGTGCACACATAGCAGAAACGCTTGCGGAGCGGGAAATGCTGCGTTTTATGCAGCAATGTTAGTCTATAAGACGCAGAAGGACCAGCGTTGGACTTGGGATTTACAGTAAGCATTCTGCAGATGCTTGTAGTGTTGCATAATATGCATACTGGCTGCCAAAATGTGTATGCATTGCATTTGCAATGCGTTCTTTAATGTGTTTATAATAAAAAATTAAAAATCTCTAACGTATTTTCCCTTTCCTGTAGTCTTTCTGTTGATTTGCATATATGTAAATTTAAAAACACATACAAAACACATGCGTTTTGTATTTGCGAAACACAATTGAATAAAAAACGCATTATACTAATGCAAACGAACCTGTGGAAAACGCTGGATTTTCACACTATGCCATATGTGAACCTAGCCTCAATCTGACAGAAAATCTTAATGTGTGTACCTAGCAGAAGAATTTAACTGCATTTTGTTCTGAACAGATTTACTTAACCTCCTTAGCGGTATGCCCGACACTGTGTCGGGCATACCGCACTGTGGCCCCAGGAGTCCCCCATAATAAAATTATTGTTCCAAATGAGTGTAAATCCTTTAGCTAGGCTAGCTAGCAAAGGTGTCGGGCACCCGCCGCTCCCCTGTGATCCCCCCCGTTTATACATTACCCCCCCCCCGGATCCAGCGATCGCGCAGCCTCCCTGCACAGCTACGGTCTCTCTATGGGGAGGATCGGGTTTCCGCATGACGTCATGTGCGATCCTCCCCATAGTGAAGACCGGAGCTGTCCAGGAAGGCTGCGCTGACCTGGATACAGGCTGGGTAATGGGGGATCGGGGAGTGCCCAACACCTTTACTAGCTAGCCTAGTGCTAGCTAAAGGATTTACACTCATTTGGAACAATAATTTTATTAATTTGGCAAAAAGTGTCAAAACCTCCGGCGTAACGCTCAGGAGGTTAACCACTTGAGGACCACAGTCTTTCTACCCCTTAAGGACCGGCCACTTTTTTTCCATTCAGACCACTGCAGCTTTCACGGTTTATTGCTCGCTCATACAACCTACCACCTAAATGAATTTTGGCTCCTTTTCTTGTCACTAATAAAGCTTTCTTTTGGTGCTATTTGATTGCTCCTGCGATTTTTACTTTTTATTATATTCATCAAAAAAGACATGAATTTTGGCAAAAAAATGATTTTTTTAACTTTCTGTGCTGACAATTTTCAAATAAAGTAAAATTTCTGTATACATGCAGCGCGAAAAATGTTGACAAACATGTTTTTGATTAAAAAAAAAACATTCAGTGTATATTTATTGGTTTGGGTAAAAGTTATAGCGTTTACAAACTATGGTGCAAAAAGTGAATTTTCCCATTTTCAAGCATCTATGACTTTTCTGACCCCCTGTCATGTTTCATGAGGGGCTAGAATTCCAGGATAGTATAAATACCCCCCAAATGACCCCATTTTGGAAAGAAGACATCCCAAAGTATTCACTGAGAGGCATAGTGAGTTCATAGAAGATATTATTTTTTGTCACAAGTAAGCGGAAAATGACACTTTGTGACAAAAAAAAAGAATCTATTTCTTCTAACTTGCGACAAAAAAAAATGAAATCTGCCACGGACTCACCATGCCCCTCTCTGAATACCTTGAAGTGTCTACTTTCCAAAATGGGGTCATTTGTGGGGTGTGTTTACTGTCCTCGCATTTTGGGGGGTGCTAATTTGTAAGCACCCCTGTAAAGCCTAAAGGTGCTCATTGGACTTTGGGCCCCTTAGCGCAGTTAGGCTGCAAAAAAGTGCCACACATGTGGTATTGCCGTACTCAAGAGAAGTAGTAGAATGTGTTTTGGGGTGTATTTTTACACATACCCATGCTGGGTGGGAGAAATATCTCTGTAAATGACAATTTTTTCATTTTTTTTACACACAATTGTCCATTTACAGAGTTATTTCTCCCACCCAGCATGGGTATGTGTAAAAATACACCCCAAAACACATTGTACTACTTCTCCCGAGTACGGCGATACCACATGTGTGGCACTTTTTTGCACCCTAACTGCGATAAAGGGCCCAAAGTCCAATGAGTACCTTTAGGATTTCACAAGTCATTTTGCGGAATTTGATTTCCAGACTACTCCTCACGGTTTAGGGCCCCTAAAATGCCAGGGCAGTATAGGAACCCCACAAATGACCCCATTTTAGAAAGAAGACACCCCAAGGTATTCCGTTAGGAGTATGGTGAGTTCATAGAAGATTTTATTTTTTGTCAAAAGTTAGCGGAAAATTGATTTTTATTGTTTTTTTCACAAAGTGTCATTTTCCACTAACTTGTGACAAAAAATAAAATCTTCTTTGAACTCACCATACTCCTAACGGAATACCTTTGGGTGTCTTCTTTCTAGAATGGGGTCATTTGTGGGGTTACTATACTGCCCTGGCATTTTAGGGGCCCTAAACCGTGAGGAGTAGTCTTGAAACCAAATGTCGCAAAATGACCTGTGAAATCCTAAAGGTACTCATTGGACTTTGGGCCCCTTAGCGTACTTAGGGTGTAAAAAAGTGCCACACATGTGGTACCGCCGTACTCAGGAGAAGTAGTATAATGTGTTTTGGGGTGTATTTTTACACATACCCATGCTAAGTGGGAGAAATATCTCTGTAAATGACAATTGTTTGATTTGTTTTACACACAATTGACCATTTACATAGAAATTTCTCCCACCCAGCATGGGTATGTGTAAAAATACACCCCAAAACACATTATACTACTTTTCCTGAGTACGGCGGTACCACATGTGTGACACTTTTTTGCAGCCTAGGTGCGCTAAGGGGCCCAACGTCCTATTCACGGGTCATTTTGAGGCATTTGTTTTCTAGACTACTCCTCGCTGTTTAGGGCCCCTAAAATGCCAGGGCAGTATAGGAACCCCACAAGTGACCCCATTTTAGAAAGAAGACACCCCAAGGTATTCCGTTAGGTGTATGGCGAGTTCATAGAAGATTTTATTTTTTGTCACAAGTTAGTGAAAAATGACACTTTGTGAAAAAAAACCAATAAAAATCAATTTCCGCTAACTTTTGACAAAAAATAAAATCTTCTATGAACTCGTCATACACCTAACAGAATACCTTGGGGTGTCTTTTTTTCTAAAATGGGGTCACTTGTGGGGTTCCTATACCGCCCTGGCATTTTACGGGCCCAAAACCGTGAGTAGTCTGGAAACCAAATGTCTCAAAATGACTGTTCAGGGGTATAAGCATCTGCAAATTTTGATGACAGGTGGTCTATGAGGGGGCGAATTTTGTGGAACCGGTCATAAGCAGGGTGGCCTTTTAGATGACAGGTTGTATTGGGCCTGATCTGATGGATAGGAGTGCTAGGGGGGTGACAGGAGGTGATTGATGGGTGTCTCAGGGGGTGGTTAGAGGGGAAAATAGATGCAATCAATGCACTGGGGAGGTGATCGGAAGGGGGTCTGAGGGGGATCTGAGGGTTTGGCCGAGTGATCAGGAGCCCACACGGGGCAAATCAGGGCCTGATCTGATGGGTAGGTGTGCTAGGGGGTGACAGGAGGTGATTGATGGGTGTCTCAAGGTGTGATTAGAGGGGGGAATAGATGCAAGCAATGCACTGGCGAGGTGATCAGGGCTGGGGTCTGAGGGCATTCTGAGGGTGTGGGCGGGTGATTGAGTGCCCTAGGGGCAGATAGGGGTCTAATCTGATAGGTAGCAGTGACAGGGGGTGATTGATGGGTAATTAGTGGGTGTTTAGGGTAGAGAACAGATGTGAACACTGCACTTGGGAGGTGATCGGACGTCGGATCTGCGGGCGATCTATTGGTGTGGGTGGGTGATCAGATTGCCCGCAAGGGGCAGGTTAGGGGCTGATTGATGGGTGGCAGTGACAGCGGGTGATTGATGGGTGGCAGTGACAGGGGGTGATTGATGGGTGGCAGTGACAGGGGGTGATTGATGGGTGATTGATAGGTGATTGACAGGTGATTGACAGGTAATCAGTGGGTTATTACAGGGGAGAACAGATGTAAATATTGCACTGGCGAATTGATAAGGGGGGGTCTGAGGGCAATCTGAGCGTGTAGGCGGGTGATTGGGTGCCCGCAAGGTGCAGATTAGGGTCTGATCTGATGGGTAACAGTGACAGGTGGTGATAGGGGGTGATTGATGGGTAATTAGTGGGTGTTTAGAGGAGAGAATAGATGGAAACACTGCGCTTGGGTGGTGATCTGATGTCGGATCTGCGGGCGATCTATTGGTGTGGGTGGGTGATCAGTTTGCCCGCAAGGGGCAGGTTAGGGGCTGATTGATGGGTGGCAGTGACAGGGGGTGATTGATGGGTGGCAGTGACAGGGGGTGATTGACAGGTGATTGACAGGTGATCAGTGGGTTATTACAGGGAAGGACAGATGTAAATAATGCCCTGGCGAATTGATAAGGGGGGGTCTGAGGGCAATCTGAGCGTTTAGGCGGGTGATTGGGTGCCCGCAAGGGGCAGATTAGGGTCTGATCTGATGGGTAACAGTGACAGGTGGTGATAGGGGGTGATTGATGGGTGATTGATGGGTAATTAGTGAGTGTTTAGAGGAGAGAATAGATGGAAACACTGCGCTTGGGTGGTGATCTGATGTCGGATCTGCGGGCGATCTATTGGTGTGGGTGGGTGATCAGTTTGCCCGCAAGGGGCAGGTTAGGGGCTGATTGTTGGGTGACAGTGACAGGGGGTGATTGATGGGTGATAGGTGATTGGCAGGTGATTGACAGGTGATCAGTGGGTTATTACAGGGAAGGACAGATGTAATTAATGCACTGGTGAATTGATAAGGGGGGGGGGGGGTCTGAGGGCAATCTGAGCGTGTGGGCGGGTGATTGGGTGCCCGCAAGGGGCAGCTTAGGTCTGATCTGATAGGTAACAGTGACAGGTGGTGATAGGGGGTGATTGATGGGTAATTAGTGGGTGTTTAGAGAAGATAACAGATGTAAACAATACATTTGGGAGGTAATCTGACGGCGGGTTTGCGGGCGATCTAATGGTGTGGGTGGGTGATCAGATTGCCCGCAAGGGGCAGGTTAGGGGCTGATTGATGGGTGGCAGTGACAGGGGGTGACAGGGGGTGATTGATGGGTGATAGGTGATTCGCAGGTGATTGACAGGTGATCAGTGGGTTATTACAGGGAAGAACAGATGTAATTAATGCACTGGCGAATTGATAAGGGAGGGTCAGAGGGCAATCTGAGCGTGTTGGCGGGTGATTGGGTGCCCCCAAGGGGCAGATTAGGGTCTGATCTGATAGGTAACAGTGACAGGTGGTGATAGGGGGTGATTGATGGGTAATTAGTGGGTGTTTAGAGGAGAGAATAGATGTAAACAATGGATTTGGGAAGTGATCTGATGTCGGATCTGCGGGCGATCTATTGGTGTGGGTGGGTGATCAGATTGCCTGCAAGGGGCAGGTTAGGGGCTGATTGTTGGGTGGCAGTGACAGGGGGTGATTGATGGGTGATTGATGGGTGATTGACGGGTGATTGACAGGTTATCAGGGAAGATAGATGCATACAGTACACAGGGGGGGGGGTCTGGGGGGGGGGTCTGGGGAGAATCTGAGGGGTGGGGGGGTGATCAGGAGGGGGCAGGGGGCAGGGGGGGGGGATAAAAAAAAAATAGCGTTGACAGATAGTGACAGGGAGTGATTGATGGGTTATTAGGGGGGTGATTGGGTGCAAACAGGGGTCTGGGGGGTGGGCAGGGGGGGGTCTGAGGGGTGCTGTGGGCGATCAGTGGGCGGGGGGGGGCAGATCAGTGTGTTTGAGTGCAGACTAGGGTGGCTGCAGCCTGCCCTGGTGGTCCCTCGGACACTGGGACCACCAGGGCAGGAGGCAGCCTGTATAATACACTTTGTATACATTACAAAGTGTATTATACACTTTGTAGCGGCGATCGCGGGGTTAACATCCCGCCGGCGCTTCCGTATGGCCGGCGGGATGTTACGGCGGGTGGGCGGAGCCAGTTGCCGGGGGAAGCGCGCGTCATCAATGACGCGATCGCTCCCCCGGCATGCCTAAAGGACGCGCCGCCTGAAGGCGTATTGCGGTCCTTTAGACGTCCACTTTGCCGCCGCCCATGGGCTGTGGGCGGTCGGCAAGTGGTTAAAGGACATCCGAGCGAGGTGAAAATAAACTGATGAAAAAAACAATTGTATCTATCCTCCATCTCCTAAAAATTACTTGTTTAGATATCCCACAGTCTTATTTTATATTTAACCACTTTACCCCCCCGCGGTACGGATTTCTCCGTCCCTTTTTCCCCCCTTAAAAAACCAAGGGACAGAGAAATCCGTACCTCCCGCGCTACTGCCGCTGTCCGCGCTCCCGCCGCTCGTGCACGCCGCCGCCCGCTCGGAGATCAATGAATGGGAAAATCCATTCCCGTTCGTTGATCTAAAGCTGAGTACACACGTACGATAACGATCGTTTAAAAACGAACGATAACGACAATCGGACCGATAATCGTGCGTTCCAAATTTTCCAACGATTGTTTTTTTGGACGATCACGACCGTTATCGTTCAATCCCACCGATCCAACCCGGCGGATTTTTTCGAAAGATAATCGTTCAATCGCTGCAGTGTGTACAAAGATCGTCCGATAATGATTATCTGTGGAGTAGTACGCATGTTCTTATTGCCTGTCATAACGTCACTTCCGTTTGCGCACGCATTTTTTTATCGTTCGTCGTTCAGTACTTTATACTTATATCGTTCACATGATATACTTATAATGATATACTTATATCATTACGAACGATCTTCTCGGTCTAATTTGAATATCGTGTAAACGTCACGAATCGTTCGTAACGAACGATCTTTATCGGACGTGTATACGAACCTTAAGCCCCGAAATGATCTGCTGCTTCTATGAGAAACAGCGCGATCATTGTAATTTTCCCAGCCTCATAGTGCTTCCTGTAAGCGTCCTTCCGGACGCTTACAGGTCGCATGAAAACAAACTCACTCTTGTGGTCAAATAGTAAAACTACACCGTAAAGCATTTTACATATGCAAATACATTAGTTTTACACAATAAATTAACTTATTACCTCCCACACTCCCCAATTATTTTTTTTGTGATTAAAAAAAAAAATACAATAAAAAAAAAACCACAAATAGTTACCTTAGGGACTGAACTTTTTAAATATGTATGTCAAGAGGGTATAACACTGTTACTTTCTAAACTACGGGCTTGTAACTAGGGATGGATGCAAAACTGAAAAAAATGCACCTTTATTTCCAAATAAAATATTGGCGCCAAACATTGTGATAGGGACATAATTTAAACTGTTTTATAACCGGGACAAATGGGCAAATACATTTCATGGGTTTTAATTACAGTACCATGCATTATTTAAAAACTATAATGGCCGAAAACTGAAAAATAATTTTTTACCACATTTTTTCCTATTTTCCCATTTAAACACATTTAGAATAAAATAATTCTTGGCATAATGTCCCACCTAAAGAAAGCCTAATTGGTGGTGAAAAAAAACAAGATATAGTTCATTTCATTGCGATAAGTAATAATAAAGTTATAGACGAATGAATGGAAGGAGCGCTGAAAGGTGAAAATTGCTCTGGTGTTCAAGGGGTAAAACCCCTCAATGGTGAAGTGGTTAAATCTAGATTTTAAGTTTGTACTGTTTCATTGTCTTTGTACAATGACACCTTCATTGAAGTATTTTAGAGCTCAAATCTATGAATTATTTAGCCTTTTTATCTCTTTCCTGCTCTCAGAAGCCATTTACTGACAGGGAAGTGTTTTATGGCTGTAATTCCCTATTAGTCAGGGAGCAGTAGGGTATTGTACCGTGTTAGCCATCAGTAAAAGCAAGAAGTTTTAAATCAGGATGATACCATTTATTGGCTAACTACAAATGAATAAGAATAAACAAGCTTTCGGCCTTGCAGCCTTCGTCAGGTTTACATCCTGTTAGTTTGCAAGCTGGTGGTAGACAGCTTATATACATGCAACATCAAAAGGGAAAACAGATATTTTTTTCAAGCATAAATACGTCATTAAGATGCCTTAATACAAACAGACCATCTAAATGGGGTAAGATGTGTGTGATCCACGCCCCCTAACCCCTCCTTGCTGGAGTGGGGGCTATAACCACAGAGAGCCCAGAAAGCTCTGAGTCCTTTACCTTCAATCTGATGCCTAGTAACATCCTGGCAGCCCGCAAGGACACGGGCCAAAACCTCCATCTTGGAACTATTTCTAACAAAGTCCTGTTGGCCGCATGGCAACCGCCATTTTGGGACTTTCGCCCTTTCGTCCCTTTGGTTGTCACCTTCAACCCACACCTGGAAATCTTAAGGAGGATTGCTAAGGAACTTCATCCCATTTTACACAAGGATCACAGACTGAGAACGATATTCCCTAAACCTCCACTCTTGTCATATCGGCAACCACACAATCTAAAACAGATGATTGTCAGGAGCTCTTTGAATAGGCCTCAACAAAACGAAACATCACCCTGCCGACAAAAAATATGTGGGACCTGCAGACACATTTACTCCACTGACAGGGTAACGATACCAGGTTCACAACAGGAGTACAGAGTACAAGGTAAATTTTCCTGTGGGTCCACCAATCTGGTATATCTGATCATGTGTGCTAAATGCCCCAATGTTATGTACGTGGGGGCATTTAGCACACATGCGCAAACGTATGAATGGACACAGGCACACTATTAATGATACCAAATCTGGACTCCCAGTTGCTACACACTTTCGGTCCAACGGACACAGCATGGATGATCTTCGTGTCACTGCCCTGAAGGGCGGCTTCAAAACGTCAAATGACCGATTAATAGCAGAAACAAAATTTATAAATTGGTTCAAAGCTGTGCAGAAGGGTTTGAATAAGGACAACAACTTTCTATATTGGTATGAGATTGATGATATATGAACTGTCTCAGCCACTCTAGCTGAACTTGTGAACTAAGAATTTACGATACCTCTGGGTCAATCCTAATACCAGGTCTGTGAGCAATGGAGTAAACAAGGATCCTTATCTTACCCCATTTAGATGGTCTGTTTGTATTAAGGCATCTTAATGACGTATTTATGCTTGAAAAAAATATCTGTTTTCCCTTTTGATGTTGCATGTATATAAGCTGTCTGTACCACCAGCTTGCAAACTAACAGGATGTAAACCTGACGAAGGCTGCAAGGCCGAAAGCTTGTTTATTCTTATTCATTTGTAGTTAGCCAATAAATGGTATCATCCTGATTTAAAACTTCTTGCTATTAGTGAGGGTTATGCTATAGTCCGATCCAGACAGAAACTGTCACTTGCATACCTGATGTTTAACTCTTTCATTCAAGCATACATACACATGTCTAGCTCATCATGTCACAGGTCACCTCGGGTGTCCTTTAATAAAAATGTCTGGCTTTTAACCATCAGTAAAGCAATCCTTTAAAAGTGGTAATCATTCAGGCTGACACTCAGAAATGTTTTGCTATTTTATCACTTTTAGTAATGGCACTCTTTGGCCAACTAGCTAGTACGCCTCAATACTTTCATATGAATCTTATTCCATGTTCCAGTGGATTGGGCATTTTCCATTTAGAAGCACGACGTTCTGCTGTCAAGAACTCCCTCGCAGTCGCACGGCGTGTTGTCACAAATCATCATCAGTCACATCGCAACACAAAACATTAACCTTCACTGCTGCTAGTGCTAGTGCACTGCTCACAATGCTACAGAACAGTGAGCGTCCACTGTGCAAGTAGTGTCCTCACTCCGGCAGCCATTTTGCTGATGCCAATTTCACCCGTGTAAAGCAATATCAGTCTCCAAGAACATGGCTGACTACACACACTGATCTCTGCATCTATAACCATTCTAATAATTTGGGATTCTACCTCTAGCTTCTAGGAAACGCCACACTGCGTGACCAGCGACGTTCTGGAAATAGACCTGACTCTCCGCCCCCTCAGACCCAGGGCCGTTGCAGCCAATAAGAAGCACGCCACTGACAGGGACCCCGCCTCTTGCCACAAGCGCCGGCCAATCAGAACGCTCCCCGCCGCTTTGTGGAGCTGGGGGTGACGCAGCGAGTTTTGCGAAGGCTCTTTACAGCCAGGAGGGCGGGCAAAAAAATAAAAACAAATCCGTGCCGAAGAGGAGGCGGGGTATAAAAAGGTAGCTGACGCCTCACGACTCCTGACGCGCGCGAGTGAGCCAGGTCGTGGGTGGGAGTGTAGTTTCCAGGCCGGTGTGCGAGGCGGTGAAGTTCAGTGTGTGGTCGGCGCCCTCCCGCTCCGCTTTTCCTGCGCTGTGACGGTGGATGCGGCGTCCCAGGCTCTGAATTAGACCAGAACAGTGGAGACGCCAAAGATGCCGCAGCCCAAGTCGCGGAAGATCGCCATCCTCGGGTACCGGTCCGTGGGTGAGTGTCTGCAGAGCGCCCCGTTCCTGCACCGTGGATTGAGTCAGCCATTTTGACAGCGTGTTGGGAGCTGTAGCCTGCCATGTGCTGCTGGTTATGGCTGCTAGTGTAGCTGGCATTGGTGGGTCCTGGTGACGGGAGGGCCATGGCTGGATTTTGACACACCGGCTGACTGACGTCTGAGAGGTGAAAGTGGAGCTGCCAATTAAGTTCTGACTGTTAACTGAAAGAAGGCTGCTGATTGGCTGTTCTGGGCAGTAGCACCCATTTAGCTCCGCTTTCCTTTGTGCTGGTCTTCCCCTCTGAGGCAGTTGGGATGACAGTACTGTGCATGGCTGGCCAGCTGTGCTCACTGCATTGGATGTTTTTAATACGAGTCTGGGTTATCTAGTGTTCTGACTTTTCAGCACACCTGTCAATCCAGCGTACATTTTCTTCTCTGCAGTGCCATCTCTTTCATTTACTTAAAGAGAAACCGTGACCAAGGATTGAACTTCATCCCAATCAGTAGCTGATACCCACTTTTACATGAGAAATCTTTTCCTTTTCTCAAATAGATCAAGGGGGGAGGGTGTGTCTGTATGGCTTATATTGTGTTGAAGCCCCTCCCACAATGTGATGTAAGGACCATGGTACTGACTTCACACTGTGGTAGCCTTGTTGCATTGTGGGAGTTAACTGCTTTTTCCAACTGCCAAAAAAGCAAGCAGCAGCTACTTCCACTGACATCACCTGCCAGCAGTATAAATGTCACCATGTGATAAATGTCATAATGTAAATCAGGGAGAGGAAAGATTTTTTTTTTTTTTTACATTGGGCAAACACTGACTAAATCATTTATAACATTATTATTGTTAAAAAATTAAGCCCTTTTGTGTTCATTGTTTTCACTTGAGTTTTTCTTTGAAAGAGATCCTTAAAGGACTTACGAGGCGAAAAAGACCTAAAAAGTTAAATACCTGCATGTAACAGCAATGCACGGAGGGCGCCGTCCGTGCCCTCCGTGCCGTTCCACCGGGTCCCCGCAGCTTAATTTCAGGCAATAGTTATTAATGCGCCAACATATTCTGTGGCGCTGTACAAAATAATGTGGGTCCTCGTCTAGCTTAGGAGAAACCTCATAGGAAATTTTACTAGCTTGATTAGGTGGATCGCACCCTCTCGAACTGCCAGGTTTCAGATGTAGTAAATTACGCCCACGCTTTTTGGCCAATCATATAGCTTTTGTGATGTTGTAGAGGGTGCTGTGATTGAACGGTTTCCTATGAGGTTCCTGCAGGGTCCCTTAAGAGGAGCTGTCCGCTATACTATCTCAGAAAAAAACATAGATAAAGATATATATTTGCTCTACTTAAGTAAAATATGTATTGCACTGCCTACGTTTTGATTTTAGTGATTTTTCTGTAGTTAAAAAAGAGAAAATCCTTATTGGGATTCTCTATTAACTATCTTGAAGCTAATCCTGATGTCATTTCCTCCCTTACTCTCCTCTGCCTGATTGTGTATGCATTGTCCGCCCTCCTACCAGTCTTCAGGCACTCCCACCCAGCTCTGCAATAGAAAGTGCATTATCTTGGCATGAGAAATATTGGCCAATCAGAGGGGAACAGAGGTGTGGCAGGCAGAGATGGGCCTTTGAGTTAAAAGCCACTTGAATTAAAAATTGTAATTAAGCTTAACCCCCTCTGTGGAGATATATTGAGGTGCTGATGATATTAAGGATATATTGAGGTGCTGATGATATTAAGGATAACAGGAACATATTCTTTCATTTTTTTTTCTGCCAGAAGGGAGCAGGTTACCTTGAGTTGCTTGGGGCAAGGAAATGGGTGATTGTCTTGACCATATCAGGTGCTTTGAGTCTGTATGCAGTTCCTCTGAGAGTGCTAATGGGATTATCTGCCTGACTGTTTGAACTCAGGAGACGGCCCATTGTCTCAATACACAAAGCCAGAGGACCAGAGTCTGGAGACTAACACAGGAACGTTTGAAATGTACATGACAGGCTATTAGAAATGGGTGAAGTCCTGTTGATACCATTTTTTTACCTGTGGAAATTAAATCATTAGTGGAGGTGCTATAGTACCCTTTTCATGTATGTGGATCTCTGGAAATCCCATTTATGTCTGAGAACTGAGACAGGAAAAAGCCGTAATCAAGTTTTCACCTGAAGTTGAAAGGCTCACTTCACAATCTTTGATGTATGGACTTTTACCTGGAAATGGAATATGTCTGAGATTTAATTAAAACCTAGTTCCTCCCCTCCCCAAGGAAGTTGCAGCCTACAGGCGTAGCTCAGAGTATAAAAAGCAGAGGCAGATGCCTAGTGACTGTCTTCTCTCGGAGGTAGCGAATAGCTAGGGAGGATCGCGACTCCTGGTCGAAACGGCGTCCTCCCGTCAAACAACGTTCTAACCTAAGCTGGTAACGTTCTTTTTTCCCCCGTTTATTTTTATGCAAATATCCGTGTGGTATCTTTGTAACTCTTAATTGTGTAACTTTTTTACTTTGTCTTTTTGTAATCTTTTTGTATATATTAAGTTCTGCATTGTTCTATGTTTTTCTAGAATATTAAATTATTATTTAATAAGTTTGACTTCTGCCGTACTAAACTAACACTCATAGCCTAGAAGAGACTGAAGTGTAACCGTGTATAAGTTCATGCCTAATTGTACGCTTGAGCAACACTACCGTATGAAATTGTAATTGCATTGTGTGTGGGGGCGTTTGTCATACTTTGGCCTAAGCGCGCAGCTGACCCAACGTACGAACGCCAGTGCGAGTAGCGACAGCAGAGTGGCTAACAGTATCGTTCGGAACGACTGTTAGTGGGTCTTTGCTTCACGACAGTGTAAGATTGCAACTGTGTGGGTGCGTGGCGTTCCCGTATTTGGCCTAAGCGCAAAGCTGACCCAAATACGAAAACGCAGATTGCGTATTGAGCACTCGATAGCTGAGTGAACGTGTCTAGCAACGCTAGTGGTGGCAGTGGGAAGTGTTTGAGGGGTTCCAGCCTTGTTTGTAGCTTAAATAAGGCTGTTCCCAGCTTAATCTGGTCAAACCCGCAGTCGGGAACCGTATACGCAGGCGTGCCGCGGGCCGGTTCCTGACACCCTCGGCGTTATGATTCTTTCTGGATTTTAGGGTCTAAAAGCGGTGACTTTATTTTTTATTTCTTTGCACCCTTTAGACCCTAAAACCTGGGGGGGGGGGGGGGGGGGGGGGAAATCATGCTGCCAGGGAGATCTGCAGCAGTTTTTCAATCACTCACCTCCCTGGCTCCAGCGCTGCAGTTATGCCTCCATCCTCCGGATGGCGCTGCAACGTGAAATTGCTGTCTGTCGTCATGACAGCCGGCAATCTCACCAGCAGGAAGCATAGCCCCGGCAGAGAGGAAGAAGAATGGTGGCGGACGTCGGGATCCCCCAGGAGGTATAGAACGCCCGCTGCGTGCTATACTCTGCACACAGCCTCCGGCGGCTACCCCGAGCAGAGGTCGGGATTACCGCTTTTAGCTGCGGTTTTCTGCCTCGATCCTAGCTCGGGATTACCGCCAAAGAGGTTAAGGCAGGTGTGAGCATGGGAGATGAGGGGTTACCCAGAAGTCAGTCGGACCCCTATACGTATCGCTCCACTCGCACCTGCCATAAGTTTAATTACAATTTTGAATTCAAATGGCTTTTAACTCGAAAGCCCATCTCTGGTGGCAGTGGAAAACTGGAGGGAAAGAGGCTTCAGCCAATCAGGCTGCATTAGTTAAGTCTGAGGGGGAAGTAAAGAAGCAAGACAACCCAGCATGCCCCGCAACTTCCTTTGTGCGGCAATGTACCAAAAAAGTCAGGTAAACTGGGGAATGATCATTTTATCAACAAGAAAAGAGTAATTTTTAACTATTTACCCTTATTACTTGTTTACCAAATAAAAATAAAGAATTGGTTTTATGCCCGACAGTTACACTTTAAACTAGACTAGCATCATAATGGGGACAATACATAAATCAATAACTCATGCAAACTACCTAGCAATTCATTTACATGTTTATTTCATAGAATAAGTACCCCATGGAAACACTAGGGGAGAGCCCAACCCTTGCATGCTTACAGTCAAATGGTACTGAGGGTGAAGATACCAGGTAAGACAGTGAAGGAGGCAGCAGGTCTTGACATCTGATTCAGTTGTGATTTGTCTCTAGGGCAACTCTGGATAATAAGCTTGTTGGAAAAATGGGCTTGAAGGCTTGGTGTACGGTGGATAAAGGTGTGAAGATGGTTGCATATGGGTAGTCCTACATGCCAAGAGTAGCTGGAGGGGTTGTATGCGAAAAGCAAGGTTTGCTGAAAGGATGGTATCTGTAAACTGCTGAGGAAAACTGGAACTTATGGAGAGCTTTATAAGAGAGGACCAGGAATTTGAATTGTATCCCCAACCTAACTGGAAGCCAATGCACAAGTGTTTAAGGGGGTAAGAGGAGTGATGGATGAAATGCATGAGTGATGGATGAAATGCACAACAGAGTTCAGTGGGGACTGATGAGGTGCCCTTTTGTTTTTCTTGGTAGGAAGCGAGGTTAAATGTGGCCTAATATTGGAAGTTTGAACCTTGATAATTTTAAGAAAAATAGACTTTAGGAAATGGTGGGAAAAATGAGCCCCTGTTCACTCTTAATATTTAACAAACTTCCACATCTCTCTCCTTCACTGTTCTCCATGTTCAGTGGATGATTAAAACTTGCTAGCTTTTCTTCAGATATTAAATCTGATGGTGAGGCTATAGTAATAGCCTATGTCCTTAGCCACTTTCAGCTAAGCAGGTAAAAAAGGTTATTGCCTTGATTTAACTGCTTTTAATGGTAAATATCTGCAATTTGCATGGTGGGTGGGAACTGCACCCTCTTTTATTGGTTTCTTTGGGGAATGGGGGAATTTTAGTGTTGAGCACCACTGGGAAGGTTTTAGGGTTAGTCAGCATTGGGTAGGAATCAGTTAACCATTCAGAGGAAGGGGTAGGATAGGTCATAGTAAAATATTGGTAATCTTTACAGATATTTTGCTATCGGAATTAACTAGTGTATTGATTTTACTGATATACTGCTAGCGACTAGCTCCAGTGCCTTTTCCATTTACAAAGATGTTCCATGTACACAGGTTGAAGGCAGCAAATTTAAAAGCCTAATTTGTGGTGAAATAAAGAGATCATTTAGGTCTGATAAGCAGTGATGGTTATGGCCAAACGTGTGGTGCTTCATGCACACTCAAGGTACCCATACATGGTACAATTTTTCATTTTGTTAATTAAATAATTTCGTTAATTATTCCATTAGATCGATTATAAAGATTTTTTCCAACATGTCTGATCAGATTTTTATAGAAAAGACAATAGTTATTAGATTTTTTTTTTTTTTCTTTCTCTCGAAAAAAAGATCAACTTTCATTTGATTGTTTTGGTCTTAAAACTGGGAAAACCATGAAGGGCAGTGCGCATCTGTCTAATGCCGGTACTGACTGTTAACAAGCATGTGATAGGTGGTGTTTTTGCTGCCTTCAGCTGCCTGCGTGGAAGAGCCCTTAGGGCCTGTTTCCTTTAGCGCGGAAACCGGGCCGAATTCGCAGTTTCCCCGCAGGCAAATCGTGCGGGGAAACTCTGCCATAGGAAACAATGGTGTCGCTGGCCGAATTGCTTATGCTAGCGATTCACCCAACATTGCCATCAGTTTCCGCGTGGGAGGCTGCGAATCTAGTGGAAACAGGCCCTTACTCTGCTAATGCTGTGTGCTGAGACGTTTTGTTTTTTTGTTTTGTTTTTTACACCCCAAACCACATTATACTGAGTACAGCGATACCATGTTTGACTTTTTTTTTTTTTTTTTTTTGAAGCCTAGGTGCGCTAAGGGGCCCAACGTCCTATGAGTACCTTTAGGATTTCACAGGTCATTTTGAGGCATTTGGTTTCTAGAGTATGTCTCACGGTTTAGGGCCCCTAAAATGCCATGGCAGTATAGGAACCCCACAAGTGACCCCATTTTAGAAAGAAGACACCTCAAGGTATTCCGTTAGGAGTATGGTGAGTTCATAGAATTTATTTCGGCACAAGTTAGCGGAAATTGTTTTTTTGTTTGTTTGGGTTTTTTTTTTTTTTTTTGCCATTTTCCACTAACTTGTTACAAAAAATAAAATCTATGAACTCGCCATACTACTAATAGAATACCTTGGGGTGTCTTCTTTCTAAAATGGGGTCACTTGTGGGGTTCCTATACTGCCCTGGCATTTTAGTGGCCCTAAACCGTGAGGAGTAGTCTGGAAGCCAAATGCCTCAATGACCAGGGGTATAAGCATCTGCAAATTTTGATGACAGGTGGTCTGAGGGGCCAAATTGTGTGGAATCGGTCATAAGCTGGGTGGCCTCTTAGATGACAGGTTGTATTTTCACTGAAGCGCAGGATGTTGTCAAATCGTGACCTGGACATGGCAGCAGAGAACATGGGCATGTGATGTATTGGGTGCGTAGACCAATAAGACTGCAATAAATTATTTTTGACTAGACCCATGTTGAGAAGTCCCCAAAAAATGTTAAGTTCGGAAACTTGGAGTGGTTTCCACTGAAAAGGCGGGGCATGGTAGCTTCTTGGATTGGCAGTTGCGTTTTGTGGCAGAACTGTTGGTCTCAGCCACAATTCGTAGACACCAGCAGTGATCAGAAGAAAAAATTGTCACTGCGTTGGGGCGGGTGAGGGTTTGGCCATATGATCAGAAGCCCGCAGGGAGCAGATTAGTGCCTGATCTGATGGGTAGGTGTGACAGGAGGTGATGGGTGTCTCAGGGGGTGATTAGAGGGGAGAATAGATGCAAGCAATGCACTGGGGAGGTGATCAGGGAGGGTGTGGGCCAGTAATTTGGTGCCCGCAAAGGGCAGATTATGGTCTGATCTGATGGGTAGCAGTGATGGGTGATTAGAGGGGAGAACAGATGTAAACCATACACTTGGGAAGTGATCTGAGGGTGTGGGCGGGTGATAGTGCCCGCAAGGGGCAGGTTAGGGTCTTATCTGATGGGTGATTTTACAGGTGATCAGTGGGTGATTACAGGGGAGAATAGATGTATACAGAACATGAGGTGGGGGTCTGGGGATGATCTGTGGGGGTGATCAGGAACCCCCAGGGGGGCAGTTAGGACCTATTCTAAAATATAGCGTTGACAGACAGGGAGTGATGGGTGATTGGGTGCAAACAGTGGTCTGAGGGGGTGATCAGGGGGCGGTCTGAGGGGTGCTGTGGGCGATCAGGGGGGGGGGGGGGGGGGCAGGATCAGTGTGATGGTGTGTTTACATGCACAGTTGCCTCCTCCCCTGGTGGTCCCTCGATCACTGGGACCACCATGGGAGGAACCAGCCTGTATAATACTTTGTATACATTACAAAGTTTATTATACACTTTGTATGCGGCGATTGCGGGGTTAACAACCCGCCGGCGGGTTGGCAGAGCCTAATGCCGGCGGATGCGTGCACATCTCTGCGTGCGATCCCCGGCTAATCAGTCCCCCAGGTGCCGCCGCTGATCAGCGTTGCGCTGTCCTGGGTGCCACTTTGCTGCTGCCTATTGGTAGTGGGCGGTCGGCAAGTGGTTAAGGGCTCTGCCTCTGATACAGGTGACTGAGGTTTAAACCTTGGCTCTTCCTGTTCAGTAAGCAAGCACCTATTCAGTAAGTAGTCCTTGGGCTAGACTCCCAAACACTGCTACTGCCTACTGAGCGTGCCTTGGTGGCTGCAGCTTAGGCGCCTAGAGTCCACGGGACAAAAGCGCAATATGACTGTTTAACCCCCTTGCTGGTCCAATTCCTTTGGCAAGGGGGCAGCAGAGCACCTTTTTTTTTTTTTTTTTTTTTTTTTTTTTTTTTATAAATCATGTAGCGAGCCCAGGGCTCGCTACATGATAGCCGCTGAGCAGCGGCATCCCCCCTCCCACTCCGATCGCCTCCAGCGATCAGAGTAAGCAGGAAATCCCATACAGAACGGGATTTCCTTCTGGGCTTCCCCGGTCGCCATGGCGACAGGGCGGGATGACATGATGGACGTCAGAGGGAATCCCGATCCACCCCTCAGCGCTGCCTGGCACTGATTGGCCAGGCTGCGCAGGGGTCTTGGGGGTTGGGGGGCTCGTCGGGTAGCGGCGGTGATTGCGTACCACACACAGCTAGCAAAGTGTGTGGGTTTTTTTTTTGTTTTTGTTTTTTTAAATCGGCCCAGCGGGGCCTGAGGAATCCTTCTACGCAGGATAACCGGCAAGGAGGTTAAGCAGTAGTTAAGATTCAATCCCAGGTCTTTCATCTGCAGTCCAAAGCACTTTTTTGGGATACCAAGTGTTCGTAGTATCTTTACAAAAGATCATGATTACAGTAGCAGCTTTTTTTTCTTAAAATGCAGTTTTGTTTTGTTTTTCTAGATCTTCTGATGGCTGCAAAAATGAAGTCCTAAGATCATATTCAGTTTGTTTTACAACTCTGAAATGTCATTACCTTTTTTATTGTAGTAAAATCCACAGGCACCCAAGTTGGTATGCTCAGACTGCTCTGCACTCTTAAATCTTTGGCCATAATGCCCTTTTAACCACTTAAGGACCCCAGGCTTAAACCCCCCTAGTGACCAGGTAGTTTTTCACGAATTAGGCCACTGCAGCTTTAAGGCTTTGCTGCAGGGCTGTACAATTTGGCACACAAGTGATTTCCCCCTCTTTTCTGCCTACCAACAGAGCTCTCTGTTGTTGTGGTGTGTGTTTTTTTTTTTTTAATTTCCAAGTTTTTATTTTCTCTACCCTCCCTCCCTTCCCTAGCCAGCCTATGACAGTAATCGGCTGTCATAGGCTCCAGCCAATGAGAGCAGATTGCTCTCGTGCATCCCAGGGGGACAGCTGTGTTGCACGGCTGTCCCCCGTACAGTGCTGCGTAGATCTCAGTGATGTACTATGTAAATCGACGCATCAGTGTGGGGGAGCGCCTGCAAAACCTGCCCACAGGACCTTACGCCGATCGATGTTAGGTAGTTCTGGGGCTGCGGCCACACCTATCGGTGTGACACGGTAAGCTAGTGGTTAAAGGGGGATTGTCTGCCACAAAGTCAATTTACCCACTGCACTGAGTTAATTATGCAGCCTGGAACCTCACCCTGCATTGCAAGCACTCCAATCTATTCAGAAATGTGTTTGCTGTAGTAAATCTTCAGTCAGCCTGGCTCTATTTTCGCCATTGCTGATGAGGGAATCTTATCACCCCTTAAACAGGCATGTTCTCTGCCTCATGACATGCCTTTGTCCCCACACCACCGCTTCCCCCACACAATACACAACTCTGAGAGAAATTCCATCCCTTGTCTTCTGGGGTGGGAGAAGGGAAAGGGATCCCTGTGAGTCCCCATTCCCAACATTGGCAAGGGATGACTGGGTGATCCATGAGCCATCGGTAGTCGTTCACGAGTGTGAGGCAAGATGTCTTTTTTTTTTTTTTATTGACTTAACCACACAAGGAATCTCAAGCCCACTTTAGGAATTCACTTTAAGTCCCAAGAATTCGGGGCTTGGTTCCCAGTCCATGGATCAAGTAGTATTCCTGCTAGGTTTCCTGAGCTGCTATTGGGCAGCTCTCTGGCCACACCTGCCATTCCCTCACCTCCCTGCACGCTGTGAGAGAGGCACAGTCTCTCAGTGCAGCTACGTGACCCACAAGTTGTGACAGTGGGCCATTGCGGTCCAGGGGAGCGGCTGTTTTCCCAGAACGTCTCAGGACAGCAACCCTGAGACTTGTCTCCTTCCATGAACTCTGGACAGGAAGCTAGTTAAAATATTTTACTTAATTGATTAGACAAGGATTAGTCAGGTATATAACATCATGTGCCCTTACCCCATCAGTTGTTTTTCCTGTCCAAGCAGGATGCTAGATGAAGGGAGGGCTGGCCACCCATGCTTTCTGCAGGAGCTGCGAGTTGTGTCCCCCTTGGAAGGCGCTGGCTAGTTGCTTCAGCGTGGGGACATGCTGCGCGCAATAGACTCCCTCTCGTCGGGCTGAATGCGGACGTTTGCGTCTGCTAAGTGGAAGTCCCGCTCGCGAGTCACGTGACTTTCGCCTCACGTGACAGGAAGCCGAAAGCAGGAAGGTCCTGGCCCGGCGTGCGCTCCAGCGGTGGCTTGCAGCGTGGTGTCAGCATAGGCTGACTAGGATGGAACTGCTGCAGAGGCCGTCGATTGGAGCAATTAAAGAGGAACTCCAGTGAAAATAATTTAATTAAAAAAAGTGCTTCATTTTTACAATAATTATGTATAAATGATTTAGTCAGTGTTTGCTCATTGTAAAATCTTTCCTCTCCCAGATTCACATTCTGACATGTTACATGGTGACATTGTTACTGTGGGCAAGTTATGTAGCTGTTTCTAGCTGCTCTGGCTGTTACAGACAGCTTTAAACAGCCATTTCCTGTCTGTGAACATTGTTGCATTGTGGCAGTTTGCCCAGAGTACCGCGGTATTCAGAGCCTCTTGTGGGAGGGGTTTCAGCACAAAATTAGTCACACAGCGCCCCCTGATGGTCTGTTTGTAAAAATCATTGTATTTCTCATGTAAAAGGGGGTATCAGCTGATTGGGATAAAGTTCAATTCTTGGTTGGAGTTTCTCTTTAAGGTATGTGCATTAGGAAATGCTGTGTGCGGGGTTTTTTTCAGCTAGGAAACCTATTTAAATTGATTTTCATAGTCTGTAACTGTTGCCGACTATGGAGGCTGCCACTGGATCTTCCTCCCAGGGCTCTGTGGAGTGTTGCTCCGTTCCCTCTCTGGTATGATCATATGAGAATGTATGATGCATATTAGATACTATTTAAAGGGTTGTCAGGCTGATGGCTGTTTTCCCAGTACGTCTGCTCAGACAGCACCCCTAATGAGACTTGTCTCCCTCCGAGCAACGGACAGGAAGCTGCAAAAGATTTAAAAATTTGCATAATCAGGCGGTCAATAGTATAAATAGGCATAGTCTCTCACTCTACCTTCAGTTCTAGTTTCCTGTCTGGACGTGAAGGAGGGAGAGGTCTCAAGGTGCCATCCGGTCAGATGACTGGGGCTTGCTGCAAGGTCTCCTGATAGTCCGCTCCAGGGGAGAGCGGTATGATGTGACTAGCAGCATTCAGGAGGCTTCTCCCAGCAAGGCGGCAGATTTATGCGCGCAGACGCGCGCTCCAGGAACTTCCGCTCGGAGAAACCGGAAGTCGTCACGCAGAGGCGTCCCACGTGACCAGGAAGCGCTGCAGAGCAGTTAGCGGCAGGGGCCGCGGCGGGACAGCGCCAGCTGAACGAAATGTATCAGGTGATTGGGGGTAATTATGCAAATCACTTTGCCGATAGTTGAAAAGCCACCTTGTTTCCCATATCTCAGATGTCGGCTGAGATCATGGAGGACGCTGCAGGATTCTCTACTGCATTATCTGTGGAACCTGGCTCTGAATCCTCTCTGGCAAGTAGTCTGCGGGGCATACTGCTTAGCTAGTATCTAGTTTTGTTGGTGTTTTTTTCTGCTAAGAGGATTATGTAGCTAACATAGGCTTATTGTTTGTTTGTATTTTAGCCTAAAAAGTCTGACAAGGTGGATAAGTCGGGGACACATTCCAGTCAAGACAAACGCTCAGACAGCAAGGTTGAAAGGAGATGTGCTATTTGCAATAACCGTGTATCTTCCAGCTCTAGAAAATTATGCCAGTCCTGTACCGATAAAGTAGTGAAAAATGAGTCTCCTGCTGTATTTAAAGACTTGATGGGGTGGATGAGAGCGGAGATGGCTACAGCTATTAGGGAAATAAAGGACTCTGCTATGGCTTCCTCCTCTGCAGCCGATGCTGCTGCCTCATCTGTCACTATGCCTCTAGTTAATCCACTTGCTAGTATTGTCTCTGATGCACCTCCTGCCTCTCTCCCACCAGTATCCCCAGCAGGCTCTATTGTGAATTTGCCTCTCCCTATCGGTGCTAAGAGGAAGAGGTCTGCTGAGGATGTGATTGAATCCGATTTATCAGAAGGGGAGATTTCTTCTCTTGAACAACTTTCAGAAGAGGAAGTTGGGGAAAAAGGAGATAAATCCCAGAAATTTGCCTTCTCCCCAGAACTGATGAGAGATTTTATTTCTGCCTTACATAGTACCATGGGTATTAAAACTGAGCAGAAATCCTTGACACCCCTCGACCAAATGTACGAGAGCTTGGCGGACCCCCAGTCACATTTTATTCCTGTCCATTCCTCTCTCAAGTCTATGATTAAGAAGGAATGGGACATGCCAGAAAAGAGGGCCTTTTGGCCGCGATCTATGTCCAAACGTTATCCCTTCAGTCCCGAAGATTCGGGGTTTTGGGGTCCTCCGCCAAAGCTTGACCCATCATTGTCTAGGGTGTCAAGGAAGACTGACCTATTATTTGAGGATTTCGGGAATCTTAAAGATCCCATCGATAAAAAGATGGACAATATCCTACGTAGAGCCTGGGAGTCTTCCTCTCTGACCTTCAAGCCTGCAGTTGCATCCACAGCAGTGGGTAGATCAATGAAAACATGGCTTTTAGAGATGCAGGCCAAGATTGCTTCAGGAGTACCTAGGGAGGAGATACTCAAAGATTTTCCCAACTTGTTTAATGCAGCTGATTACCTTACTGATGCCGCTGATGACTCTGTTAAGCTAACAGCAAGAACCACTGCTCTAGTGAACTCTGCCAGAAGGGGAGTTTGGGTTAAGACTTGGGGAGGCGATAACTCGTCTAAGTCAAAACTCTGCGGCATTCCTTGTGAAGGGGGTCTTTTGTTCGGTTCTAAACTGGACGAGACCTTAGATAGAACAGCTGACACAAAGAAAAACTTTCCCACTAGGAAGAGATCTTTTCAGTTTAAACGGCCCTTTCGTGGGCCATCAAAGCCAGAGAGTAACGATAAAGCAAACACAAAAAGGAGATGGGCCCCTTATAGGAACCAGAGGAACAAGCCCAACAACCCCCCGATTACCAAGTCAAATAGACAATGACATCAGGCTCCCAGTGGGAGGAAGACTTTCCCACTTCTTCGAGACATGGCAGCTCTACAGAACAAATCCATGGCTCCTACACATTGTATTAGAAGGGTACAGAATAGAATTCGATGTCACGCCTCCTCAGAGATTCCTTCTCACTCCCTTACCTTCAAACAGGCTAAAACAGCTTGCTCTTCAGAACGAGGTAAAATCTCTACTCCACAAGAAGGTAATCAGGGAGGTTCCCTCATGTCAGAAAGGCCAGGGGTTCTATTCGCCAGTATTTCTGGTCAAAAAGGCTCAAGGGGACTTCCGCTTCATTATCAACCTGAAGGGTCTAAACAAGTCAGTAACATACAGAAGGTTCAGGATGGACAACATTTTGTCTGTGATTCGTCTCTTACAGAAGGACTGCTTCCTGGCATCCCTGGACCTGAAAGATGCTTACCTGCACATTCCTATCCACCTGTCCTCGCAGCAATTCCTCAGATTTGCAGTCCTGCTGGACGGAGAGGTAAGACACTTTCAATTTAATGCTCTCCCCTTCGGATTAGCCTCAGCACCATGGTTGTTTACTAAGGTCATGGCAGAAGTACTTGCAGTTTTGAGAATGCAATCAATTAATATCATAGCCTATCTGGATGATTTACTGATTTGGGGTTCATCTGCAAGCTTAGTGAGTTCCCATCTTGACTCTTGCATAGCCTTCCTTCAGTCGTTAGGGTGGCTAGTAAACTGGGAAAAGTCTTCCTTATCTCCTTGCCAGAATATGGAGTATCTAGGGTTCAATGTTGATACTTTGAATGAAAGAGTTTTTCTCCCTGATAGGAAGATCTCTTCCATACTTAATGCTGTTCTCTCTTTTCAGACATCAAGAAGCATTTCACTGAGAAAGGCAATGGCGATGTTGGGACTATTAACAGCTTCGTTCCCTGCGGTTCAGTGGGGACAGTTTCACTCGAGAAGCTTACAGATATGGATCTTAAGAAGTTGGAACAGGAAGCAATCTTCCCTAGACAAGAAGGTGATGATCCCGCACGATGTCAAAGTATCGTTGCTATGGTGGCAGATTCGAGACCATCTTTCAAGGGGGCGTCTCTGGCAGTATCCAAATCAGACAATTATAACTACGGATGCCAGTTCGTGGGGATGGGGAGCCCACCTGGATCTTCTTCCAGCCCAAGGTCGTTGGTCAACCAAGCTGAGGTCTCGCTCGTCAAACAGCAGAGAACTGGAAGCGGTATGGCAGGCATTACAGTCTTTCAGCAGCCACATCAAGGGCCAGCATGTTTTGATAAGATCAGACAACAGCAGTGTGGTGGCATACATAAATCGCCAAGGAGGAACAAGAAGTCATCTTTTGTGGCGTCAGTCATCTCGAATTCTAAACTGGGCAGAGGAAAACCTGGATTCCCTAAGCGCCAGCCATTTGAAGGGAACATCGAACCATCTGGCCGACTTCTTAAGCAGAAAGACCCTGGACCAGAACGAGTGGACTCTCAAGCAGGAGGTCCTTCAACAGATTACGGACTTATGGGGGTGTCCGGAGGTAGATTTATTCGCCAGGAAAGTAAATACGAAGTATCAGAAGTTTTGTTCGCTCCATCCACGAGACAAGCCTTGGGCGATAGATGCCTTCTCCATGAACTGGGGTCACCATCTGATGTATGCATTCCCCCCATTGCCTCTCATACCCAAGGTCTTGAACAAGATCATACGGGATCAGGCTCGAGTGATATTGATCGCACCATTTTGGCCAAAAAGACCTTGGTTCACGTTACTACAGACTTTAACGATATCTCAGCCAATCACCCTTCCTCTCCTCCCGGACCTTCTGTCTCAGGGACCTGTGTTTCACCAGAATCTACATCTACTTCATCTTACAGCATGGAACCTGAGTGGAAATTGTTAAAGGCAAAGGGACTCTCTGATGGATTGGCGGAAACTCTTATCCAGAGTAGAAAGAAGGTGACTCGTCAGATTTATCAAAAGGCCTGGAGAGTGTTTAATGAATGGTGCAATGAAGAATCTATGCTCAATAACTCTGTCACATCCGTGCTGGAATTTTTACATGATGGTTTCCTGAAAGGACTCAGTATAAGCACCCTTAAAGTACAAACTTCTGCTTTGTCTGTATTTTTGGAGAGGAGACTGGCTCAGGAACACTTAGTGATCCGTTTCTTTGAAGCTTTAAAGAGGATTAAGCCTACTATAAGGTCTAGAGTACCTACTTGGGACTTGAATACAGTCCTTCAGGGGCTTTGCAAAGTTCCGTTTGAACCCTTAGAACAGGCATCAGACAAGATGGTAACCCTTAAGACTGCATTTCTATTAGCCATCACTACTGCTAGACGACTGGGGGAATTACAAGCTCTTTCTATCAAGGAACCATACTGTGTGATATCTGATGATCGAGTTACATTGCGGTTGGACATTGCCTTCCTTCCCAAGGTTGTATCGACATTTCATAAATCTCAGGAGCTGTATATTCCTTCTTTTTGTGCTAATCCAGCTAATGATAAAGAAAGAGAGTTGCATCTCTTAGATGTAAGGAGATGTCTGCTTTATTACCTGGAAAGAACTAAATCATGGAGACAGACTGAGGCAATGTTTGTCATCTTTTCCGGAAAATCTAAAGGAAAAGGAGCATCTAAGACCACTCTGGCTAGATGGATAAAACAGGCTATAGCGACAGCTTATCAGATTCAAGGCAGACAGCTATCTTCACCAGTGAGAGCACATTCGACGCGAGCTGTTTCAACCTCATGGGCAGAGAGGGCTGGAGCCTCCATCGAACAGATATGCAGGGCAGCTACCTGGTCCAGCCAGAATACATTTATAAAGCACTATAGACTTAATGTGTCAGCTAACGCTGATTTATCATTTGGCAGAAAGGTTCTGCAGGCTGTGGTCCCTCCCTAAATATATATATATATATGTATCGTGTATATCGTCTCATTAGGGGTGCTGTCTGAGCAGACGTACTGGGAAAGACCAAAATTACTTACGGTAACGTCTTTTCCAGTAGTCGCGAAGACAGCACCCCTACAACCCACCCTGGGTACAAAGATAATAATAATAATATATATATATATATTTGTGTATATATATGCATATGTATATATATATATATATATATATATATATATATATATATATATATATATATATATATATATATATATATATATATATATATATATATATATATATATATATATATATATATATATATATATATATATATATATATATATATATATATATATATATATATATATATATATATATATATATATATATATATATATATATATATATATATATATATATATATATATATAGAGAAAGAGAGATATTAAAAACATTAAGCATCATTTGGTGTCCGTGTCGTTTGTATAGAACTGAAGGTAGCGTGAGAGACTATGCCTATTTATACTATTGACCGCCTGATTATGCAAATTTTTAAATCTTTTGCAGCTTCCTGTCCGTTGCTCGGAGGGAGACAAGTCTCATTAGGGGTGCTGTCTTCGCGACTACTGGAAAAGACGTTACCGTAAGTAATTTTGGTCTTTTTTGTCTGTTTTATTTCAGCCTGAAGCTAATACAATGGAAAGCAAATCAGACTCTAAGGGTGGCCATACATGGGACAATTTTTCATTTTTTTCGATTAGAAAATTTAGTTCGCTTATTCTGTTAGATCAAATATAAAGATTTTTTTCCATCATGTCCGATCTGATTTTTCTCAAAAACAGGATAATCGTTAGAATTTCTTGATCGCAAAAAAAATATTTTCAACTTTCATTCGATCATTTAGATCGAATAAACGGGATAATCGACCTTTTTTATTGTACCATGTATGGCCACCATAAGTCTGACAGGACGGATAGACCAGACAAGCCTGCTAACCCTGTGAAAACTGACACATCCAGTAGATCTAGCAGATCAGCCGGGTCTTCTGGGTCTAAATCTACTCTGAAATCGGTGAAAAGTGTGCAGTGTTATGAGAAATTGTCTTCATCTTCAAATAAATTACTATGTCAGTCGTACTGAAAAAGTAGTGAGGGAAGAGTCTCCATCTATGTTTAAAGACTTGAGGGGATGGATAAAATCAGAAATAAACTCTGCTATGGAGTTAATGAAATGTAAGAATCCTGTTTATACCCCTCCTGCTGATACTGAGCCCGTTGCTACAGCATCTACTAGTGCTCCACTGGTTGAGCTATCTAGGCCTGTTTCTGTGCCTGTACCTCCCCAGAGGGAAGGGAAGGCTAAAAAGAGGACATTAGAAGAAGGTTCCGAGGAGTCAGATAAATCGGAAGGAGAATTAGAAATTTCTTCGTTTGAGGAAATATCTGCTGAAACTGAGCAGACTGGGGAAAAAAGTATTAAGGAGCAGAAATTTGCCTTTTCTACTGAGTTTATGAAGGAGTTGTTGGAAGACATGCACAAAGCTATGAGAATTACCACAGAGGAAATAGTTAACACCACTAGATCAAATCTATGAGACTTTAGCGGATCCTCAGGTTTCCTTTAGAACGCAGGCAAGTTCCGTTCAGAACACAACGCACGTCATGTGCGTCTCTGTGCGTTGCGTGGCTGATCCCATTCACTGAAAGTGAATGGGACAGCCGCGCGTTTTGTTAGGAAACGCGTGCAGCATGCGTTCCCGGACCGCACAGGTCGAACGCATGCAGTGTGAACATCAGACAGTGTAGTCTATGCACTGTCTGATGTCGTGCGTGTCGGCCTCCCGCACGTGTTCCCGAAATGCGGATGGGAATGCGTGCAATGTGAACGGGGCCTTATTCCTGTACATAGCACTCTCAAAGATATTATTAAACGGGAGTGGGATGTCCCAGAGAAGAGCTTTTTGGCCTAAATCTCTGTCTAAAAGATATCCATATAGTTCAGAAGATCAAAAATTCTGGGGGGTCGCTCCAAAACTCGACCCATCCTTATCTAAAGTTTCCAGAAAGACTGATCTCCTGTTTGAGGACTTTGGTTGCCTGAGAGATCCGATTGATAAAAAAAATCGATAATATCCTGAGAAGAGCTTGGGAAGCTGCCTCATTGAACTTTAAGCCATCCATAGCTTCTACTGCAGTAGCTAGGTCCCTGAAACTGTGGTTAGCAGATGTACCTTGTGGGTCAGGTAGCCTTCTTTTTTTTTTTTTTTTTTTTTTTTTTTTATTTAAAGCCCACCTCAGGCTCTCTTGCGTACGTTCTACAATGAAAATTGCTAGCCGCATCCCCAAAAAAATTCTTTCAGTGTTAAAATTCTAATGCAAACTGGTAAAACAAGCAGGTAGTGGAAACTTGGACTAAAAGCCTCTCAATATTTGCACACTCTGCTAAGCATTTAGATATTTTGGTCCCCTGTCTGGATTGGCTTTAATGGCAGGAGATTTTGAAATGCAGCTTTTAGTTATGACTGAAATAGCTTTTCCACCTTGAACTTAGACTTGCATTCCTGAGCTGGTCACACTCTGGGTTTCCAGCTTGTTACATGGCAGCTTATTCTGCTGAGCAGATGTGGAATCTGCAAACACCTTTTAATGTCTTAACAAATGTTCTGAGCTAAATATATCCTACGGTTACATTTGACAGCTTCAGTGGTTCCTCTGATGAAATACATTCAGAATATGTCTGCACAGACTATTGGATGCGTTTTCTGCCTGCCGCCTGCCTGTGTTCATCAGCCATGTTTCTGGTGACTGCAAATGCACTAAATGTGACAACTTGAAACTTCTTAGGGGCTTAAAAAAGTTGATGTGGTAGTTAACTATGCAGGATACGAGCTTCTTAAAGTTGGATAAAACTGACAGAACGTTCAATATATTACCCATACAGTTATAGCAATGTCTACAAATGAAAAATTCTCAAAGTACAGTATCTGCTTTGAAAGCTGTAATTGCTTTTTATTGCATAGCTGCCGTGTTTATATTCAAATTTGGATCTAGTGATCCCTTATCTTTCTGCTTCTCAACACAGTACAGCTCAGTTTCAATGTTTGCTAAATGTATTTTACAAAAGAATATAAATAAGAGGTTATCGCCTCTTTGAAGCTGGCCACTGAAGCAAGGAGCTTTCCACTGCAGAACTGTGCTCTTTTTTTTAACTTTGAATGCTGTTCTGCTGTGTTTTTTTTTTTTTTTTTTATATGCTGTAAATATTTTAGAGGAAATGCTTAGTTTCATACCACTTTGGAAAGAGCCTATCCTAGACTGTGCTTGTCACACAACCGTGGGACGAGCAACTACATCCCTGCAAATTCCCTCTTCCCCCTTGCAGGGATGTAGCTACTACATCCCTTGCCGTCGCGCACTCCCACGCTAGTTATCTCTGCCGATCGTTAGACGGGAGATTAATAAATTGGAGATGCTCGATCATTTGTTTCCGATGGAACCCATGCATGCATTACTTTCTATTTGGTGTACTATAGGTACGCAGTAGGAAGTGATACACGAGGACATCTTGTGGCCAAATAGTAAAATTACACCTACACTTAGAGGGTTTTTTTTGGTTTTTTTTACAAAGACCCACAAATACATTTTAAATTAACACTTAACCTCCCACACTATCCTATAATCACCCACATATTTTATTATTTTTTTTTGCATTTAAAAAGTGCAAATAAAAAATAGTTTAGGGACTTAACATTAATATGTCACGATATTACTGTTCATTTTTAAGCTATGGGCTTGTAAAAGGTGATGGATGCAAAACAAAATACCTGCATGAAATATCAATGCACGGAGGACGCCATCCGCGCCCTTTGTGTTGTGCCGCAGTCCGCATATGCGCGAGTGTGGCTGCACAGCTCTAGGGCCTCCATTTCCCCCCCCCATCCACGCAACAGGAGACAGCCTGTAGCGTGGATCAAGGGGGGAGGCCCTAGAGCTGTGGGGTTGGGACTGACCCGGTGGGGGGGGGCATTGAGCGGTGGGGACCCGGCAGCACAGCATGGAGGGCGTGGATGGCGTCCTCCGTGCATTAATTCATGCAGGTATTTAACTTTTTTCACTATTTCGCCTCGTAAGTCCTTTAAGGGCACTGCCTTTGACATGGGAGACCAGGGTTCGAATCCTGGCTAGGGTCAGTACCTATTCAGTAAGGAGTTCAAGGCAAGACTCCCTAACTCTGCAGGGTGGCCTCCTGAGCGTGTCCCAGTGGCTGCAGCTCTTGAGCGCTTTGCGTTTTAACAGGAGAAAAGCACTATATAAATGTTCGGATTATATATTTTAAAACTCTAATGGCCGAAAACTGAGAAATGCTCACTTAACCACTTGCCGACCGCGCACTCATACCGCGCGTCGGCAAAGTGGCAGCTGCAGGACCAGCGACGCAGTACTGCGTCGCCAGCTGCAGGCTGATTAATCAGGAAGCAGCCGCTCGCGCGAGCGGCTGCTTCCTGTCAAATCACGGCGGGGGGCTCCGTGAATAGCCTGCGGGCCGCCGATGGCGGCTTGCAGGCTAAATGTAAACACAAGCGGAAATAATCCGCTTTGTTTACATTTGTACGGCGCTGCTGCGCAGCAGCGCCGTAAGGCAGATCGGCGATCCCCGGCCAATCAGCGGCCGGGGATCGCCGCCATGTGACAGGGGACGTCCTGTCACTGGCTGCACAGGACGGATAGCGTCCTGTGCAGCCTCGATCACCGGGGGGGGCAGCAGGTAGGAGAGGGAGGGGGGAATTTCGCCGCGGAGGGGGGCTTTGAGGTGCCCCCCCCCGCCAGCCACACGCAGAAGAGATCAGACCCCCCCTGCACATCATCCCCATAGTGGGGAAAAAAGGGGGGCGATCTGATCTCTCTGCCTGCACCCTGATCTGTGCTGGGGGCTGTAGAGCCCACCCAGCACAGATCACTAAAAACAGCGCTGGTCCTTAAGGGGGGGGGTAAAGGGTGGGTCATCAAGTGGTTAAAGGACTAATAGGTGGTGGAAAAATAGATATACATTGTTCTGTGATGCATAGTAATGGTTATAGGCGAATGAATCGGAGTGTTAACTGGGGAAATTGCTTTGGTTTTTAAGGGAAGTGTTTTCTAATTGAAAAGCTCTCGCTAGCACAACGCTATGGATGTGGTTTTTTTTTTTGGTTTTTTTTTTTTTTTACCAAGACTGTAGTCAGTCGGAGTTGAGGAGCAATTTTTGGGTACTCTGGTCGGGTAAAAATGCTCCAACTCCTAATTTATACTGTAATTAAAATAGAACATTCTCTCATATTCCAAAATACGACTTATGAGAAATAGGAAATATAAGGCGCTCCAAAATAACTCCCCTAAGTTTAGAGGTGTCTACAAATGGGCTTCTATCAATATGTGATTGCAGTATTGGATATTTAGGTTTATTTTAACTTCCATTCAGATACTGCAGTCCCAGCATTGTCCTGAACAGACCTATGACCTGCCTATGCCATGCACATAACAGATCAGACTGGTGCCTTTTTTTGACACATACTTTCTCTGTATATATGCTGCTATTAATAAGTGAGGTATTTTAACTCCTGGGACTGATTGTGCTGTTCACTAGTTTCAATTCTGTAACTGCAGGCAGCAGCTTTCATGGCCTTGCTGCAGGAATTACATCCTTCTCCCTATTCCCCGTGGTTTGTGCTGTGCTTGGCTGTGTTCAGTCTTGATGAATACCTAGGTTAGGGGGAAATGCTGCACCATTTTTGGTGAACAATGATTTGTGGAGGGGCTGGCCCTTGAACCTTCAGGAAGCATTATTTCAGTGTGAAATCAACAAGCATAAAAGGCAGCCGATGACATTTCAGGTCACACTGCTCATTCTAGTCTGGAAACTTCACTGACAGTTGTGACTAGGTTGGTCACGGGCAGTTTCTACATTTGTGTATTTACAATGCTGACACATCTAACAGGTCCATCCTGAATATTTTAGCAACTGAGACTCCACTAGACAACAAAACACTCTTTAGTCTGTTCCCTCTCAGATTAGCAGAGTTGTAAGGACCAAATCATGAGGTTTTTATGCTTTCCGGGTGTCTGTGGAGGGGCTTGTATCAAAGTCTATATCTCCATGCATTCCTATGCCTTTCACCTGCTTGTTGGGAAATTGTAGTCTCCTGAGTGACTGTAATAGGCAGGGGGTTCTATATTATGTATGTAATATGCCAACATGTTTCTGCTGTCTAGACACAACCTTTTTAAGTAGCGCAGTAACGTTCTCCATGGGTAATGTTCTGCCTGCAACCTTGTGATAAGCAAATTAGCGAAGGTATTGGTGTACCCGAAGCGTTTTTAAAACTGAAAAGTGACACATGCATGTTCCCATCTGAAGGATATGCCTCTGTGTGCTCTGCTCTCTGTTCTGTCCCCTATGCACCCTGCTAGCCCCCCCCCCCAAAGAGACCCAGAAATTAGATAATTGCTGTATTTTTACTTACGGTTTCCTCCAGCCCTATAAGCATGGATGTGTCACTCGCTGTCAGTGCCACAGTCAACTCCCGCTAACAGACTGACATCAGCCAGGGCCTTCTGCGCTTGCACAGAAGGTCCGCATGCGCAGGAGGTCCACTGCTGTCACTGAGCTGCTTACCGGGGATGATTGCGGCTGTACGGCGGCGCTGAGGCGGATGGCGAGGGGCACATCCATGCTAATGAGGCTGGAGGAAGCCCCGGTAAGTAAAAATACAGCTACATATCTCATCTCTGGGTTTAAATCTGGCATCTAGCAGCTTGTCTGCAAACCAATGGGGAAGGGGCTTCCCTCTGCAGGAGAAGACCTCCTGCTTAATGCCACTTTCCCGCCTTTTGGAGCCTATTAACTTACTCTACACTGCTTGCTTCCCACCTCTCCACAACCCCTTCACATGAATCAGCACTCTGTGCATTCAGAGGAGAGCGCAGAGCTTCTTCTGCAGCATTGTGACCCCAAAGGTCACAGAACAGAAACTAAAGGATTGCAGAAGATGGGACAGCATGTGATGGATGCTACCTGATCTGGCCATACCCATGCCATGGGGGGTATTTTTTTTCTTTCTTTGCAGCTTATTTCTGTGCCACAATTGTACAGCAGCATGAGATCTACACATGACCCCTACCGAAGAGATTTTCAGTTGTAGTGCTTTTGCTTCTTGATTAGCTGAGAATTAATGCAAGCACTTCATGGGTGACTGACAGCTCTTGTTGTTTTTGTCAGATGTTCCTGGTTATTTGCTGGGCACTAATAGCTGCTGCAAACATTCAGCACTTGCCGTCTCATATGTTCTCATCTGAGCGTGCGGCATCCCGCCCTAGACGTGATGTGTGGGGGTTACAAATGTTGTTCTTGGGTTATTTTGCAACCGAAAGGCACTTCTGCCTTGAAAGACTCCTAGTGACTCTTAGGCCACATTCACAGTGGCTGTTGCATTGCTTTCCCTGTGACAGCAGGGAAGCAACAGATCGCGACATTGACGCCACAAGTTATACTCTTGTATTAGGTACAGGGAAGCACAGTCAAAAGTATGCTTCACTTGTACTGTAATGTGCGTTATGAATATGAAAACTGAGGAGGGGAATAGAAAAGAGGAATATGGGGGCTTCAGTGAGTAGCACAGATGTATGTATTATAAACCTACAAAGAGCGTATTAACCGTAAAAGAGCGTAAATTCTTGCAATGCTTTGATCTGTTTGCTAGCAGAAAATAGAGAAACAAAGCAGAAGTTCTTTTTTTCACTGCCCCTAGTGACAGGTGGCCATAAATACACATAACAGTACTAATTATCAGGAAAAATGTAACAAAGTGCCAAAATTGGCCTGGAGCACTTGTAAGCCTCTAAATTTGGCTGATAAAGTGTTAAAGCTCTCTTTGCATGCTTATAGTCTCTGCTAGTCATTGATGCCCCCCACCCCCCTTTTTTCCATCCCCCTAGCTCTAAACATGCCACATCTTACGGCCCTTGCTGTAGTATTTAGGGGACGGACATCACTGATGGGCTTGCTTTAATGCACACTGACAGTATAGCTAGAGCTGTCAAAACAAGCCAATTATTAATTCCCATGGGTACACTCAGGTGCTCTGATATCAGGATATGCTGTTACAATACTGCACAATAAGCACTGATAGGTGTTTGCGTCAGCACTTGTTTGACTGTTCAGCAGTAATTAACTTTGAGGATGCACATTTTAGGGCCTAGTGTTTGAGCACCATTGCTCAAGCCATCAGCTCTAGTGTTGAGTTTTTAAAGAATTTATACCAATAAATAAGCAGTCTTTACAAAGTGTGTGTGTGTGTGTGTGTGTGTGTCCCAGATTTTTTTTTTTTCCAGGCGGGTGGCATGAAAAAGTAGCTGGGTGAGATGAGAGAATGCAGGGCTGGTGCTTCTATGCACAACTCTGCTTACAGCATAGGAGGAGGTGAGCCGATGCCGGCCGGGTGCTCACAAAAACTAGCCGGGTGCAGCACCCAGCTAAAAGTGCCTGGGGTGAACACTGGGTCCTTAAAGTGGACCTGAACTCTTGCCCAGGGCACAACGAAAATAAAACAGAAATGCACCCTGTATGTATTTAAATAGTTTTTAGCCTGTGTAATTCCCCCTCATTTGTGTCTAATCACTAGTTGTAATTTGTTTCTCCCCTCCCCATCACATGACTGCCTATGGCAGATACGCCCATTTGAAAGCACAGGCTGTAAACAATGTCTGCTTCCATGAATCAGGGTAGAAACTGCAGATTTTATTTTGGGATTTGTATCAGCTGTTAGGGCCCTTTTCCACTAGCAATCGCTAGCGTTCACGCTGAACGCTAGCGATTGCTGAATCGCAATTACCGCCGATTCCCCAACGTTCGCGGCCGCGATTTTGCTATGCACTGCATAGCAAAATCGCGTCAAGTCTCTCCGCGGCGCGATCGTGATCAAGTAAAAAACGAATCGCGGTAGTGGAAATTACCTACCGCGATTCCTATGTTAAAAAGCAAACCATAGCGATTGTAAAATGGCTAGTGGTTTGCGTTTTTGCGATTCAGCCAGCGCTGGTGGAAAAGGGCCCTAACAAATGTTTTTTTGTTTAAAAGTTATTCTACTGTTTATCTTTTAGAGCAGAGAGGAGTTCGGAGTTCAGGTCCGCTTTATCAATTGTTGCTTGATCAACATTGTGCAGCATGAGCATTGCAGTCAGGTTCGACTGTCGCCGAATAGTGTGCACTCAGTGGAGGGGGAGGGATCAGGGGTGTAGCTATATAAATCACAGGGCCCCCCCAATGCTCACACCCTTTTCCTTGCCAACTGCTTGTTACCCTCACAGCCCAGGGACCATCTTGCAAGGGCTATAAAACAAGTGGCCATTCCAATCTTCACACCCCTAACACATGTAACAAACTCTTGCCCTGCAGGATGGACCCTTTATCAGAGGGCGTGAAGTAGTTGGCACCCCCTTACAGTTCTGTGCTCCCCTACAGTTAGTGTCTGCTATCCACAATCCCTCCCAAGGGTGTAACTACAGGGTAAGTACAGTGGAACCTTGGTTTGCAAGTATAATTTGTTCAGGAAACCTGCTTGTAATCCAAAGCATTCTTATATCAAAGCGAATGTCCCCATAAGAATTAATGGAAACCTAGCTGATTAGTTCACAATCCAAAAAACAGTTATAGTAAAATAGTATAAAATAAAGGTAAGCAGGACTTTCATTATAACAGAACCCTTGCCATTTGTTGGCTCACCAACTTTTTTTATTTCTTATGCGTGGCCTTAAAGGAATACTGTAAGGGGTCAGGGGAAAATGAGTTGAACTTCCCCGGGTCTTCTAATGGTCCCCCGCAGACATTCTGTGCCCGTTAGCCACTCACCGATGCCCCGCCTCCAGTTCACTTCTGGAATTTCAGACTTTAAAGGGAACCAGAGAGGATGCAATATACATACCTGGGGCTTCCTCCAGCCCCATACGCACGGATCGCTCCCACGCCGCACTCCTCCGCTGCCTGGATCAGCCGCCACCGGGTCCCGTCATTGCCGCAAGTCGGCCGGCGGATGCGGCCAATTCTCCGCATCACAGGGTGCTCTCCCCATACAGATACGCATGTGGCTGTTAACTGCGCAGCCGCATGTACATGTATGGAGGGAGCCCCTGTGATGCGGACAATTGGCCGCGTCCGCCGGAAGTGACTGGTCCGGAACCGGCGGATCCAGGAAGCTGAGGACGGCGGCGTGGGAGCGATTCAGGCTTATGGGGCTGGAAGAAGCTCCAGGTATGTATAAAATCTTTTTCTTTTTACCATCCCCCCCCCCCCCCCCCCCCGTTCCTCTCTGGTTCCCTTTAAAGTCTGAAAACCACTGCGCCTGTGTTGCCGTGTCCTCGCTCCTGCTGATGTCACCAGGACCGTACTGCACAGGCACAGACCATACTGGGCTTGTGTTGAACACTCCTGGTGACATCAGCGTTTTTTTCTAACATTGCATCATTCTATAATGTGCAGATTACACAACTCAGCATTCAAAATGAGTCTTTCAGAGCAGTCTGAACGAATGACCTCTCCTCTAGCAGAGGAAAAGTAAATAGTCCAGGAACAGTTGAGATAAGTCAGATAACAGCCCTCTCCAGGACTGTCGGAGAGCTTAATGGCTTGTTTGCATCGAGATAACTGGAGTTTCCTAAAGGCAGCCATACACTGGTCGATGTGCCATCAGATCGACCACCTGACAGATCCCTATCTGATCGAATCTGATCAGATAGGGATCGTATGGCTGCCTTTACTGCAAACAGATTGTGAATCGATTTCAGCCTGAAACCGATCACAATCTGTTCAGCTGCTCCCGCCGCCTGTCCTCCCCCCGCGCATACATTACCTGACGCTGGCTCCCGGGCATCTTCTCCACGCTGCACCGCTCTGTTCTTGCTCCATCTCGGCGCTTCCTGTGTCACTCCGTGACCAGGAAGTTCAAATAGAGCGCCCTCTATTTGAACTTCCTGGGTCACTGCAGTGACCCAGGAAGCGCCGGGATGGAGCGGGTGCAGCGCTGAGAAGATGCGGAGAAGACGCCCGGGAGCCCGCATCAGGTAATGTATTTTTCATCGGATCGGCCGCCGCTAGCGACGCGCACTTTACCCGCGGGCGATCGAGGGTAATTTCCCGCACGGCGCGATCGACGGACCGATCCGATTTCGGGAGGAAATCGGATCGTCGGCGGCGTTTACCGCGAACAATTGGCAGCAGATTAGATCCCAGGATCGAATCTGCTGTCGAAACGGCCGGGAATCGGGCCAGTGTATGGCCACCTTAACTCTTCCTGTACTGGAAACAATTACACTGATGTATCTGATCTTAATGTTTTATTTCTTAGCTGTGCTACACATACAAATAATATCATTTTTTTTTTCGCTTCAGTGTCTCTTTAAGCACTTTTCTATTACATTTTTACTGGCGTTCCTCTTTAACAAGGAACGTATCCAATGAAAGTTGCTTTTGAGGATTTCATGAAAAATGTGACTTCCATACACTTAGACTCTGAAGCGAATTTTTTTTTGTTGCTACATTTACCTTTTTAATTCGCTTCCAAAGTCTCATCAGCGGTAAACCGCCACAGACTCCCAAATCCCCGGGCAAACAGCCACGACCAACTTGGTCGTGGATTGTGCTGCCCTGAGAGGCACTGTCTATGCACTGTCTGTCGTGCGTGTCGGCCTCCCGCACGCGTTTCTAAAACTCGTCTGGAAACGCGTGCAGTGTTAACGGGGCCTTATACTAAATGCTATACCAAACAAATTTTGCTTTTCTGGTTCATTAGCTTGCTGGGCAATCTGACTCTGGAGGTCAAGTCCTACCTCCATATAGCCTTATTAATTCATGCCATGCACTGAAGACCAGCCAGTCTGAAACGTGGATGCATGTTGGATTAGTGTGGGTTTGTACAATTAACAACCTGACACATTGCAATCCAGCGGGTCTGGAGGTGTTCAAGGACAACAAAGGTTACACTTTGTATAATCAGCTGTGATGCATTGTGGAGTACCTCATATGCTCACTCAAACCTGAATAATCACAAATACCTTCTGTTTTAAGAAGGCACATTTCTGTTTTGCATAGTGTTTTTAGTAAGAAGGCTTTTTTTTTTTTTTTTTTTTTTGTGTGTTGCCCCTTACTCTCCTGAGTTCTGATTCTCACAATTATCTTGCTCAGCAATCCAATTCCATTTAGCACCTGTATGTAGCTTTTGCTAGTCATTTATGAATATGCAGCTGGATTAAATGGCAGTATTTTCTTTGAAGTCTGTTTAACCCAGAGACACTGTTGTACAAACTGCAGCAGAGCAAAGGGCTTGCTGATGATGAATTGATTTTCTGTAATCACCTATATGCAATGCCTACTTGCAGTGGTGTACTGTAATATCGTTCCCGGACTTAGTTTTTTTTATTTTTGTTTGTTTTCCCTTTGTTTCAGGAAAATCCTCATTAACCATTCAGTTTGTTGAAGGACAGTTTGTGGATTCCTATGACCCAACTATAGAAAACAGTAAGTCATTGCAGATTTTCTTTTTGCAACAAATGGTATCCTCTTTTTAAACTGGAGCAAATAGTGACCACTAAGACTTTGTTCTTTAATGGGGAACTATAGCGTAATGGCCCATACTCACGGGCTACAATTGTCGCCCGGGAGCATGAGGCATTGCACGGGCGCGCACCCCGAACCGTCGCTCGTCGCTGCTGTCGCCAGTCCGCGTGAGTATGCGGACTAGCGACAGCAACCTCCATAAAGAACACGGAGCTTCCGGCGGGGGGGGGGGGGGGGGGGGGGGGAGGAACGTCGGTGACTGCTTCGCTGCACCGCTGGTCCCTCTTCCGCATGTGTACGCGGAGGGATGTGGCGAAGAGCTGTCGCGCACACTCTCCCGTGTGCTATCGACAGAGGAAAAGTTGCCCGTGAGTATAGGCCATAAGAGGAATTTGAAAGGCTGCTTCACCCCCCCCCCCCCCCTTTAGGCCGTGTTACTAGCGGGCACTGTGGTGTGAATTTATGGAGGCTTCTTAGGATGGGCAATAAAGTCTATCTTTACTGACTTGGGGCTGCTTCTACCCCTAGAAGTCATTTGGGTCCTGCTGGCAGCCTGTAAGGATCGCAGACCCACACTAGGTCAGTCTTCTGCACATGCGCCCCATGTGAGAATGCAGCCACGTCGCCTGGAGCGTAGTGCTCTCCTGATGACATGGGCGCAGAAGACGCTGACATATCTGCGATCCTTAGAGGCTGCCAGCAGGACCCCGTAGAAGACCAGAGCTGTGGCGAAGGTCTCAAATAATCTTTCTTGCTTTGTTTGAAAATTATAGAACCTAATCTATCTTCTTACCAATTTTTTTTTTTTTTTCTTTTCAAGCATTTACTAAATTGATATCTGTGAATGGACAAGACTACCACCTTCAGCTAGTTGATACCGCTGGTCAAGTGAGTATGTAAAGTTCAGTATCTGAGTATACAAGTAGTTGTAAAAGCTAGGGATTGGGGCATGGAACCTATGTCAGAGTATTTATATCTATAGTGTCAAAATATTACACAGTGCCATACAATAAGGTTAGACCTTAATAATGGGGGTGACAGTCAGCAATGTGTACCTTATTGCTTATTGTGTGCTAACAGTAACGTGAACCTGAATTGCTGAGACTATTACGCCAGAGTGCACAGATGCACAAGGAGGGCCTGCCAAAGGCTTACAATCTAAAGGGAGGGTTGGGAACACTATATAGGAGGGGGCCAAGTGGAAATTATCTTGCTGGTAAATTCGATTACTTGGCTCTTGCTACCCTTTAAATGTGAATTGCCAGGGCAGTGGTTTCCAACCGCTGTGCCGCAACACATTCATGTGTTGCAAGAACAGAGTATTTGTCACTGTGTTCCCCCGCTCTGCCTCTTCCCCGCTTGTTGGCTCTGTCCTCAGCTCAGTGTATTGGAGCAGTGCTACAAGAAAATGTCCACCAATGTCTGCATTTGCGGACATAGTTTGCCATTTTTTTAGTAGCGTTGAACTAACTACGAAGGGCAGAGGCAAATCGGTGGGGAGGGAGCCAGAGAAGAAACACTTGGAGCGGAGGAGGGGAGCGAACACGGCTGTGGAGGGACCTGAGCTCAGAACGTCCTCTCTGCTCTAAAAGATACACAACACCAGCATAATGGCCTTTTTACATATTGCCCCTGCAGCAACCTTCCTAAACCAGCAGCATATTGGCCCTGCAACCCCCCCCCCCCTCATTGTGCAGTTGCAGCAATGTGTCACTCCACCCCCTTCACCAATTGGGCTGGCAGCAGCATATTGTCTGAGCCCCCTTATTGTGCCAGCAGCATAAGCATTATGTTGCTGCAGCCCCCCCCCCCCCCCCTCCAGGAAGGCTGTATGCTAGAGAGGAAGCATGCTCTTCCCCCAAAGGAAACTCATCACAATTAAATTAATGGACCCCTATATAACCTTCTCTCAAACCCAGCCTCAGTTTAGTTGCAATTCCCGCTAGTTAAGTTGTGTTTCCAGTGACTTCATGATTATGTTTATTTTTCTACCATACGTGACGTGTCAGATATATGAATGTTTGGCGTGATGTGACGTAAAAGTGACTATGCTGATTAATTTGCTACATTTAACTAAATGTCACTGGAGTTCCTCTACAGGTTGGATAACAGAGAATAGATGATGCAAGTTTATTTGAGGCAAACTGCTATAGCACTTGTGACAGTCCTGGTTGCCATAAGGGCAGTCCACAATGTAACATTTACGCAATCTGGCTTCTTCTCTGTACATACAAATTAGACGAAGTAGACTTATTCTTCAATTTTCTATGCATTTTAAAGTACGAATTGTAATTTCTTAGGTTTACCTTTTTAGCTTACAATATTTTTCACCTACAGTAACAATTTTAAACACCAGAATGTGCTGGCTGCCCTATTTTATGCAGCAACTAGATGTATAATAGCCACACACTGGAAGGGCTGGGACCCACTAGACCTTTTTTTTTGGGGGGGGGGGGGGGATTGCTACCGTAGCGAATGAAAGTGATTCCTAAACACTCTGCCAATATAAATGGATTGGACAGATTCCACTAGAGCGATTGCGATTTTGGTAGAATACACTTCTGATGGCAGGGAGAGAGAATAGGGTTTCGAAAAAATATTCGGCCCCCTTGAAGTTTTCCACATTTTGTCACATTACTGCCACAATCAATTTTATTGGAATCCCACGTGAAAGACAAATACAAAGTAGTGTACATTTGAGAAGTGGAACGAAAATCATACATGATTCCAAAATTATTTTTTTACACAACTGCAAAGTGGGGTGTGCGTAATCATTCAGCCCCCTTTCGTCTTAGTGCAGTCAGTTGCCCATAGACATTGCCTGATGAGTGCTAATGACTAGAGTGCACCTGTGTGTAATCTAATGTCAGTACAAATACAGCTGCTCTGTGACGGCCGCAGAGGTTGTCTAAGAGAATATTGGGAGCAACACCATGAAGTCCAAAGCACACACCAGACAGGTCAGGGATAAAGTTATTGAGAAATGTATAGCAGGCTTAGGCTACAAAAGATTTCCAAAGCCTTGAACATCCCACGGAGCACTGTTCAAGCGATCATTCAGAAATGGAAGGAGTATGGCACAACTGTAAACCTACCAAGACAAGACAGTCCACCTAAACTCACAGGCCGAACAAAGAGCGCTGATCAGAAATGCAGTCAAGAGGCCCATGGTGACTCTGGACGAGCTGCAGAGATTTACAGCTCAGGTGGGGGAATCTGTGCAGTGCACAACTAATAGTTGGCCTATGGACAAAGTTGGCCTTAATGGCTTTCTGCTTGCCACTCTTCCATAAACAGAAAAGCATAAAGTCCTGTTTGCAGTTTGCCACAAGTCATGTGGGGGACACAGCGAACATGTGGAAGAAGGTGCTCTGGTCAGATGAGACCAAAATGGAACTTTTTGGCCAAAATGCAAAACTCCATGTGGTGGAAAACTAACTGCACATCACTCTGAACACACCATCCCCACTGTCAAATATGGTGGTGGCAGCATCATGCTCTGGGGGTGCTCCTCTTCAGCAGGGACAGGGAAGCTGGTCAGAGTTTATGGGAAGATGGATGGAGCCAAATACAGGGCAATCTTGGAAGAAAACCTCTTGGAGTCTGCAAAAGACTTGAGACTGGGGTGGAGGTTCACCTTCCAGCAGGACAACGACCCTAAACATAAAGCCAGGGCAACAATGGAATGGTTTAAAACAAAACCTATCCGTGTGTTAAAATGGCTCAGTCAAAAGTCCAGATTCTAAATCTAATTCAGAATCTGTAGCAAGATCTGAAAACTGCTGTTCAAACGCTGTCCATCTAATCTGACTGAGCTGGAGCGGTTTTGCTAAGAATGAGCAAGGATTTCAGTCTCTAGATGTGCAAAGCTGGTAGACCTACCCTAAAAGACTATAGAACCACTGTTTGCTGCAATTACAGCTGCCAAAGTATTGACTCAGGGCTGAATAATTACACACACCCCACTTTGCAGTTTTTTGTTTTTTTTATTTAAATGTTTGGAATTATGATTTTCGTTCCACTTCTCACATGTACACCACTTTGTATTGGTCTTTCACGTGTAATTCTAATAAAATTGATTCAGGTTTGTGGCAGTAATATGACAATGTGGAAAACTTCAAAGGGGGGCCGAATACTTTTTGCAAACGACTGTATATGAACTTCTGACCATTTTCTAACTCTGGGACCCTTAATGGGCTGCCACTGATTAGAGACAAAACATTCAACCTAATTTGGTAAATGTTTGAACATAAAATAAAACCCTGGGATTTTTAGGAGTAGGATAAAACCCTGGGATACTTAGTCATTTTCAGGAGTAGGATAAATATAATTATATCTCATCGTTTACTTTAACCAGCTATTTATAGAGCATTTGTGTCCACTTTAGTGCCTCTGTAATGACAGTGCAGCCTGAATGCAGCGCAGCATGCTGAAGTGAATCGTCATCACATGCTTGAGCAATGAGTCATCAGAACTTGATACATTACAGTGCATGCTCGATTTTCAGCTGCACAGTATTTGTCAACATCTCTGCCTGTCTGGGCTGGTGTAATGACATAGTGCAGCTTTGCCTGTTGTGTAGCTCTGTTGCTACTGCGCATGCGGCTGTATGTGCGTGCTACGTCCTCCCCATTGCTGCAGCGTGTAGTAACACATAGCAGCATATAAATCGGTGCTGCTCCACAGCCCAGTGTCACATCACTGTACTCCGCCCCTCGCCGCCCTTCGGCTCTGCAATTTAAATTCCCCCCCCCCCTACATTTCACACCGTACAAAAAAAACCAAAAGGAATCGGCACCACTAAGCCCCGCCCCATTGCCGCTCTAATCCTCCCATTGCCTTCCCCGATATCATCCACACCTGCTTATTATATATAAACCTACAATTTATGTTAAACACTTTGAATTTCACTGGCATTTCAGTGAAAAGCGTTTAAAACTAAAAATATTATATCCATCTATATCTATCGCTCAGGTATGGAGGAAATCGGAAGGCAATGGGAGAATTAGAGCTGCGAGGGGGGGAGGGCTTAGTGGTGCGGATTCTCTTTTTATGTAGAATAAAATCCTTTAAATTGCGGAGCAGAAGGGCGGCAAGGGGCGGAGTACAGTGATGTCACACTGGGCTGTGGAGCAGTGCGGATTTATATGCTGCTATGTGTTAATACATGCTGCAGCGATTGGGGGGGGGGGGGGGTGACGTAGCACGCACGTTGTACAGCCGCATGCGCAGTAGCAATAGAGCTGCACATGCGAAGCTGCACTGTCATTACACCTCCCCATTATGCTGCTGTATACTGTAAACCCCTCTTCCCCCCCCCCCCCCCCATCCATCCCACATCCAATTCATAGAATCCACTATATACAGGCTTTACTTAGTTGCCCACAATTGTATACTGTAACAGGGACTATGATCTCCATCTTGCTATTTGTATTGTGATGGGCTTCTATGGAAACAGGTTTTCTTAATTAATGCAATGTGTAACGATCTTAAACATTTTTTTTTATTTTTTTAGGATGAATTTTCCATATTCCCACAGACCTATTCCATAGATATTAATGGATATATTCTTGTATATTCAGTCACCTCCATTAAAAGGTGAGTTTGACAGAACCTTGGGTATGTTGACTTGGAACATGTCATGACAGTTTGACAATAGGTTTGGCATCAAAAAATGTGATCTAGAACCACGGTTCTTATGTGGTATGTATACACCCGGGGAAGCTTGGGCTAATCTTGCGGGTACTTAACCACTTGCCGACCGCCCACAGCCCATGGGCGGCGGCAAAGTGGACGCCTAAAGGACCGCAATACGCCTTCAGGCGGCGCGTCCTTTAGGCATGCCGGGGGAGCGATCGCGTCATTGATGACGCGCGCTTCCCCCGGCAACTGGCTCCGCCCACCCGCCGTAACATCCCGCCGGCCATACGGAAGCGCCGGCGGGATGTTAACCCCGCGATCGCCGCTACAAAGTGTATAATACACTTTGTAATGTATACAAAGTGTATTATACAGGCTGCCTCCTGCCCTGGTGATCCCAGTGTCCGAGGGACCACCAGGGCAGGCTGCAGCCACCCTAGTCTGCACCCAAACACACTGATCTGCCCCCCCCTGCCCACCCCCCAGACCCCTGTTTGCACCCAATCACCCCCCTAATAACCCATCAATCACTCCCTGTCACTATCTGTCAACGCTATTTTTTTTTTTATCCCCCCCCCTGCCCCCTCCTGATCACCCCCCCACCCCTCAGATTCTCCCCAGACCCCCCCCCTGTGTACTGTATGCATCTATCTTCCCTGATAACCTGTCAATCACCCATCAATCACCCATCAATCACCCCCTGTCACTGCCACCCAACAATCAGCCCCTAACCTGCCCCTTGCGGGCAATCTGATCACCCACCCACACCAATAGATCGCCCGCAGATCCGACATCAGATCACCTCCCAAATCCATTGTTTACATCTATTCTCTCCTCTAAACACCCACTAATTACCCATCAATCACCCATCTATCACCCCCTATCGCCACCTGTCACTTTTACCTATCAGATCAGACCCTAATCTGCCCCTTGCGGGCACCCAATCACCCGCCAACACGCTCAGATTGCCCTCTGACCCCCCTTATCAATTCGCCAGTGCATTAATTACATCTGTTCTTCCCTGTAATAACCCACTGATCACCTGTCAATCACCTGCCAATCACCTATCACCCATCAATCACCCCCTGTCACTGCCACCCAACAATCAGCCCCTAACCCGCCCTTGCGGGCAAACTGATCACCCACCCACACCAATAGATCGCCCGCAGATCCGACATCAGATCACCACCCAAGCGCAGTGTTTCCATCTATTCTCTCCTCTAAACACTCACTAATTACCCATCAATCACCCATCAATCACCCCCTATCGCCACCTGTCACTGTTACCCATCAGATCAGACCCTAATCTGCCCCTTGCGGGCACCCAATCACCCGCCTACACGCTCAGATTGCCCTCAGACCCCCGTTATCAATTCGCCAGGGCATTATTTACATCTGTCCTTCCCTGTAATAACCCACTGATCACCTGTCAATCACCTATCAATCACCCATCAATCACACCCTGTCACTGCCACCCATCAATCACCCGCTGTCACTGCCACCCATCAATCAGCCCCTAACCTGCCCCTTGCGGGCAATCTGATCACCCACCCACACCAATAGATCGCCCGCAGATCCGACGTCCGATCACCTCCCAAGTGCAGTGTTCACATCTGTTCTCTACCCTAAACACCCACTAATTACCCATCAATCACCCCCTGTCACTGCTACCTATCAGATTAGACCCCTATCTGCCCCTAGGGCACTCAATCATCTGCCCACACCCTCAGAATGCCCTCAGACCCCAGCCCTGATCACCTCGCCAGTGCATTGCTTGCATCTATTCCCCCCTCTAATCACACCTTGAGACACCCATCAATCACCTCCTGTCACCCCCTAGCACACCTACCCATCAGTGTGAGTGCCTTTAGGATTTCACAGGTCATTTTGCGACATTTGGTTTCAAGACTACTCCTCACGGTTTAGGGCCCCTAAAATGCCAGGGCAGTATAGTAACCCCACAAATGACCCCATTCTAGAAAGAAGACACCCAAAGGTATTCCGTTAGGAGTATGGTGAGTTCATAGAAGATTTTATTTTTTGTCAAAAGTTAGCGGAAAATTGATTTTTATTGTTTTTTTCACAAAGTGTCATTTTCCACTAACTTTTGACAAAAAATAAAATCTTCTATGAACTCACCATACTCCTAACGGAATACCTTGGGGTGTCTTCTTTCTAAAATGGGGTCATTTGTGGGGTTCCTATACTGCCCTGGCATTTTAGGGGCCCTAAACCGTGAGGAGTAGTCTGGAAATCAAATTCCGCAAAATGACTTGTGAAATCCTAAAGGTACTCATTGGACTTTGGGCCTTTTAGCGCAGTTAGGGTGCAAAAAAGTGCCACACATGTGGTATCGCCGTACTCGGGAGAAGTAGTACAATGTGTTTTGGGGTGTATTTTTACACATACCCATGCTGGGTGGGAGAAATAACTCTGTAAATGGACAATTGTGTGTAAAAAAAAAATGAGAAAATTGTCATTTACAGAGATTTCTCCCACCCAGCATGGGTATGTGTAAAAATACACCCCAAAACACATTCTACTACTTCTCTTGAGTACGGCAATACCACATGTGTGGCACTTTTTTGCAGCCTAACTGCGCTAAGGGGCCCAAAGTCCAATGAGCACCTTTAGGCTTTACAGGGGTGCTTACAAATTAGCACCCCCCAAAATGCGAGGACCGTAAACACACCCCACAAATGACCCCATTTTGGAAAGTAGACACTTCAAGGTATTCAGAGAGGGGCATGGTGAGTCCGTGGCAGATTTCATTTTTTTTTGTCGCAAGTTAGAAGAAATTGATTCTTTTTTTTTTTTCTTTTTTTTTGTCACAAAGTCATTTTCCGCTTACTTGTGACAAAGAATAATATCTTCTATGAACTCACTATGCCTCTCAGTGAATACTTTGGGATGTCTTCTTTCCAAAATGGGGTCATTTGGGGGGTATTTATACTATCCTGGAATTCTAGCCCCTCATGAAACATGACAGGGGGTCAGAAAAGTCATAGATGCTTGAAAATGGCAAAATTCACTTTTTGCACCATAGTTTGTAAACGCTATAACTTTTACCCAAACCAATAAATATACACTGAATGGTTTTTTTTTTATCAAAAACATGTTTGTCCACATTTTTCGCGCTGCATGTATACAGAAATTTTACTTTATTTGAAAATTGTCAGCACAGAAAGTTAAAAAAATCATTTTTTTGATGAATATAATAAAAAGTAAAAATCGCAGGAGCAATCAAATAGCACCAAAAGAAAGCTTTATTAGTGACAAGAAAAGGAGCCAAAATTCATTTAGGTGGTAGGTTGTATGAGTGAGCAATAAACCGTGAAAGCTGCAGTGGTCTGAATGGAAAAAAAGTGGCCGGTCCTTAAGGGGTAGAAAGACTGTGGTCCTCAAGTGGTTAAACTAGTCAGTCATAAACATGTGTAGATGAGCACAAATCAGTTTTTTTTTTTTGTTTTTTTTGTGCTGAAAGTGGAACCGAGAAACATTTACACATTTCAGAATTGTGCTCCTTACATACATTTTTATAGGCCGCAGTGTTCCCCAACCCTGTCCTCAAGGCCCACCAACAGTACACGTTTTCAGAAAACCACAAACATGCACAGGTGAGGTAATTAGTGTCTCAGCAGAGCTGATTAACTGCCTCTGTGGATTTCCACAAAGCATGCACTGTTAGTGGGCCTTGAGGACAGGGTTGGGGAACACTGTATAGGGCATTCCTCAAGCCAAATACTATTTATTTATTTATTTTTTGTCCTAATTCCCTATGAAAGAAACAAGCTGCGCCCACAGCTCCTCCACTGCCTAGGCATTCTGAGTCCCATGTAGCAAGTGCTCATGGGAGCTCAGTCTGGGAGGAGGCGGCATTTCCTGAAAGAGGCGTTACCAGCTGGGAGCTGCTGAGATTTCAGAGGAGAGGGAGAGGAGTGAAGTTTTTACAGGCTGAGGGGTGGAGATGCAGAGCAGCTTGGCTGTGTAATGACAAGCAGAACATGGCTGCTCTCATTGTATCACAGGAAGAAATAAGCATATAGGCCCAGTGCACACTGAGCGGTTTTAGCAGCATATGAGCCAACCGCATCCGCCTGTGAAAAAAACTTGGCTAATGTATTTCAAAGGGATGGTGCACACCAGCGGTTTGACGTTTTAGCAAACCGCAAACGTGCATCCTGCTGCACGTTTACATTGAGGCAGAAACTCTTCTGCAAACCGCAAAGTATAGGAAAAACGCTAGCTCAGAGCGGTTTTCCAGGCGGTTTTGTTACCTGAAGCTGTTCAGTAACAGCTTTACTGTAACCATATATGAAATCTGCTACACAAAAATGCTCCCAAAAACACTAGGTATGTTTAGAAAACGTCTCTAAACATGCCTAGAATCGCTCTGAAATCTGCTCCAAAAACCGTTAGTGTTTTGAGGTTCTGTTGGTGTGCACTGGGCCATACTGTTGAAGCAAAAAAATATATATATCATTTTGTTCTCCGGGGCCCCTCTGTGCTGTTTCTGCCACTCCCTGCTGCAATCCTGGCTTGTAATTGCCAGTTTTAGGCAGTGTTTACAAACAAGGCATGACTGCTAACCAGCATGTGATAGGCTGAGAGAAGTCGTCTGTGACTCCTACAGAGCCTGGGGGGCGTGGAGAAGGTGTGTGTATAGCTTCTACCTATCACAAGCAGAGCAGCACATTGCAGCCTGAGCTGAAAAAGGAAAGCTTAGATTTTATAACAGATAATACAGCCACTGTGCAACTAGGAAAGACTGCATGCAGCAAGACAGACCACATTAGAACAGATATAGGAACTTGTAGGCTAGAAGAAATGAGGCTGAACATTTTGTTAGTCTAACATAAAGTAATGTTTGCAAATATGGAGTACACTTAATAAAATGTGCGTGCCAAGAGGTACTTAGGATTGTATTCATAATGGGAGGTACTCGACACATACCATCCTTTATAATGGGGTCAATGCTGAAATCATTTGTAACTTTGATTTAAAACAGGGGTCCTCAAACTTGTTTAGTCAAGGGCCGGTTCAAAATACTTTAGGCTGCTGGGGGGCCGGAGTGTACATAAAATGATGTCGGAAAACATTACATTGAACCTACTTTGTGTAAACAGCACCTGAAACACCTTCCCCCACAGCAAAGCAATCAGTGTTCAAAATACAAACTGTTTTCTAAAGTCCCCCCAAAACAACCCCCTTTCCCAGTAATTGCAAGGACTGCAAATTACCCACCCCTACACATACGCGCACACACTGCTTTTATATTACCTCTAACCAAGCATACCCAGGTGACAACCTGCCATACAATTGGACAGCAGTGCCACCAGATGTGGAATTGGATTGGAAGCCAGCGAATGACTTCTTGCTGGCTTTCATTTGCTGGCTTTCATGTGGAAATGTGGTGCCAGCACTGCTGTTGCATCTATAAGTAATACATTTTGTGTGTGGAGGGCCGGTAAGGAAGCCTCAGGGGGCCGCATTTGGCCTGAGGGCCTTAGTTTTGAGGACCACTGATCTAAAACAAGTTAGGGCAACCATTATGTGTCGGAGTGTGATAGTGTTGAGATCAGATGTTTTTCTAAAAAAAAATGCTTTCCTATGGGGCTGCTGTTTTCAGGCACAATCTGCGATTCTGTATAGCATTAAAATAAAAATACAATCTGCGCTACTTTTCTACACAACACAGGCAAATCCTCATTTGAATGCACTGTCACTTGGAAAGAAAGTGAGAAGTGTTTTTGAGGATGCCTAATAAATGAAAACCTCACAGGCATTGTAACCTTTTCATGCTTGCACTACTGCAAAAAGTTCCAATTTACATTGAAGAGATCTCCTCTATCCCTACTACACAGCAAGGAATGAATGTTCCCCATAACTATAATCCTTTGCCATGTAATCAATTGAGTCCTTTTTATAGCTCTCATACCCACTCTGCTGACTTGGAGCTCGCTCTCCAGCACCTTCCTGCCATGTACTGCATGCCGGCTGCCAGAATCTGCTTTCTTGGCTGTGTGAATAGCAGGAAGGGCGTGGAACAGCATCATGTCTGAAAGGCTTTTCATTGTTTGTCTAATTTACAAAGTGAGATTTAAACTGGAGCTTAACCAATCATTTACAAGTACTATTTTTAGTGCATGCACTTAACCACGTAAGGACTGCAGCCTTAAACCCCCTTAAAGTGGATCCGAGGTGAACTTTTACTCATTGCATAATTGTTACTTTCCTATTTATAGGGCATTCCTCAAACCAAATACTTTTTTTTGTTTTAATACTCTTAATTCCCTATAAACTAAACAAGCCACACCCACAGGTTTTCAGAGAACCAAGACACTTTCAGACAGTAGCAAGGGCTCATGGGAGCTCAGTCTAGGCAGGAGGAGGGGGAGGTATTACTAGCCAGATTTTAGAGGCAGAGGGGAGGAGGGAGAAGGAGGGGAGATTAGGTTTTTTGCTAAAGATGCAGCTAAGCCTGCCTCTGTGTAATGTTTACAAACATGGCTACTGTCATTGTATCACAGGAATAATCAATCATATTCTATAAAGCTGTTTGCAGCTAGATTTGCTGTGTAAACTAAATCTAAACTTTAGGTAACATATATAGACGAGTTACTTGTTATAGTTTTTTTATTTATTTTTTTTTTCGGATCCGCATTAAGGACTAGACACTTTGTTTCCATTCAGACCACTGCACCTTTAAAGGTTTATTGCTCGGTCATACAACCTACCATCTAAACGATTGTTACCTCCTTTTCTTGTCACGAATACAGCTTTCTTTTGGTGCTATTTGATTGCTGCTGCGATGTTTAGTTTTTATTATATTCATCAGACATGAATTTTGTCAAGACTTTTTTTTTTTTTTTTTTATTTATTTCTGTGGTGACTTTTTTTTTTTTTTTTTTTTAAAGTAAAACGTTCTATATAAATTTTTGTCTATAAATGTATTGTGCTCAAAGTCTTCTGGAGTCCAAGCTCCATACTGCCCAAGTGCCTTCAAGTGATTTGGCATCCTCCTGTGGCTGGTGATTTTTAAATGGAGGAGCCTGTGGGGAGTACTCAGAACTTTTTTTTTTTTTCGGTTTTTGTTTCATAATCACTTTAAAGGGGTAAATACTATGTTAAACACTGGATTAGAGAATATGATCATGCATTGAGTAACTGTCAGTTACTAAATGCTTATTTTACAATGTACCTGATGTCTTTCATTTTGTCTACCTTGATTTGTGGCGTTTGGATTTTAACGTAAAGCAGCCTCTTGTAGCTGCATCTTGAAATGTTTTGCTTTGCTGTGCTTTTCTAAAGCAATTTTAACACTGCTTTTCATAACTTATCTATTGCAGTTTTGAAGTGATTAAAGTAATCTATGAAAAATTGTTGGACATGGTTGGGAAAGTTCAGTAAGTGATATTCCACTTGTCTTCCAAGTCTTGTGATCCGTTTGGGTGAGATAATGGACTGTCCTCTCTTCCGCAGGGTACCCATAATGTTGGTTGGAAACAAGAAAGACTTACACATGGAAAGGTTTGTGATGGAACTTTGTGGTTTGCAATGTACACTGCCCAATGTGCTGAGCTTCTGGTAACCACACATGGCAATGTGGGGAGGTACAACTAGTGGACACACTCGGTGGGTGGCGGCATTAATATTCTAGCCACACTGAATTGGGGGGGCACTAATGGTGGCCACACTGGGGGAGAAGGAACGACTACAGGCCACGCTGGGGGCATTAATACTAGCCACACCGGGCCGAGGATGCACGCACAAATCCTGGCCTCACAGATGACCGAGAGTGTTAATGGCTGCATGTGGAGGCCTGGAGGAGTTAATGGATGCAGGGGTTATTAGTTGCTACACTTTTGTTGTGCAGCCATTAACCCCCTCCTTGTCCCTGATTGCAACCATTTACTTTGCTGAATAGACTTTTTTTTATATTTGAGTCATTACAAAAATTCCAGCTTAGGGTGGTCAAATATTGGGGTCAACTTGTATATGTCGACTTGTATTTGGTATACTTAGCGATGTGGTAGTCCCATCCCAACATGCTTTGCTCTAATCTTACTCTCCTGTAAACTCGTTCCTGCACACTGGGCACTGACCGTGTACTGTGTAACTGCTGTGTGAAAAAGTAAATGGCCAAGCAGCTAAATTAGAAATCCCCAGAATTAAGCTCAGGACTTTGTGCATTGCACGTAATTCTTCCTTTGTAGGAGAGAGTTGTCACTCGCATGTAATTCTCTTCTACCTCTGGAGGGCTTTTCAAAGGAAAAATTGCATAAGTACATGGCATAGTGGTAAAGGTACTGCCTGTGATGCACAAGGTCCTGAGGTTGATTTGGGGCATTTAGATACTTTATACATAGTTCTCACAATTGTGCAACTGGGTGCAGAAATCAGTTTACGGATAACAGCTGAGGCTTGCCTGTGAGGGCCCGTTTCCACTTGTGCAGTGCGAATCGCCGCGGTAAATTCGCATGCGGATGCAAATTTCGCATGCGGGTGTATGCGGATTTTCGTGCGAATTCGCATGAAAATTAGCATGAATGACGCTGTGTGCGAATTTAACCATGGCAGTGCCGGTGTGCATTTCCATTCAAATTTGCATGAAAATTCGCATACCAAAGCCGCAGGCCATTTCCCTATTAAATACATTAGCGGCAATTCGCATGCATTTCACACGCAGACGAATTCTGAGGGCTCTGCCGTGCAGAACAATCCTGCACAGAAAAACGCTCAGGAAAACTGAGGTGGAAACAGGCCCATCCACTTGTATTGGCTGTGCGAATCTGCATGCAGATTCGCGATAGTGGAAACGGGCCCTCAGAGGAGAAAACAGGGCAAACCAGGTCGGGTAGAGGCTACCACATTGTTTTTCTGATTCAGAAGGCAGCATTGGCAGTCTGATGTAAATTGGCACAACCAAGTGGCTTAGAAATGGAAAACTCTGCAAACTGATGTTTTTCCTTACAGCTGTTTTTAAAGCTGATCAGCCATAGAATCTGAATAGGCTTGATGCTTGTTGAAGCACTGTTTTTTGGAAAGTGCATTTCATATGGATTTTTCATTTCTGACTTTAGGTGGGCTTTAACCACTTGCCAACCGCGCACTCACCGCGCGTCGGAAAAGTGGCAGCTGCAGGACCAGCGACGCAGTTCTGTGTCGCCGGCTGCAGGCTAATCAGGAAGCAGCCGCTCGCGCGAGCGGCTGCTTCCTGTCAATTCACGGCGGGGGGCTCCGTGAATAGCCTGCGGGCTGCCGATCGCGGCTCGCAGGCTAAATGTAAACACAAGCGGAAATCTGCTTTGTTTACATTCGTACAACGCTGCTAACAGTAGCAGCGTTGTACCAGATCAGCGATCCCCAGCCAATCAGCGGCCGGGGATCGCTGTCACATGACAGGCAGGAGCCTGTTAGAGGCTGCACAGGACAGATCCGTTCCTGTGCAGCCTCGGATCTCTGGGGGAGGATTTCGCCGCGAAGGGGGGCTTTGAGGTGCAGGAGCGGCAGGCAGGAGCGATCAGACTCCCCAGTGGGGAAAAAAGGGGGGCGATCTGGTCGCTCTGCCTGCACCCTGATCTGTGCCGGGGGCTGCACAGCCCACCCAGCACAGATCAGCTAAAACAGCGCTGGTCCTTAACCACTTCAGGATTCGGCGTACGCTTAACTACGCCCCTGAATCCTGAAGTGGATGCCATGGAAACGGCCGCTCGTACGAGCGGCCGTTCCATGTCAGTTCACGGAGCGTGTCTCCGTGAACACCCTGCGAGACGCCGATCGCAGCTCGCAGGGTAAATGTAAACACACGGGGAAGATCTTCCCCGGTGTTTACATGTAAACGGCGCTGCTGCGCAGCAGCGCCGTGGCAGAGATCGGCGATCCCCGGCCTCTGATTGGCCGGGGACCGCCGGCACCTGATAGGCTGAAGCCTATCCTATCCGGCGCAGGACGGAGTTCTGTCCTGCGCCGCTCACAGAGAGAGGGAGGGAAGGGGAAGGAGGCCAGGGAGCGCTTGCAGCCGGCGGCGATCAGACCCCCCCCCCCCCCCCCCCAGCAGGACATCCCCCTAGTGAGGAAAAAAGGGGGGGGGAAGTCTGATCGCCCTGGCTGCCAGCTGATCGGTGCTGCGGGCTGGAGAGCCCACGCAGCACCGATCAGGCAACCCCCCCCCCTGGCACTGAAGTGGTTAAGGGGGGGTAAAGGGTGGGTCCTCAAGTGGTTAAATTAGTTGCACACAGCTTTTTTGCCCTGATCATCACTGACAGAGGAGGTTTATCTTCTGCCTCAGTGTGCTTATGAAAACAAGCATTTGTAACTTCACCAAAGAGAACTATCGTGTTTGTACCTGGGGCTTCTTCCAGCCCATAGAGGTCACGTGTCCCTCGACGCAGCTCTGGTCTTCTGGGTCCCGCTGGCCGCCTCTGAAGTATCAACGACCCTCAAGGGGGGGGCGGTGTCTTCTGCGCATGCCTCACAGAAGAGCACATCCGGGAGCATACCTGGTGATGTGGGCACTTTGTGCATGGCTCAGGACCACACATGGGTAGAAGATGCAGACCCATCGGGAGGCGGCGGTACTTCAGAGGCGGCCAGCGGGAACTGGGAGAAGACCGGTACTGCAGCGAGGGACATGTGACCTCTGGGGGATTGAAGAAGCCCCAGGTAAGTAAAACTAGATTTTATTAATCGCCTCACATATCCTTCAAATAGAATTAAATGTGGGGCCTACTAAAGGGTGGAGCCAGAAGCATATTTCCCAGAACTGTCAAGAAGGGGTAGAGAAGTAACAAAGTACCGTGGATGAGTATGTTTTAGGGTGAAAGTACTTAAAGTGGATCCATAGAAATGGAAGAACAAAATGCCAACTTTAAAATAACGTACAAGCAGCACAAACTATACAATTGTGAGCAATGTAGGCACACAAGAATGGAGATGCCCAGTCTCCATTAAAGAAAATATACAAATACAAAGGGCTGTAGCACACAACTGAAAACATAACAGGGGCTCTCTGTCACGATTTAAAACCTTTTGGTGCAGTTGGTGAGCTTGAATGCATTTACTAGGTGCCCCCCCCCCCCCCCCCATTGAGTCATCACCAGATGGGGCCACTTTGTTCTGCATTTGTATACGTTTCTAAATAGTTTATGAACTGTAATCCATAAGAATATTTGCTTTAAGACTTCCCGCTTTATTCAGTCTTACTCAGTGGACTTTGTAATCCGTTACAGAGTGATCAGTTATGAAGAAGGAAAAGCTCTAGCAGAATCATGGAATGCTGCATTCTTGGAATCTTCCGCAAAGGAAAATCAGGTGGGTTTGTACTCCAGGTGGCCACTAACGTTACAATTCTCAGAACACTAGTTTGTACATTCGTGTGATCGTTCAGGATGACTACCATGCAAACATTTTCTAACCATCAGATTTGAATCCATTAATCAGATTGGTAAGAGATATTTGTCAATCAGTGGTCCCCTCCCTGGATCCAGTGCTGCAGTCAGTTCCGGATTTACCTAAAGGCCCACATGTCCTGGCACCTCAGACTTTGCCCTCCATGAACCTACAAACCACCGCCCAACGGCACCACAAGTGTGCAGGCTGGGCCAGCCTTCACTTCTCCCCTGCCCATCATAAGTAGCTACAGGTGCCCTTTAGTATCAGCCAGAAGCACCCTCTATATCAGGCTTTCTCAACCAGGGTTCCTTGAGGACTCTGCAGGGGTTCCTTGGCATTTTACCCCATCGTGGGGGGGGGGGGGGGAAGTATAATAAAGCACACTATAATAGGTGGTACTGTAACAAAAAGCACTAAATTGGGGGTTCAGGAGACAGTATGAGTGGCAGTGTAATAGGAGATAGTGAAATTAGCAGCCTAACCTATTTAAAGACCATGCCTCCTGAAAAATGAAGGGGTTCCTCGAGACCAAAAAATTGTTAGCAGGGGCTCCTTGAGATCCAAAAGTTGTTTACAGGGTTCCTCCAAGGTAAAAAGGTTGAGAAAGGCTGCTCTATATTAAGTAGCTAGAGGTGCCCCGACTGAAGGGAGAACTAGTCAGTGGAAAGGCAAGAGTGGGGCAAGTAACATCTCATTTTACACTACATCAGGACTCTGCATAGGGAAAGAGGGAGAGAGGCACTCGGGGAGGGGAGTGAGCCGCCTTTTCACTATCAGGCGCCTGTAGACACATACCTTATGGTAAATCCAGCCCTGGCTGCAGTGCTGCAATTTTTTGTTCTCCACCAAAAACACTGCCATGCTGCACGGTCTCCCCATACCTCCTGATGGCTACCCAGAGGCAGGCTGTGGATTACCACTCCTAGCTTCCCTTTTATTTTTTTTATCTTTTTTTCCACCCTGATCCCGACTCTAGGTTACCATCAAGAAGGGTTAAGACAAGACTAGCCGTCCAACACTAGCACTGGCCTGGTCTTGTGTATAGAGCATTTATGGTTACTGTGACTAAAACCTGTTTTTTTTTTTTTTTCCTCCTCCAGACTGCTGTTGATGTTTTTAAAAGAATAATTTTGGAAGCAGAGAAAATTGATGGTGGATGCACACAAGGGAAGTCGTCCTGCTCTGTAATGTAGTTCCACTACACAAGCTGCGGACACTGGGAATATATTCTACTTGAATAAGCAAACTGCCTGTTCTACTTCAAAACTAGGCTCTCTATTTACCTGTTCCTCTCCCAGGAGGGTTGATGATGCTAGCAGCGCCTTGGGTTTTCTTCTGGGACTGGAGGGGGTTAATACAGATTTTCGGATAGTGATGGTCACAGCCTTCTATTTTTTATTTTATTTCAGATTATTCAGGAGTCTGACTTCTTCTGTGCAGATCTTCTTCCATCTTCCACTCTTTCAATCACATTTTCAATTTGTATACCATATTTCTTAATATTATGGCCAATTCTTTTACCGGCATTAATTTCAGTGTAGTTTGTTTATAATATTGTAATCACTTAAATGATACATATTGTTACATTATTCTTTATTTAACCAGGCTTGAACGTCAGTGTTTCTTTCATTGTTCAGTGTAAACTTGTAAATAAAAACAGCTGCAGACCTTAATGTGGGCTATGTCCGTTTCTCAAAGGAGTTCCCGTCTGTCAAGTTTTCAAACCTTGCTTAAAGGGACTTCGAGCACCTTTAATGGGCATGCCTTTAAGCCAAACTACTTCCAATAAAGTTATGCTATGACCCCTCTGGAGGAGCAATGGCCATGCGCGTCTCTTCCTCTTCCTGCTTCATTCAGTGAAGCACTTCACTAACAGAAGACAAGGGTGACCCGGAAGTTAATGTGGCAAGATGGCAGCTGGGTTTTTTTTTTTTTTTCAAACTAGTGTAGATTCAGGCATCAAATGAAAGGGTGCTCAAGCTACAGAAAGGTATGCATCTTTAAGTACTTAGCAGTACTGGTTGGAGTCTTAAAGGCATGCCCATGAGAGGTGCTCTGAGTCCCTGAATGACTGCTGAATGCAATAAAGGATTGCCACTTACTGGATGTAGTGGCTAATTGTGACAATGTTAAATGGAGTGAAGGCATTTAAAGGCAACCCAAGGTTAAGTGATATGAAGGATGCCAAATTTGTTTCCTTTTAAACTGTGCCAGTTGCCTAGCAGTCCTCCTGATCCAGTCTCTCTAATACTTTTTAACATATACAGATCAGGTACTTGAGTCAAAACCCTGGAACAAGCATTGGCTAATCCAGTAAAGCTTGAGTCAGACACTGCGTATGCCAGAAAATCAACAGGACTGCCAGGAAATTGGCATGGTTTACAAGGAAATATGGCAGCGTCTAGATCACTCTCACGTCAGGTTCCCTTTAAAAACTGCAAAAGCTTGTCTCAGATTAGTACATAGTTGTGGTTTGTGATCAGTTACAGGGGCAAGGTTAAGTGATGTGTGCGCTTTTGCAGGTTATCCAGAAAATAACTAGACCGTAATAATGGCTTGTATAGACTCTGCATTGTAATGGATCATGTTATCGTAATGCAGACTATACAATTGTATGGGCGCAACACAATACTACACAGTGAGTTCCAAAGAGGAATTTGTCAAAATTCCTTTATTAATCTAAAGATACTGCTTACAGAATGGTGTATAAAGCCCAGTGTTCTCCCCGGCTTTTTTTTTTGTAGCTGGGGTGCTCCACCCGGCTGGTTTTGGTGAGCACCTTGCTGTCATTGGTTTACAACCTCTGCTGTAGGCATAGCTGCTCACAGAATCACTGGCCCTGCATACACTAAAGCCATTCAGAGGAATGACTATAAGAGCCCATTCACGCTAGAAGCGCTTTTGAGTTTTTTAGCGATTGATTAGTTTTTAAAATCACTCCTATTAACTTTCATAAAAATCGTGGAAAAAATTGCTGCGACTGCGTAAGCGAAAATCGATGCAATTTTTACTGCAATTTTAATGAGTGTGAAAATCGCTCCCAATTTTTAAAAAACAACTAATCGATCGAAAAACGCTCAGAAAAGCACTTCTAGTGTGAATGGGCCTTAAATGTGTAGTACATGCACACGTTTACCCATAGCTAACTACAGCCTGTATTCATTGGATCTACTTTTCAGTATGTTCCATACCACCTGCCTGTTGGACCAGATGAAATTTGGTCTCTTATAAGTCGACATGTTCACTTTTTTAACAGGAGAATCCACTTTTCAACTAGGCCTGTATTCTCATAGGCTTCAAGATGAAATATTTGCTTTTTATTGGAGAATTGTAGATATTCATTCACCGTCCTATTTAGTTTGCTAAATTACAATATGGCCATTACCTTGTATGGTCTCCAATTTTTTTTTTTTTTTTTTTTATATAACTTTAGAATGTTTTTGGTTTTATCCTTAGCCACCTACTCCTAAAAATGTTTTTTTTTTATTTATTTTTATATATCCCATGGGTTTTAATGAAGTAGGTTGCATGTGTTTTCTGTTTAATGGTAGCCTATTAAGTGCTTATCAGTGAGGTTTACTATATTCCTGACAAGGTACTGACAGGGGGAGCTGTCACTAACATGCCTAAACTTTTTTTTTTTTTTTTGGCAGAAAAAAGCCTGGTGATGTTGCACATTACATACATAGGTTTATTTCATTGTATCACCTCTGGTCCACTTTTTACAATGGATCCTTCTTACACCCACCCAACACAAAACTGGCAACTGGATTTGGCCTCAGGCCACACTGTGGTCTGCTTCTGAGATGGAGTCCAGCTATGTCTTGGCTGTAGACGTTGAGAAAATAAGTCAGCCAAATGTCACCTAATTATAAAGCTTAAGGCCCATACGCACGTCGGATTTGCGCGAACGACGGGTCGTTTGAACGTTCCGTCCGCACGTTTCCGCATGAAATCCGGCGTGTGTACAGACTATCGTTCGGGAGATAAGACTGGTTACCAGCGATCCGCCCGGCGGATCGTTGGTAACCAGTCTTATCTCCCGAACGATAGTCTGTACACACGCCGGATTTCATGCGGAAACGTGCGAACGACGGAACGTTCAAACGACCCGTCCGCGCAAATCCGACGTGCGTATGGGCCTTTAGACTAGCAGTAAAGTGCCTAATTAGATGTGTTGCTCAGACCTTACAGGATTTTAAACACTACAGGGAATGACCAATAATTGTGTACCTCAGAGCTAGGATGCATGAAGCCAATTATCTTCACTATTACATTTTTAAATTTAGTAGACTTGAGTATTTAGTAGACTTGGGTTTAATATGAGGCTTTGTGAGAAATGACAAAGGCTCTGCCATTCTTTATATTTTCATCAGTGGCAAAGCAAAAAGGGATGCAGAGGTAGCGACTGCACCAGGGCTCCTGGACCCAGAGGGATCCTCCTTCAACCGCTTTTAGCTCTTTATTGGCGCTATAATGGTGGTAATCCCATCTAGATGTGCAATGATTTGTTGTAACCACTAATAGACTGTTCTCCCCTGCTTACACCTCTGACACTGCAACTGTTTTTAGCAGGCTTTGGTTGTCCATATCAGCTGTTATGTATAGGGAGCTTAAAGAGAAACTCCAACCTAGAATTGAACTTTATCCCAATCAGTAGCTGATACCCCCTTTTACATGAGAAATATAATGATTTTCAGACCATCAGGGGGTGCTGTATGACTGATTTTGTGCTGAAACCCCTCCCACAAGAAGCTCTGAGTACTGCGGTACTCTGGGCAAACTGCCACAATGTAACAATGTTCACAGACAGGAATTGGCTGTTTACAGCTGTCTCTAACAGCCAAAACAGCTAGGAGCAGCTACATTACATGGTGACATTTTTACTGTGGGCAGGTTATGTCAAAATGTAAATCGGGGAGAGGAAAGATTTTACAATGAGCAAACACTGACTAAATCATTTATACATAATTATGATAAAAAATGAAGCACTTTTTTTACTACATTTTCACTGGAGTTCCTCTTTAAAGGGGGGTAAAGAGTTTCACTCACCTGGGGCTATTACCAGCCCCCTGCAGCAGTCCTGTGCCCTTGGAGCCGCTCTGGAATCCTCCAGTCCCCCGCTGTCACTTGGTTTTGTTTTTGACTCGCCAGTCGGCCGGCCGCCGTGCGCATTATTGGACGCATTCCCTACTGCAATTACCGCTGTTGCGGACCACAACGTGTACAAAGATACGCGTTGCCACATTCTGCACGCGTAGATATGCGGAAACGCGTATTTCTCTTATACAAGCCTCATTTTTAGCTGCACAGAAAAAAACTGCCCGGGCATTTTTCCCCTGATGCTGTGAAAAGCATAATGGGATTTCTGATCTCGTTCTGCTGTTTTGGTGCAATTGTTTTTTTTTTGTGTTTTTTTTTTTTACATTTTGACATTTGAAGCCTAGGGTGCACAGCTGAGAGGGGTGATCAGGACACAAGACAGTTGGAACTGTCTCCTGCTCCCTGTCACCTCTTTTCAATCAAAAAGATGGCTGCCCCCATGATATCACAAACATTTTCCTGTTCTTTTAACACAGGGTGGGTAAAAAAAATTACATTACCTCTCTATTCTAAATGACATAACTAATGTAACTTAATGACAGTATGTTTAGGCTGAAGTTCCCCTTTAAGGCCCACTTTACACGGGAGGCTGAACTGCATTGCTTGTCATACAGTTCAGTTTCCATGCCATGAGCACCTAATACTTGCAGCATCTGTAACCCAACACATGTAATAGTTTGACACATGGTGGCATTACACAAAGCTCAGTTGTGACTCCACAGAGTGCCTCTTCAGAGCCAGCACTGAGCACCATCAAGCAGCTGGCCAATGCATGAAGAGCAGCTGACAGGTGGTGAATTCACAGCCTTCAGCCTCCTTTGTAAAAGAAACCCAAGTCAGTCAGCACTGTAACTATTAAGAGGAATGGTGGCCCTTTGTCACAGCTATGACACATGGAATCCAGCTGGTTACATTCAATGCCCCAATTTAACATAATGATAAAATTTCAGTTTACCAAAAACTCTAAAAAAAATTTCTTAAGTCTAGAGGAGAAAGAAAAATTAAGGTTTTGTCATTTATTCTACAGCTGATGGGTTTCCCACTTTTCAGAGCTCACCTCATGTCGTATGTGTACTTTGTTTATGCATGCATAGAATACAAATAGAGGAGTTGATTGATTTAGGCACTGATTGGCCTGAGGAAGCAGGCCGAGACCGGCAAAACATGTTGCTTGTGCTTAATACAATTTTGTTCATACAAGAATTTCGTTATTGAGGTAAGTCACCTCACCTTTTTCGTTTTAAACTGGTTTTAATCCATTTTATACATACCAGGGCACCTCTTTCCCTTTAACTGTGCTTAACTTACCCAACATCCCCTGTTGTAGGGGTTAAGACAGAACACCTGTGGTCCTTACCACAGAGGTTTACTGTCACTTTTCATGAGAGCAACCACATCCAGGTCTAGCAGGACCACCCAGTGGAGTCGGGTTCATTGTCTCCACCTGCTTCCTGCGGTTGGTTGCACCCTTGCAAGCCGCCTTTGAGTAGTATTTTGAATTTCCTTTCTTCACACTTTTCCTATCTAACATACTAAACTATTTGGGCTCCCGTTTGTCTCCTGTACCTTTATGCCTAGGGTGCCGCGACACCCCTCTAACTGTACACCTAATGTCTTGGTGACCTGGTTCTCAAACCAGATGTTAGCCCCCTTCCCAATTCTGGCGGCAACGCAGCACTTTTTTTTTTTTTAAATCATGTAGCAAGCCCAGGGCTCGCTACATGATAGCCGCTGACAAGCAGCATCCCCCTATACACTCAGATTGCCTTCGGCAATCAGAGTAATCAGGAAATCCCGTTCAGAACGGGATTTCCTGCTGGGCTTCCCCGGTCGCCATGGCGACTGGGCGGGACGACCTCACGACGTCAGAGGGAATCCTGAGCCACCCCTCAGCGCTGCCTGGCACTGATTGGCCAGGCTGCACAAGGGGTCTGGAGGGGGCGGCGTGGCAGGTAGCAGCGACTGGAAACTGCACGCAGCTAGCAAAGTGCTAGCTGCGTGCAGGGAAAAAAAAAAAAAAGGCCCAGCTGGGCCTGAGAAATCCTCCTACGCAGGTTACCCCAAGCTGAGCTCGGGATAACGGGCAAGGAGGTTAAATGACTAGCGATATACAAATAGAATGAGAATAAATAGCTGCTAAACCATGAAATGGTTCCTTCCTTATACTAGAAAAGCTTTCACCTTTGGATAGAATTCCCCTCGCTTCCTGTACTTGTTGGCATCTTTCTAACCATCCCTAGTCTCCAAGTCTGTGATGATGCAAGTTTTTTCCTGTTTGGAAATGGACAGATTTCACCAGCTGCTGCACTTCATTGGTACATCTCCAATCTTCATCCTCAGTATTACCATTGCTCTACTGTTCTGGGACCTCCCAACTTTGTGCCAGTCTCGAATCTGAAAACGTAGCAGCAGTCTTTGATCACCTTCTTTGTAGCTGTCTTAACAGCAAAATCAGTGGAGTAGCTTAGGAGTTCTGGGCCCCAGTGCGAGTTATATTGGCCCCCTTCACTTACCTGGGGCTAGCCCCCTGCAGCAGTCCTGTGCCCTCGGAGCCGCTCTGGAATCCTCCGGTCCCCCGCTGTCAGTTTCGTTTTTAACGACTCACCAGTCGGCCGGCCGCCATGCGCATTATTTGATGCATTCCCTACTGCAATTAGGGCTGTTGGACCGCAACACATACAAAAATAAAGTTCTGATGCTGTGAAACTGTTAGACACCAGGCCTTTCCAGTGCTGCTGAGTCCATTTTTAGTCTGGAGGTTCACTTTAAAGGCTATTGACAGGATGTTATCTATTTGCCCATTATGTGAGTTTGAGTGAGTAGGATGAAAGTAGCGTAACTCTAGAATATGTAGATTAGGGGTCCTTCACGCTGCATTTTGTGTTGCCATACCATCACAAGGGTTCCAAAAAGTATATACAGCAAAGCATACAGTACAATGAAAGCATGCTTTGCTGCTGTAAAACCCACTGGTTAATACTTCAGACCCAACCTTACCCCTCCATGGGGACATTGTATCGTGATGCGATATTGCCTGTTGCAATGGAATGCAACGGACACATTGTGAAAAGATCCTTAAAGGGAACTGGAGGTGAGAGGGATATGGAGGCTGACCTGTTCATTTCCTGTCCTGTTGATCCTCAGCCTCAGTTCAGTGTTTCCCAAACAGTGCATGTTTTGGTGGCAACATCACTTATGCACAGGTGGAGTAGTTGGTGTCTCGGCTACATGGAATCCCCCTTGCTGAGTTACTAATTACCTCTCCTGTGCATTAGTGAGGTTGCCTGCAAAACATGCACTGCTGAGGAGTCACAAGGACAGATTTGAGAAACACTGCTGTAAGTCCTAGACCCTGAACAAGTATGCAGATCAGATGTCTGTCCAGATTAGCTGCATGCTTGTTTCAGGTGTGCAATATAGACACTAATCTGAAAGATCAGCAGGACTGGCAGGCAACTAGTATTGTTTAAAAGAAGATAAATATGGCAGCTTCCATAGGTCTCACACCTCGGCTACCTTTGTAGCCTCCCTGGCGGTATGGACGAGCTGAGTTCGTCCAGGAAAAACATGCAAAAAGCGGTAATGACTAGCTGAGCTCGTCCATACCGACGGAGATTTCCTGTTTCTCTGCACCGCCTGCTGCACTTTTACTGATCAGAGGGATTCCCCAGGATGGCTGGATGCCTGTCAGCATGCTGTGGGTAGCGATATGTGCTAACCCCAGCGTGCAGAACTAGCATCCAGCCATCCTGGGGAATCCTTGTGCAGCCAGCGGGGCAGAGAATGTGCTGGCTGCGTGCAGGATTCCCCTTTCTCGGTGGCCAGGTGTCCCTTCTGTGGGGAATGTCCCCCTTCTGTTCAGGCTGGCCGGGGACGTGTGTGTGTTATCCCCCTTCTGTGGGCTGGTGGTGGCCTGTGGGAATACCCCTTTTGTGGTGGGGGGGGGGTGTCCCCCCCTTCTATGGGGGCTGTGGGTGGCCTCTCCCTCCTTTCCCCCTCCAGTCAGGAGCCCTGATCTACTCACCTGAGGGCTTTCTCCTGTGCGGGCCGCGATGCTCACCCTCCTCCCATCGGCAAAGTCCCGGTCTCTGTCGTTACAGTTGAGGCTCGGTGACGTCACCAAGCCTCAACTGTAATTGCAGAGAAAGCAAGACCTCGCGATGGAGGAGGAAGCGCGTCGCTTCCGCCGCAGGAGAAAGCCCTCAGGTGAGTAGATCAGGGCTCCTGACTGGGTGGGGATTGGGGGGGAGGGAGAGGCCACCCACAGCCCCCATAGAACACACACGCGCACGCACGCACGATCCCCGCAGGCCACCACCAGCCCGCACAGAAGGGGAATCCCCACACACAGGAGTCCCCGGCCAGGGACACCTGGCCACAGTCGGGAAGTACGGGGATCAGGGGCAATGGCTCACTATATACCTAGCAAAACATCTGGCTACTTATTCCTGGCTAACTATACCTGGCTGCACATCTTGCTACCTGTACATCTGGGTCTTATACTCACCATTGGCGTGCTGATCCCTCGTTGCGTACCTCTGATAGCTTCTCCAGTGTCTTCTTCCCTGTCCCTTGGCGGATTTTGCTTCTCCCTCGGTGATCACATGTCCCTCGTTGATCGGCGTTGATGACACCAAGGTCACACAGCATCATCAACATCTTGCTGAAAACTTTTTTTTTTTATTGAATTCAATACAATAACCTGTATTGAATTCAATATAAAAGAAAACATTGGTTGGAAATTAATTGAAACACTTTTTGCACGGAAATCCTGGGGAAATTGAACGCCAGGGTGGTTAATCTCGTGTGAAGTTTCCATAGCCCAATCTCCCAGAAGACCTCTGAAGAGTGGTGCTGCGCGTAGTGCCATGCACAGGGGCGTAGCAATAGCCATAGCAGCTGTCCTGAGGCCCTGGAGCAAAGCAGGCCTAGGTGTATTCATTATCTCTCAGTGCACATGAACTGCATGCAGTGTAGATTGCAGGAGAATGTAAATTGCCGATTAACTCCTATCCATAGGGAAGGGGCATGTGACATTGCTCAACAATGCCTACATCTGAGGGCCCCATGAAAGTTCTGCTATGGGGCCCCATAATCTCTAGCTATGTCACTGGCCATGCACATCCACTGTAGGCAGCATGTTTACCCACTCGTTTTTGTGTGCTGATTTAACTTTGCTTGTTTCTTTTGGAAAGTGTTTTCCCCCCTGCTCCTGAGCTTTATTTGTATTCATGAAGATTACCAAGTAATGTCCTTTATTGGGCAAAGTGACTTTGAAGGTACAAAGCTAGTCAATGCATCTCATTAGTAAAATGTACCACGTCTGCGTGGTTTCCTGTCTGTAGAAGAGGAGTTATGCACCTGAATAAACTGATATACAACAGTGGGTAGCCCCCTTTCCTGCTTAGGAAGATCTGAGAGCCCAAATGATGCCAAGATCTTTAAAACAAAGCTGCTTAAAGGAGAACTTCTATGGGGAAAAAAAAATCAGTACTCACTGTCAGACCGTGCTTCTCTCCTAAGGCCTCTTTTCCACAGACTGTTGAGCTGTGTGCTCTCCAAGCAGTTGCCAGGCAGCAGTGAGCAATTGTGAGTTTGAAAGGCATTTCACTGCCTATCAACAGTCCGTGGAAAAGAGGCCTTATTTCTTTTATACTACAGTAGTTGCCAGCAATACATAGTAAATGGCTGAGTACACCAGGACACTGAAATATTTTGCACATCTTTAAAGAAAACCCTGAACTGAAAATTTAAAAGTCAAAAAAAACCTACACAAGTCATACTTGCCTCCTGTGTAGTCTACTCCTCAATCTCTTTCTCCTTTCCTGCATCCTGTTTGTCCACTGTGATCAAGGGAATTCTCCGTCCTCCATTTTGAAAATGGCCATTACCCCCATAACAGCTTTCTGGTCAGCACACTGTTAAACTGTAACATCGCCCACTTGAGCCATTGTCCTCTCAGCTATAACTGACAGCAACTGATACATTTCAATTCTGACAAAATGTTGTCAGAACTGAAAGGGATCATTGTTAGAAAAAAATGGTGAGCTTCTGAGAGGAACTGATGGCAAGGTAACTATGTAATGTTCATTTGAAGTTACCTCATGTTTATTTTAAATAATTTTACTCAGTTCAGGTTCCCTTTAAGGCAGTGAAAATCCACTCAGTTTAGATCTACATCAATAGATTTTCAAATGTTTTCATTTTGCACAACTCTGCCTTTCTGCCATCGATGGATGTGCCAGCATTCTGATTACATATTTACCCTTAGTTACAATGCAGTCTTCTAAGTGCAGCCAATTGCTCATGCGGGAAGAGGGATATTACTGGTGCGAAATGAAAAAGTATGGGTTCCATGCTGGAAAAATTGCTGTGTCCAAGATGAGCATCATAGACCACAAACTGAAATGGAAAGTGTTTTATAACCTTACAAAATTATTTATGCACCACTGATGCATGTTATCATAGTTAATAATGAAAAGTTACTTCAAAGGTATCACTTGTTTATATGGTGCAAACTTGTTAGGTGTGCTGCCAGCCACAATACTGATCTTTATAGTGTCCCCGAGGTCAAAGCTTAAACCAAGTACATATCTAGGTAGAGGGAAGCTTCTGAATAGCCCTAAGGCTTCCGGTGCCATCCACAGACCCCTGGATCATATCCTGTAAGAGCCTGGGCCCACTAGCGCAGTTGTGGTTCCACTTCTGTCCGCTTTTCAGCATCTGTAAGGGCCTGTTCAGACTATGCGCGTTCCTAGCCGTTTTCAGGGAACACGTACGGGTACCAAAAACGCATAGAAACGGCTGCTAATGCTTTTGAATGGGCTAGTTCACATGTATGCGTATGAGACGCATACGTTTCTTATCCGCATTGCTGCATGCAGTTCTGTGCGTCATGCATAGAAACGGACGCAATGAAAGTCTATGGACGCGTATCAAAAACGCGTACTATTGCGTTTTTAGCGTACGTTTCCCTCTGCGGTTCCCATAATTCTCTTTTTTTCCCCCTGGGTCACGTGTGTGTGCAAAACGCATTAGAACGCAAGAAAAACGCATGTGGTTTCCACTTGCGTTTCTTTGATTGTATACGCGTGCTTCATACGCTGACAGTCTGAACAGGCCCTAACATTCATTTGTAACTGAAAAGCGAATACAACTGCATCAGTGGGCTCCAGCCCTGAGAGTTTGTCAGATATGTTATCATAGCTGCGCACCATGCCGTGTATGAGCGCGGCTATATGCACCTTCAAGAATATGGCCAATCAGCCGGAACCGCCAAATTAGCGGTTGAAAAATGACTTTGCTTATAAGTGCAAGAAAGGAGGGGCTATGCTCATCCTGCTGAGGGACCATGATTTTAAATCATACATTTCAAACTATGGCCCTCGGGCCAAAACTGGCCCTCAGAGCCATCAAATTTGGCCCTCAGGTGGTTTCCCCACTTTGCATTATGTTTGGCCCACTCTAGTCCACAAGTAAAGCTATATTAGAGGTGAAGTCCTAGATCACCAGGAAAGCCATATGGGGAGGGAGGGGATTGCACTAGACACAAGGGAACTGTATATGGGAAGGAGGGGGGTAACAAGACACCACGGAGCTGTATGGGGAGGGAGGGGTTTGCTAGACACCAGGGAACTGTATAGGGGAGGGAGGACCAGTAAACACCAGGGAACTGTATAGGGGAGGGGTCCCTGGACACTAAGGAACTGTACAGGGAAGAAGGGCCACTAGACACCAAAGAACTGTATAGGAGGGGGGTGGTAGACACCAGGGAACTCTAAAGGGGATGGAAGGGAGTTATTAGACACCATGGAACTTTATAAGGTGCCCTGGTGTCTAATAGCCACTAGTTGTTGAGATTGGCCCACAATTTGGTCTCGGGGTTCAATGTTGGCCCATTTTATATTTGAGTTTGACACCCCTGTTTTAAATGGAATAGCAGGTGCTGAGGGGAGTGGTCAGATTTACAAATAAACAATCATTAACCCTCTACAATCATGACACTCACATCAAGCTGGAACACTAGCAGCATTAATTCAACTAGGTTGCAAATTGTGCAATTGAAGAAAGGGGACATTACCTTCCAAAATGGATTGCATGCAATAGGCAGGCCTCAACAGGAATCCCAGGCTACAGGCATAAACTGTTTGCTTGCATGCTGACTGGTGTAGGTAGAGTAGGGACCCTCCCCATTAACAGGGAGACCTAATTGCTGCTGTAAGGGTCTAGTGTATGCTGAATACGTTCCATCATTTGAAAAAGCTCTAGTAAAACGTATCCCTAGCCTGGAGCTCATTGCTGCCACACACGAGCGTTCAGGCAGAACACCAGCCTATTGGTAGCCCTCAGCTCGCTAAGGCCGGCCCTCCCTGATTATTGTAATCGTATGATCATATACACTGTATGTAAATATGCATAACGTGCCAGCACAACAAGTGCTACAGTCTGTTTAGACTGCACCCAAGCATAGACACACTTTTGTGTCCCCACTGGGACATGTCAAATATTGTTTTGTTTTTTTTGATAGGGGTGTTTTCTGTGGCATTTCAGTTACTGGCGCATGCACATTTTTAATTTTTTCCGTTGCAAGGATTTGAAGCTTTATCTTCCTTGTAAAGTTAAAATTAGTTGGCACATTCCTGGAGTTCCAGGGCATTAGAAGTCTTGCTAAATAAGTCACTTGTAATTGAAACTGGGAGTTATAGGCAGAAATAAAACAATGCCGTGATTATGGCAGGGATTTGGCTAAGATGTTGTGTCCAGCAACACATTTAGTTTACTCCTGTGCAGGATAATATTCTCTGCCCTAATAGAGGTCTCCTATGCAATGTTTGGTTTTTTATGTAGATAAGTTATTCTCCTGAGCTCTTTTTTCGCACAAAACTGTGGGCAGATGGATGCTAAATATATCAGCTGTTTAGCCAGGGCATAAACCATAATTTGACTCCGAGTGATTCCTTTTCTATCTTAATGCAAATGCAATAAAAAAATGTAGCCCCACCCCTCCCAGGCCTCTTTAACCCCCTTCTCTCCCATACAGGTTGGTATTGCCAGAACAGCTTACACAAACCGTGTCCCCCCCCACCCCCCCATGAAAAATATCAGCCTGTATAGTCCATGGTGTGGAGGTACTGCAAGAAGGGGTCAGACATTTTTTCCCCTTCTCACAAAGCCAACTTGTGCATGACAAGTTCCTGGGAGGGGGCTTATCATGACATCTGTGCCCCCAGATATTTGTCTCCTCCGGTTAAGGACCTGAGCCCGCTGCTGTGTTTTAAAAATGCATAGAAACGCACGCTTTTTTTTAAAGCATTTTAAACGCTTTTTAATGCGTTCAAACGCATTATAACGCTTTAAAAATGCATGCGTTTCTATGGCAGTGGGCTCAGGCCCTAAATAGGGGGTTAATGTTGATCCCCTTCCTATTTAATTGTAAAATGTAAAATACATGTATAAACCTACATCTAAGACACAGGTGTCGACCTACAGTCCTCCGGGGCCATATCCATGCTAATGTTCAGGATGGACTGAGAAATGAAGAAATGTGTTCTGTTCGATGATCCACACCTTTCCTGATTCAGTCCCATTTATTAATTTGAGCTGTGACAAAAATGTGTGAGGATCTCGGCCCTCCATTTGTCCCCCTGACCATAAGACGCACCTAAGTTTGGAGGACGAAACCAGGGGGAAACATATATACTAGACCTGGTGCACCCATGGTTAAGGGGCATCTTGTGGATTATGCTAGGCTGACCAGGCGTCCTCTTTTGCCCGGACAGGTCCACTTTTTCAGACCTGTCCGGGCCGTCCTGCCGGATTTTGAATTGTCCAGTGAGAGAGCCGAACAGGAGCTGAACACCAGCGGCAGAAGAGCCGCTTGCAGAGAAAGAGAGCCGAACTGGAGTCAGAAGAGCCGCTTGCAGAGACAGAGAGCCGAACACGAGTCAGAAGAGCCGCTTGCAGAGACACTGTCTCTGCAAGCGGCTCTTCTGACTCATGTTCGGCTCCCCAAACGGCTCTTTGGCAATCAATCCCTGCTGCACTGCTCTGCTCCGCCCAGGGATGGACTGGAGAATTCGCTGGCCCGGAGGAGGAGAAGGATGGAGGACAGAGGAGGTCGGGTCGGGGCCAGACACAGCCAGCCAGTGAGGAGATGCGGAGATAGCGTGGTGCATCTATCCTCATTTGAAATGGCAGAGACTCCCCGAAGAGTCCAGTCCTGCCTCGTGTCTGCAGCGTGCTCCTAGAGTGCCAAGTGTCCCCCTCAGCTCAGTCCCAGCATCCTGGCTCTTGAAGCTCCGATGGGACAGGGACACTGGCCGTGCAGACACCAGAGACACTCTAATTGGTAAGCCGACACCTCTTCTCTCCATTTGTCTTCTGTGCATTGAACAGGCAAGCCCTGCTAGCACAGCCCACATCTGTCTCCTGTAACCCTTTCATTGCTGGTATTAGCTGAATGAATCAGCTTGTTGCAGCACTGGTACATTGCATTTAAAGGAAACATCAAGGCTTTTTATAAAAAACAAACAGATCTTATCTGGGGCTTCCTCCTGCCCCTTGCAGCCTATGTGTCCCTCTACTCCCAGACGTTATTCTGGGTTCCCCTCCGTAGCATTTGGCGACCTGGTGTGGCCGGGAGCATTATGCGCAGGCGGCATGGCTGTGTGCAGTTGCAGAACTGGACAACCTCACCAGGTCCCCGGCTGCTATGGAGGGGACCCCAGGATAACTCCTGGGAGCAGGGCTGAGGTGAGGGACACATAGGCTGCCAAGAGCAGGAAGAAACCCCAGATAAGATCTGTCACGCTGGTGCTGTGTGGCCTGTGGGAGCAATTCTCATTGCATTAGTGGGGAAATCTGCTGCCAATCTTATAGCATTTGTGGGGAAGTCTGCTGCCAATCTTATTACATTTGTGGGGAAATTTGCTGCCAATCTTATTGCATTTGTGGGGAAATCTGCTGCCAATCTTATTGCATTTGTAGGGAAATCTGCTGCCAATCTTATAGCATTTGTGGGGAAATCTGCTGCCAATCTTATAGCATTTGTGGGGAAATCTGCTGCCAATCTTATAGCATTTGTGGGGAAATCTGCTGCCAATCTTATAGCATTTGTGGGGAAATCTGCTGCCAATCTTATTGCATTTGTGGGGAAATCTGTTGCCAATCTCATTGCATTTGTGGGGAAATCTGTTGCCAATCTCATTGCATTTGTAGAGAAATATGCTGCCAATCGGATTCCATTTGTGGGGAAATCTGTTGCCAATCTCATTGCATTTTGTGGGAAAATCTTCTGCGAATCTGATTGCATTTTGTGGTCGGTCGGCCCTCCACCATGTGGTCTGGAAAAAAAACTGCCCTCCATGCCCGCGAAGTTGGACAGCAAACTGCTACGGTCTTGTATATTTGGCCCCACCCATGACCCTTAAGGGTCTGTATAAAGAGGGTGGTCAACCTCGCTACTTGCTTTCCCACTATTTTGGCACTTGGACTGTCCATCTGTCGTTCAGTAAGTGATGTTAAAAATAAACTAAATCCTGGGAATCCCCCATGAAGAGATGGACTAGTTCTACACCTGTCAGATCTGTCAGATTTTTACTACTTACTGTAAGTGACAGCAACATAGGAAAAAAATTGCTAGTCCAAAGCTGAGCTTAGATTGAAAGGGTACCTGAGATGGGCAGTAGGTAAAAGGTTGGGACCAGTCAGCACAGTCCAACCACGTGTGCTACCATGTTGCACGCCTGAGGCCTGGAGTGTTCTGCATCTGTGCAGTAGTACTGTGCAGGCACAGAAAGCTCCCAGCTACTAGAGCAGGATGGGTGTGTGCACGGCCGGGCTATGCATGCGCAGTAAGCCCCAGACTGGAGTACTTACCAGGGTGAATTGCAAAAGATCCAGGAGACGGAGGAGGACAGTGAGGGAGCAATTAGCCTGGAGGGGGCAGGAGGAAGCCCCAGGCATGTATATTTTTCCCAACTGCCCATCTCAGCTTCACGTTAACCAATGACATTAATGCAATTACATATAGCAGCCCCAATGAGTCATGACTACAATTATTACCCATTGAAATCAATTAAAAAGTAGCATGGAATGGAGTGCTTCGCCACTGGCATTACACCACCAGCTGTATTGCTATGTGCACAGCAGATTTGGCTTAGAAATGCAATCAAGACAGGGATGGATGATATGAGTGACTGGAATATTGCTGTTATAATTCACTATATATGCAGAGCTGTATGGCTGCCAAATAATTGAAAGGTGTGTTTTCACCACTCCCCTCACCTGAAGAGACCTCAGATAAAGACCTGTAGTATGTTTGTTGTGTAATACCAGAGTGGTGTACGGTGTATTCTATCATATGGACCTCTCTGCTATAATTTACAGCCAGCCACCCCACTCGCAACACTCAGCTTTCCATTGGTTCATGCTCCTGCTCTATTAAAATGGAACCAATGAGAGCACGGCATGATGAGAGGTGTAATCCCACCCACCTACACATTTTATCCATTCCCCTACAGGCTTCATCACGATGTGCAATGTGGACTTGTTTTATGCACAGGGGCAAACAATCATGCTTACTACCCCTTCAGTGTTCTATATTAGAGAATTCAAAATTAGAGAACTGCGCATGTGCAGGACTCTCACGCCGAAAGGCGTGATGACGCGGAGCTGGCCGGCGTGATGTCACTAATTAAGGAAGAGGAAACCAGGCCTGACGACTTTAGCCCAAAGTCTTCTGATAGCGGATCCGCCAGCCAGGACAGGGAGAGGAGCCAGGAGGACGCCGGGGGACCTAACGGCCTATGGAAGGCCCAGGTAAGTCAATATTTGCTTCTTAGCAAGTGCTCGGACACGGGCGTGCAGGCGCAGTGGTTTTCTGACTTTAAAGTCAGAAATTCCAGAAGTGAACTGGAGGCGGGGCCAGAGCATCGGTGAGTGGCTGCGCCAACACAGGATGTCTGCGGGGGACCATTAGAAGCCCCGGGTAAGTTCAGCTCATTTTCCCCCGACCCCCCTACAGTATCCCTTTAAGCACTGTAGAGCCTACAAAAAGCCAGAAAACTTGGCCTTCACCACTGTGAGTACTGCCAAAGATTTGTTCTGGTTGGTTAAGACTTCTGGTTAGTTGAGTTCCGGATAACTCTGCTGTAATTGCAAAAAAATCAAAATTCGAAAGTAAACCATTCCACTGATCGGTCTATTCAGGAGGGTATCCGGGGTGAAAATAAACTGATAAGAAAAACAATTGTATCTATCCATCTTCTCCTAAAAATGACTTTTTAAGATATCCTACAGTTTTATTTTATGTTATATTTAAATCTAGTTTTTAAGTTTTTACTGTTTCACTGTCTCTAATCAATAACACCTTCATTGCAGTATGCCAGAGCCAAAATCTATGAATAAATAACCCTTTTTATCTCTTTCCTGCTCTCAGAAGCCATTTACTGACAGGAAAGTTTTTTATGACTGTAATTACTTATCAGTGAGGGTTATGCTATAGTCTGACCCAGTCCCGACCTGGACAGAAACTGTCTCTTGCATACCTGATGTTTAACTCTTTCAGGCAGTGAAAGAAAAAAAGGAACACAACATAGTTATTTGTGTGCTTGGCACTGTACATACACATGTCTATCTCATCATGTCACGTCACCTCGGTTGTCCTTTAAGACGGTACATTTGCACAACCCTTTGCAGACAATAACTGCAGGATCTACTGATCACGATAACTTGTAATAACAGGCTATTAGAGTTCATTCTCCGTTCATTCGCACAAATATTATTCAGTTTCTATGACTGACACTGAAGCAAAAAAAAAATACAAATTACAATATATTGATTTGTATGCGTAGTACAGATAATGAATAGAACATTAGTAGCAAAGAAAAGAGTTGCATATTTTTATATAACTTTTTTCTTTAAAATTGCATTAGTCTGTCATATTTGCCATTACAAACCACACTCTGTATTTTAAACTATGAAACAGAGCAGAGCTAACGACCCTTGAAACTACCCTGCAGTAAAAGCTTATCTGAAGCTGCCTCTCACTGTTTCTTTGATGCTTCAGAAAATGTGACTTCAGAAAAGTGCTTCAGAAAATAGGGCTGTCTCTGACCCAAGTTGGGTCGGAGAGCTCAGAGGAGCTCCTTTGCATGGTTAACAACTGAAGTTTCTTAACTCTTCCTGTACTGGAAACAATATCAGATTCTTTTCTTTGCTAGTAATGTTCTATTTCTTAGGTGTTCTACACATACAATTCATTATCTCATAAGTTTATTTTCACTTCAGATTCCCTTTAAATAAAGGACAACTGTAAGAGAGGCATTTGTAGGCTGCCATATTTGTTTCCTTTTAAGCAATACCAGTTACCTGGCAGTCCTGCTTATCTATTTGGCTGCAGTAGTGTCTGAATAACACCAGAAACAAGCATGTGGCTAATCTAGTTAGATCTGACAATATTGTCAGAAACATCTGATGTGCTGCTTGCTTGTTCAGGGTCTATGGATAAAAGTATTAAGGGCAGAGGATCAGCAGGAGAAGCAGGCAACTGGTATTGTTTCAAAGGAAATAAATATGGCAGCCTCCATATTCCTCTTGTAACAGTTGTCCTTTAGGCTGGGTTCACATATGACATAGCATCATAAAGTAGCGTTTTAGGAAGGTGCGTTTGTGTTTTTGTATTGCGTTTTTACTGCATTTTTGGTGCATTTCGCGTTTGCGTTTTTTGCACATATGCGCTTTTCAAGCATTTTGCGTGCGTTCAATTGCGTCTGCAGTTCGCTAATACAAAATGCATATGCGTTTTTAATGCGTTTTTGCATTTACATATATGGAAAGCAATAGGAAGACAACAGGAAGCGAAAATACGTCAGAGATCTTTAACTTTTGAATTAAAAACGCATGGAAAACGCAATGCATATGCGTTACCATAGACTTTTATTATGTGCGTTTTGGCAGCCAGCCTGCATATTATGCAACACTACCAGCGTCTGCAGAGCGCTTAGGCCGGTTACACATCGAAAACGTGCAGGAGAACGGCTCCTGCACGCGTTGCGGCGTGTCGTTGGGAATCTGCAGTGCGACGCTGAGTAGCGGCGGTAGTAGCTAATTACCCAAAGGGGAAACGCTGATTCCCGACGATAAAATGCGCCGGGATGCGTTGTACCGCAACGCATCGAAACGCAGCGTCGGGTGTGAAAGGTAAAATGAAAGTCTATGGACTTTCCTTTTACCTTGGTTAACGCAAAGTATAGACTTTGCGTTAAAACACCGAAAAAGGGCTCTGGTGTGAAAGGCCCCTTACTGTAAAAGGCAAGAGCAACGCTGGTCCTTCTGCTTCCCATAGACTGACATTGCTGCATAAAACGCAGCGTTTCTCGCTCCGCAAGCGTTTCTGCCATGTGTGCACCCGGCCTCAAACTTTCCGTGTTTGAAGAAAAAAATAATAGCATTCCTTGTGTCTTGGTGTAAAGAGTTTAGACATGTTTACTATCTGCTGTGATTCACAGAGGCATTGAAAAGTCCTGAACTGAAAATACAGCCCATTTACAAGCGAGTTCCTGGATGTCAGCCATATACTGCAGAGAGTAATGCGAGCTGTATTTCTCTGCTCGGTCAATAAGCGTACAGACTCTAATGAGACTTCAGAGGCCGCGGCTGTATAGGGATGTATGGAAGGAAAGTGTGTGCTTCCCTGGGTAACCCAATATTGCAGATTAAAGAGCTTCTCAGATGAGGCATCTCTGAGGACATCGGAAGAATTACTAAATTACTCTTACAGTAATATTAAGTACATTAATGTAACTGAGAAGCTCAGAAGAGAGGAATTAGGCTTTATTCAATTCCTACTTATTGATCTTGTCCAAGAATGTACTTAGTTATGTCAAATAAAAATCATTCCTTTGTGTGTCTGTGTGTTACAACCTAAGCAGATTATTAAATATAATACGTATTCATCACTGAGTAAAACAGGGATACTACCCAGGGCCTACTCAGTGCTAGTGCACATTTAAAGGAGACCTCATACAGAAATAAAAGTATGCTCTTCTTCTAGAGCAGTGGTGTAACTATGGAGTAGCAGCCCCGGGGGCCCAGTGGGGAGGAGGGGCCCAGACTTCTTTCTTCCTCCTCCTCTACCAAGGCCCTTCCCATGCTTCTCTGGCTGTATCAGACTCACAGATCAGCATGGTGGCAGCAACGGTAGTGGCTTACCCATAACCCCGTGTCTCTGGCCCTCCCACTGCAGCCACTAGATGTCCTCTGGTCTCTGCCTTCCTCTCAATCTGCACAGGAAATGTAGATTGGTATATATTGTTCTTCCTACTGTATGTATCATATGGTCAGGGCTACAATGTGGCCACTGATTAGAAGTAACCAGCAAGCCCCCCCCCCCCCCCCCCCCCTCAGATCTCACCACTCAACCTTTTGTGGTTCTCTGGACCCCTGCACCGGTTTTAGCAGCACAGCAGCACAAGTGCTGGCAAGTGCTCTCGTCTTCATTCTTGCAGGGGCACCTCATCCAGAGATGGATTAAGATGTAATGAGCTTCCGTTGTGGTCCTTTTGGTAAGTTGAAGTGGAGGGAGAGAGATCAAGGAAGGTGGCTGGTGGGCCCCTCGACATCTGCTAGACCCGAAACACCTGCCTAGGTTGCCAGCTGGATGATCCTGCTCTGACCTCATCTCAGTGACCCGTTGCATGTTATTTTGCAATGACATGTGCCAGGTCACTGAGAAGATGCAGCCAGCCGGGATGGACTATTGGAGCAGCATGCCGCGGGACAGGTGAGTTGCTATTGTGCCGAAACTTAGCAGGGGCCCCAGAGAGCACAAGTCGGGGGAGACCTAGGGGGCACGGTAGTGCTTAGGGGCCATGGGGTAATTGATCAGGTTTCCCCTATGGTAGCGCTGGCCCTGTACATGGTCACACCTCACTGACCTGCACAGCAGCTGAATCCCGGGACAAGGGACTATAAGTTGAAAAGTAATTCCAAAAACCTTTGGTTCTTGAAAGAAGGTTTTTTTCTCATCTACCACTCAACTCAACTGCTGTACACTTAAAGAGGAACTCCAGTGAAAATAATGTAATAAAAAAGTTCTTCATTTTTACAATAATTATGTATACATGATTTAGTCAGTGTTTGCCCATTGTAAAATCTTTCCTCTCCCTGATTTACATTCTGACATTTACCACATGGTGAAATTTTTACTGCTGGCAGGTGACGTCAGTGGAAGGAGATGCTGCTTGCTTTTTTTGGGCGGTTGGAAACAGCTGTAAACAGCTATTTCCCACAATGCAACGAGGTTCACAGACAGGAAACTGCCATCACCATGGTCCTGGCATCACACTGTGGGAGGAGTTTTGCCACAATATCAGCCATACGGAGCCCCCTGATGATTTGTTTGAGAAAAGGAAAAGATTTCTCATGGGAAAGGGGGTATCAGCTACTGATTGGGATGAAGTTCAATTCTTGGTTACGGTTTCTTTTTCATTTATATTCACGTATCCTCCTGATTACTACAGTGTTAGCATTTGCCTTGTTTAATTCTCAGCTTAGGTTGTAAGATTAAAAAAACAGCAGTTTTCAGTTTGCGGCATTGCCACACTTTCTCAGTAAACACTGCATTCTTTCTGGGCGCATGTGGTATTCTCACACGTACTAATGAGCCTGCTGTTAATGTCATATAGATGTGTACATTCCCGCTTCCATCTTACTCACGGAGCACAGATGGGTTATAGGACAATTGCATTTGTCAGACTCTGCTGGGATATTTTTTTAGAGCCATCTCTGCAGGAATGTCACAACATGTATTCATTCTTCTGCAGATGAAGCTCTGTCAGGAGAAAACACTGGCTCAGGCCTGTCAGTCACATACAATATATGCAGCAAAGTCAGGGATGAGTAAGCACAATGCTCTAAAAAAAGCTGTGCAAGCTATACATTCCTGTGCCTCACTAGTCACGGCTATACAGTGATTCACCTAAAGGCTAATAACGCATACAGCTCCCACTACACCATATGCTGGATTCAGTGGGTTGAATCATCCTTTGCCCACATATCTGTTTAACTTCACCAGTAGGGAAATCTGCCCACCAGAGTTTTTGGATGCCTCCCTGAGACAAGTGTTAAGCAGGGTTGCTCAAATCCGGAAACGGAAGACATCCGGATAGCTCTATCGGTCCGTCCCTCTGCACCTCCCACGATGCGGTCCAAGCGGCGGTCACGTGATTACAAACACTTCCTACTTCCGGGTTCAAGGAGGAAGTGTTTGTAATCACGTGACGCGCGCAGAGCGCATCGTGGGAGGGGCGCCGAGGGACGGACGAAGAAGACGTCAGACAGGTAAGATTGACCCCCCGCCCAGCCCGCACAGGTTTACTGGGAGATATCCGGATAGCAACTATCCGGGTATCTCCCGGTTCCGGATTTGAGCAGCCCTAGTAAGGTGTCCATACATTACTCAGTTTTCCTGTACAAGTAAAAGCAAAAAGTTATGAATCAAGGTGATACCATTTAGTGGCTAACTTAGAGGTAAATAAAAAGTAAGCTTTTGGCTAATAAGCCTTCTTCAGACTTTGCTCCTGTATATTAACAAGATGTTAAAACACACAGCTCATATACACTGAAGGAGGAGAATCATTCTTTTGCAAACATAAATAAATGTCATTTTGTGTGCGGGCAGAGGCGTCTGAGCCATTAGGCAGCTATAAATTTTCGCCTAAGGCGACAGAAAGAGGCAAGGGCGCTTCTGCACTGAGTAGTGAGAGAAGAAATGCCTCTCAGCTGACTCAGGTGTCAGTTTACACAGCAGCAGCAGCAGCGGGGCTGACTGGACTTCAGCTCAATGATTCAAAGAACCACAGTAATGAATGAGTCAGTGAGAGAAGGCACTCATCCTAGTCAGGGATCCGAGGAGTACAGCATCATCAGCTCCTGAGTCCGACTTCTGAGAATTCAGTCCCTCTCTCTCTGCTACTGGTAACTGCGTGGATGTAGAGACTGTAGCAGCCAGGCATTGACTTCCCCCCAGGCCACCTTTCATTCAATGATTTAGGGTTGGTCCTGTGTCTGCTGTATTCAGGTTTGTTGATGTAAGGCAATGTAAAACACTAGGCTAGCTGATAAAAGTGCAATTAGAGGGCAGGCAAGCTGGTAAATATACACAGCATGATGTAGAACTCCTCTGGAGGGTCAGTGGGAAAAAATCTGTCTGGTCTCTCCCCATTGTTATAATGACTGCAAGTGCAGATAAGGTCTTAAACAGGTTGAAAAGTTTTGACAGTCCCTAGACTCCAGGAGGGCTGCTTGCTGACTTGTGTAAGAGACTGGCAGGGACAGCAGTCCTATTACCAGCAACTAGTCTCTGTGTAACTAATGTGGGACTGCAATACAGATAAACTGCTCCATCTCAGGCTATTCTCAGTCTCACTCCACTCCTCCTATCTCTGTATGTGTATAGTGTATGTCTACTGTGTGCTGTGTATAGTGTGCTCTGTGTGTGTGTGTGTGTGTGTGTGTGTATAGTGTGTGTACTGTGCTGTGCGTGTCTAAAGTGTGTGTGTGTGTACTGTGTATAGTGTGAACGTTGTGTGCAGTGTGTGTATAGTGTGTGTGTGTGTACTGTGTGTGGTGTGTGTGAGTGCATGCCGCAATAAGTATATTTTATGGTGAAACGCTCTGCTGCATAACAACTATTTTCTGGTGAACCCATGCCGCAATAAGTATATTTTCTGGTGAAACGCTGCTGCATTATGATTTTTGGGGGTGGGGTTCACCACAGGAGTGGTGTTCACCATGAGGGGTGAACACCACTCATGGTGAACATGGTGGGGGGGGGGGGGGGGGGGGGTGCCACAGGATTTCTCGCCTGGAGTGACAAAATGGCTAGAGGCGCCCCTGTGTGCGGGTCATCTTATACCTGAATGATTTATCTGCATGGATGTGCAGAGCTCCAGCAACCGGACTATATTACACAACTAGCACTCACTACAGGCAGAGGGGGGTGTTAGTTTCAGTAAATAATATGTGCACAGATTATTACCTAATAGACTTCCCCACAGCGGTGACGGAGCTCTGCGCATCCATGCAGATAAATCATTTAGGTAAAACTTCTGTTTGAAAGCGCTGCCGTCTTTCCCGCTGTGCAAATTGAAAGCAAGTATACTAGTGGCTAGCTGCCTTCATTGTTTCAAATCTACTCTCAAAATTTTTAGATTAGAATTAGCACATAATTTGCATCTGTCTTGCATTCAAAGCATGTATTTAGCTCAGTGGGGCTCTGCATTGCCTCTGTTGGTCTACATTGCAGGTGCAGCCTTGCGCACTGTCATTTATCTGTCTGTCTGTTTGATAAAATGTGTATACCATTTATGATTAGCAGCATGAGGAAAATTATGTTTTTATTGCTAGACTAGTGTTAGGTCTTCCCCGAGGGGGTCCGTCACCGCCGTGGGGAAGTCTATTAGGTAATAATCTGTGCACATATTATTTACTGAATCTAACACCCCCCTTTGCCTGTAGTGAGTGCTAGGTGTGTAATATAGTCCGGTTGCTGGAGCTCTGCACATCCATGCAGATAAATCATTCAGGTAAAACTTCTGTTTGAAAGCGCTGCCATCTTTCCCGCTGTAATAATAAAATTATTGGAGGCACACCATACACGTTCTAGATTCTCGGCAGAGGCAATTGCCGCGACCACCTGGGCTGAGAACTATCTAGCGCGGGCTGGATTTACCATAAGGCATTGTAGGCACCTGCGTACGGGCGCCTGGTGATGGAAATGGGGCCCACTCCCATCCTACAGTGCCTCCCTCCCACCCTTCCAATGCAAAGTCCTAATGAGATAGTAAATGAGAGATTACTCAACCTGCTCTCGGCATTCAACTGACGAGATCTCCCTTCAGTCAGGGGCACCTCTAGCTACAACAACAACAACAAATGACATTTGTAAAGCGCTTTTCTCCAGTAGGACTCAAAGCGCATAAGCATGGCTCAGACCATCGTGGTACAGAGGAAGAATTTTATAAGTCCGGAAATGCCAGGCTAAACAGGTGGCTTTTCAGTCTGGATTTGAATAACTCCAGGGATGAGGCTGTCTTTACTGGGTGTGGCAGGGAGTTCCAAAGAGTAGGGGCAGCATGACAGAAAGCTCTGTCTCCAGAGGTTTTGAGGTGCACTCTGGGAGTGACCAGTACAGGGTCATGGGAGACACAAGTAAGTGAACTCCCTCTGACCCTGTCCGCAGGTTCAGTGCTGAATGGTGCTGAAGTGTGGAGTTCGGTTTGGGTGAATTAAGAACACTGTACTCAATTGGAACACCAACACGAATCAGGGCTAATATAAGTCGCTCCACTGCAGGGACAACAACAGCCTAACACTAGCAAATAGTCACCTAGCAGATAACTAAAAAGACTGGGGTACACCTGTTACCGATCTAAAATATGAATACCAGTGTATTAATACCAGTTTGGTATAGTTACCAAAGAGCAGCATGCAAGTTGGCATTCTTCATTACCAAAAAGCAGGATACAAGCCGGCACTCTGCTTTACCAAAGAGCAGGATACAAGCTGACGCTCTGCTTTACCAAAGAGCAGGATACAAGCTGACGCTCTGCTTTACCAAAGAGCAGGATACAAGCCGGTGCTCTGCTTTACCAAAGAGCAGGATACAAGCCGGAGTTCTGCATTACCAAAGAGCAGGATACAAGCCAGCACTCTGCTTTACCAAAGAGCAGGATACAAGCTGACGCTCTGCTTTACCAAAGAGCAGGATACAAGCCGGAGTTCTGCATTACCAAAGAGCAGGATACAAGCCGGCGCTCTGCGTTACCAAAGAGCAGGATACAAGCCACCGCTCTGCTTTACCAAAGAGCAGGATACAAGCCGGCACTCTGCGTTACCAAAGAGCAGGATACAAGCCGGCGCTCTGCGTTACCAAAGAGCAGGATACAAGCCGGCGCTCTGCGTTACCAAAGATCAGAAAACAAGCCGGCACTCTGCATTACCAAAGAGAAGGATACAAGCCGGCGCTCTGCATTACCAAAGAGCAGGATACAAGCCGGCACTCTGCATTACCAAAGGGAAGGATACAAGCCGGCACTCTGCATTACCAAAGAGCAGGATACAAGCCGGCACTCTGCATTACCAAAGAGCAGGATACAAGCCGGCACTCTGCGTTACCAAAGATCAGAAAACAAGCCGGCGCTCTGCGTTACCAAAGAGAAGGATACAAGCCAGAGCTCTGGGTTACCAAAGAGCAGAATACAAGCCGGCGCTCTGAGCCTTTGAGTTTGAAGTGCTAAACAGGGAACGGCCTGGGTTTAAGGAATAGGTAAACAGAAAGGACGTTTTCCAGACCCAGAAAAGCCAAGGGCAAAGAAAAAGCGGCTCAACAAATATTATTTCTGGAAGCAAAGTCTCTGATTTGTATCAGGAAAGGAAAATGAATATACCGGCCTTAGAAAGCTCAGACTGCAACAAAAACAGAGGAAGTGCTATGATCAGCACAAGTGCTATTCCTCTCCTGAACCTGCAAGCTAATGCCGGGAAATATTACAGGAGAGCAGAGGCGGTGCACATATTCAGCAACAAAGAGCAATGAGGAAGGATCTATTATGCATGCCTGTGTGGGTTTCCTCTGGATACTCTGGTTTTCTCCCACATCCCAAAAACATACAGATAAGTTAATTGGCTTCCCCACAAATTGGCCCTAGACTATGATACATACATTACACAATACATACATATGACTATGGTAGGGATTAGATTGTGAGCCACTTTTGAGGGACAGTTAAGTAACAAGACAACATACCGGTACTCTGTACAGCGCTGTGGAAGATGTTGGTGCTATATAAATACTAAATAATAATAATGTGCATAACATTATAACTAACCAGATATGAAAACTAAAAGTGCACAGTTTCATGCGATCTTCTGTTTATTCACCCCCACCATGAATCAGCACAACTCCGCTAAACTGAATCTGGAGGTGTGCTGAGCTCTCCCCACTGTTTTGCTGAATTAACATTGTTTTTCTAAGCATTCAGAGAAATGTTCCCTTCCGTGCCTCCCACCAATAGAGATGGCTCGAACCTCCGATTTTAGGTTTGCGAACCTCGAACGCGAACTTCCGCAACAGTTTGCGAACCAGTGAACTTTGTGAACCGCAATAGACTTCAATGGGCAGGCGAACTTTCAAAACTTCAAACACTAAAAGTGATGGAAAAGATGTTTCAAGGGGTCTAACACCTGGAGGGGGGCATGGCGGAGTGGGATACATGCCCAAAGTCCCGGGGAAAATTACGGATTTGACGCAGAGCAGGGTTTTAAGGGCAGAAATCACATTGGGCCTGATTCACAAAGCGGTGCTAACAGTTAGCACCCTGGTAAAAAGCCCTTTATCACGCCTAAACTCTGTTTAGGCATGATAAGTTTAGGTGTGATAAGTTTAGGTGTGATAAGTTTTTAGGCGTGATAAGTTTAAGCACCAACTGGGTTAGCACCGCAGTGCACAGCTGATCAAAAGTTTTGCGCTAGCAAAGTCTGGTGCACTTTGCATACAGTTTAATAGCGCTGCTTTGCGTGCGGGACTTTGCATGCAATCTAAACTTAGCATGCCTAAACTTATCATGCCTAAACTTATCATGCCTAAACTGAGTTTAGGCATGATAAAAATGGTTATCACGCCTAAAGTCTCTAACTGGGTTAGCACCGCTTTGTGAATCGAGCCCATTGAATGCTAAATTGGAGTCATAAAGTGCTTGAAAACATCTTGCGTGTGTATACATCAATCAGGTAGTGTAATTAGTGTACTGCTTCACACTGACAGACCAAACTCACTGTGTAACGCACCGCAAACAGCTGTTTGTGTAGTGATGGCTGTGCTGGACAGGTGCGCACCATGGTGAGAGTGCAGGCCATGGCGGTTTTCAAGCCCATATGGTCGCTGGGCTGTGGTATCTCAATGATAGAACAACAGTGACTATCCAGCTGATTGAATTTGGTCTGTCCACAATGAAGCAACGACCTTATTATCTTGGGTCAGGTGTGCCCCCCAACACACTCATATAGCTGGTCATTGCTTCATTATGATACGCAAGCCCCTTCACCATGGCAAGGTAACGATCACGAAGGGGAATTGACACATGTACTTGTCTTTTATTTTGTTGTTGCAGCCGCAGTGCAGCCAGAAAAATTAGGCAGGCATGTAGAATCAGAATCATCTTTATTTCGCCAAGTATGCCAGATAGCGTACCCAGAATTGTGTGTGGTGCACATGGCATTGGCAGAGACAGGACAAGACAAGGCCTAGTAGACATGAAAATAAATGAGAGTATACATGGTACAGACAATAGATACAATACTGTACAATATACAATGCAGGACATACAGTATACAAATCCGTGAGTCAGTTTAGTGTGTAGGGAGAGGTCTGCGTATGAGTTCATGGTTCAGAGTGGGCAACAGATACAGTCTGTAATTCCTGATACAGTTCATGGTTCAGGGTGGGCAACAGATATAATCCATGAATCGAAGATCAGGGTGGCCAACAGTTACATGATACAGTTCATGGTTCAGGGTGAGCAGCAGGTACAGACCGAGTGCCGGTTCCAGATTTGTTTCCCAAGGACTAGAGTTTTCCGGCCTGGCAGGAGTTAGAGTTTAGAAGGAGGACTGCCTGGGGAAAGAAGGTGCACTTGCGCCTGGTGGTCCTGGAGGCAATTACTCTGAACCGGCGACCCAATGGGAGGAGCTCAAAAAAGCGATTGCCTGGGTGGGAGGGGCCAAGAGAGATCCCTTTGGCCCTTTTTTCCAGTCTGGCGGTGTACACGCACCAGAAAAGATTATTATTGTTTTTGTTAGCGGCCGCTGCTAGCAACAGCCTTAAAAATTCAAGAATCCACCTGGAGTCCTGGACCCTGTTGGTGGTGGTGGAGAAGGCAGTGGGGACAGACTTAGTCTTGGGCCAGGCAGTCACACGGCGTGTAGGCAGAGATGCTGTGTGTGGAGACTGACTTAGTCTTCGGGCAGGCCTGACTGTACTTTGCAGACCAGGCATCCGTGGTCAGATGGACCATTGACCCAACGCTATGTGCCAGAGATGACACCACTTGCCTTTCAACATCACGGTACAGTTTGGGTATCACCTTTTTTGAGAAATAATTGCGGCCTGGTATCTTCCACTGCGGTATGTGGCTTTGCTTTTGTGTGCTGCTTTTCCTCAGGTGGTCATCCCATTGCAGTTTGTGCTTTTTCATCATGTGCCTTCTTAAGGAAGTTGTCCCTGCGCGGGTCTTGGTCTTTCCACGGCTAAATTTTTGGTGGCAGAAAGTACAGATGGCATCGCTGTTATCTGAGGCAGACACACACAAAAATTTCCACACCGCTGAGCCCTGGGATGATGGCACTTTGGTGGCTGCCAACTGAGTGTTAAGTGGGGTGCCAGAATCAGAGCAGGAGGAGGAAGATATGTCACGGTTCCGTGCGGAAGCTGAGGAAGATGAGGTGTTCTGTGTTAAATAGTCAACTATGTGCTGATGATAGCACGTGCCTTCTGAACACTGTACTTTGGTCCAGGGCCGCACGAAATCATGACAGCACGGCCTCGAACAGACCTGCCGGGTGACCTGCCTCTGCCTGTTGTTTTGTCCATATTGGGGGGGGGGGGGATGAAGTGAAATGTATGCACTGACTTGACTTATACAATGTGCAGTCACACAGGTGCAGTGAAAGGTATAAACTGACTGCTGGTATAATACAATGTGCAGTCACACAGATGCAGTTAAAGGTATGCAGTGACTGCTGGTATAACAATGTGCAGTCACACAGGTGCAGTGAAAGGTATGCAGTGACTGCTGGTATGATATAACAATGTGCAGTCACACCAAGTGCAGTGAATGGTATGCAGTGACTGCTGGTATAACAATGTGCAGTCACACAGGTGACTGATTTATAAAACAGCGTGCGGCCACACAGATGCAGTGAAAGGTATGCAGTGACTGGTATTACAATACAATGTGCAGCTGTCACACAGGTGCAGTTAAAAGGTATGCACAGACTGGTATATAAAACAGCGTGAGGTCAGTGTAGTGAAAGGTATGCAGTAACTGATATTACAATACAATGTGCAGCTGTCACACAGATGCAGTGAACAGGTATGCATGGACTGGTATATAAACAGTGTGCGGTCAGTCACACAGGTGCAGTTAAAGGTATGCAGGGACTGGTATTACAATACAATGTGCAGCTGTCACACAGGTGCAATGAACAGGTATGCACGAACTGGTATATAAAACAGCGTGCGGTTAGTCACACAGTTGCAGTTAAAGGTATGCAGTGACTGGTATTAGAATACAATGTGCAGTGCAGCAGTCACACAGGTCAGGTGGTGCATTGAAAAGGTAGGCACTGAATGTGCTGGGCCTGGCACAGTATAGCAATTAGCAAGGGCCAGCTGCGACAGACAGGGCTGTATATGCAAGCATCAGTGGACCACACACACAAAAAAAAACATATCACAAGAAAATTAGCTCTCAAAAGAGCTGGTTTGGGATGCTTTTTAGCAATAAATATCAGCAAGGAGCAAGCTAACAAGAGCCTAACTAAGCTTTTATATAGATAGATATTAACATAGATAATATAATCTCTTTCCCACCCTGTTTTAAAAGAACAGGCAAATGTTTGTGATTTCATGAGGGCAGCCATCTTTTTGGTTGAAAGGAGGTGACAGGGAGCATGAGACACAGTTCCAACTGTCCTGTGTCCTGATCACCCCTCCTAATTGCTAGACAACGAGAACAACAAATAAAAAATCCCATCATGCTTTGCACAGTATTAGGGGAAAAATGCCCTGGCAGTTTTCTTTGATGGGGCGGAGCTTAGAGTCTGTGCAGCCAAAAATGAGGCTTTGATAAGTAGATTTTTAGTCTGGAGGTTCACTTTAAATAGCAAATTCAATTGTCTAGATGCCAACATAAGTCCTATGTTTTATGAGGGACAAATGTGGAAAAACAGAGGTACAGGGGAGTCATCACTGGAGGAAGCCCTGGGCACATGGGCGTAACAATCACCCCTGCGACCCCTGCCATCACAGGAGGGCCCAGAGACTTTGGGGGGCCCTCCTCCTTTCTCTCCCCAACCGCAAGGGCAGCCAATTTACAAGTCCCTGCCCCCTCCTCCCACCATACAGAGTAGCGTGTAGTGGGAGCGTCTGTAATTTTTTCTTAATTCTAGATGCTGCTTCACAGCAGAACACTCTCTAATGCCATTCGCCAGCTCCCAATCACGTGACCCGCATGGGGTTCGGGGGCCAAGGGGCCCGATGCTGTCATTTTTGCAGGGGGGCCATGTTAAGTCTAGTTACGCCCCTGCCTAGGTATAATTCATGACACCTAGACACAGTCCTACAATAATCATGTATACTGTACAGTCCTCCCCTCACAGCAGCAGCAGCTGACAACTGTACAGTCCTGAGAGGAGATTGTATGACAGCTAATGTTAACCAAATTGTCTGGCTATTGCAACTGTTATTTACTTAATTGCATAACCAGGGAGAACTCGTGGAACATTGTGTCCTTTTTGTTATCTGCCATTTCCTTGTACTCATAATCTGGACTCCAATCCTTGAACTTAAAGGTGATCTCCAATTAATGTAGGTTATTATTTATACCATGATATGTAATATTCTGGAGCAGCGATAGCTCTGCCTTAACTGCCACAAATGTTTAAAGTACTGCAAACCTGAACTGAGTAAAATGATTTACCTCACCATCAGTTCCTCTCAGAACAGAAGTTCACTCTTTTCATCTAACAACGATCCCTTCCAGTTCTGACAAGATCTTGTCAGACTTGTCTCTCAGGAAGCTGAAAGCCTTATTATTATTATTTATATAGCGCCAACATCTTCCGCAGTGCTGTACAGAGAGTGTATCGTCTTGTCACTTACTGTCCCTCAGAGGAGCTCACAATCTAATTCCCTACCATAGTCTATGTATGTATGTATTGTGTAGTGTATGTGTTGCAGTCTAGGGTCAATTTAGAGGGGAGCCAATTAACCTATCCGTATGTTTTTGGGATGTGGGAGGAAACCTGAGTGACCGGAGGAAACCCACACAGACACGGGGAGAACATACAAACTCCTTGCAGATGTTGACCTGGCTGGTATTCTAACCTGGGACCCAGCTCTTCATGGCGAGAGTGCTAACCACTACGCCACCTTGCGTCCCGCCTTAGGGCCCGTTTCCACTAGCGTGAATCTGCATGCATTTTCTACATGCAGATTTGCTTGACATATACTGTACAAGTCAATGGGCCTGTTTCCCTTACAGGCGAAATTCTCTTACCCCCGCAGGCGAAACAAAAATGCCCACCTGTCAGAATTTTCCCGCGCGGTTTAAGCGGTTTTGCATTAACGCATACACATTTACGTTTATGCATTCGGAAGTCAATAGTAATCAATGAAGACAGTAAAATATACTAAATTAAAAAATACGTGTACAAATGCGAATTCGCATGAAAAAAAACACCTGCAAATGCATGCAAATTCACATATGCATGCGAATCCGCAGGCATTTTTTTCTGTGCGGATTTGCTTAGGTATAGTGGAAACGGGCCTTAAGGTGGCCACACACCATACAATTTTTTAAATATCTGTTCAATTCAAGAATAACAATTTTATGACTGATTGTAACAATTCAAAAATCTGACCAATGTACCACACACCTATGTTAAATTTTTCCCCAATCATGAAAAATAATTGAAAGCTCAGAAAAAAATTGATTGGAACTGTACATCAAGTAATTTTCAATCCATCACACACACCATACAGTTCATGATAAAGTAGGTCTGAAATTTCCAACATGTCTAATCTTCAAAAATCGGAAAAAAAATCCCCTGGAAATTTGATCGGATTTAGTGATCGTAAAAAAAAAGAAAAGCTCTCGATTTTTCTGTTGAACCGATCGAAATGATCAAATTGGTGAAAAATTGGATCTTTAAACTGTATGGTGTGTGCCCACCTTTAGGGCCATTTTTCACTACAGTGGGTTGCAAAAGTATTCGGCCCCCTTGAAGTTTTCCTCATTTTGTCACATTACTGCCACAAATATGAATCAATTTTATTGGAAATCCACGTGAAAGACCAATACAAAGTGGTGTACATGTGAGAAGTGGATCGAAAATCATACATCATTCCAAACATTTTTTACAAATCAATAACTGCAAAGTGGGATGTGCGTAATTATTCGGCCCCCTGAGTCAATACTTTGTAGAACCACCTTTTGCTGCAATTACAGCTGCCAGTCTTTTAGGGCAGTGGTTCCCAACCTTTTCCAGCCCGGGGAACACTTTCTGACCAAAATTTTTCTCCGGGGAACGGCGGTGGGGGCGCGGGTGTTTGCGTGACCTAGTGGACAGTGTTGTGCGCAGCAGGCTATGGGGGGAGGGGGGGGGGGGCTGGGGTGCGGCTGCATAGCTAGCATAGTTGCCCCAGTATAGGGAGTTTAGTTGCCCCAGTATGGCTAGTATAGTTACCCCGGTACAGTGCCCCAGTATAGCTAGTATAGTGCCCCAGTATAGCTAGTATAGTCCCAGTATGGATAGGTAGTGCCCCAGTATAGCTAGTATAGTGCCCAGTATGGGTAGGTAGTGCCCCAGTATAGCTAGTATAGTGCCCAGTATAGGTAGGTAGTGCCCAGTATAGCTAGTATAGTGCCCAGATAGCTAGTATAGTGCCCAGTATAGCTAGCATGGTGCCCAGTATAGCTAGTATAGTGCCCAGTATAGGTAGGTAGTGCCCCAGTATAGTGCCCAGTATAGCTAGTATAGTGCCCAATATAGCTTACTAGTATGGGTAGGTCTGCTCTTCCCCCCTCCGCAGCCACCGCTCCTGTTACCTTATCATGAGCGGGCGGCCGCTTGTCCGATTAGATTCCCCCGTAGTAGCCGCTCTCCTCTGTGGCATCTCCTATTACAGCAGCGCGCGCTCGGCGGCTGCTGTGATGAGAAGGAAGCGGTACAGCGGCTTCCTGTAGAGGCGATATGCATCGTCGTTACCATGGGAACCGCTGTACCGCTTCCTGGTCATCACAGCAGCCGCCGAGTGCGCGCTGCTGTAATAGGAGATGCCACAGAGGAGAGTGGCTACTACGGGGGAATCTAATCGGACAAGCAGCCGCCCGCTCATGATAAGGTGACAGGAGCGGGGGCTGCGGGGAGGGGAGGAGCGAGAGGCCAGACCTGAACGGCACACCAGGCAACATCCCGCGGCACACTAGTGTGCCGCGGAACAGCGGTTGAAAAACGCTGTTTTAGGGTATGTCTCTACCAGCTTTGCACATCTAGAGACTGAAATCCTTGCCCATTCTTCTTTGCAAAACAGCTCCAGCTCAGTCAGATTAGATGGACAGCGTATGTGAACAGCAGTTTTCAGATCTTGCCACAGATTTTCGATTGGATTTAGATCTGGACTTTGACTGGGTCATTCTAACACATAGATATGTTTTGTTTTAAACCATTCCATTGTTGCCCTGGCTTTATGTTTAGGGTCATTGTCCTGCTGGAAGGTGAACCTCCGCCCCAGTCTCAAGTCTTTTGCAGTCTCCAAGAGGTTTTCTTCCAAGTTTGCCCTGTATTTGGCTCCATCCATCTTCCCATCAACTCTGACCAGCTTCCCTGTCCCTGCTGAAGAGATGCACCCCCAGAGCATGATGCTGCCACCACCATATTTGACAGTGGGGATGGTGTGTTCAGAGTGATGTGCAGTGTTAGTTTTCCACCACGCATAGCGTTTTGCATTTTGGCCAAAAAGTTCCATTTTGGTCTCATCTGACCAGAGCACCTTTTTCCACATAGTTGTTGTGTCCCCCACATGGCTTGTGGCAAACTGCAAACGGGACTTCTTATGCTTTCTGTTAACAATGCCGTTCTTCTTGCCACTCTTCCATAAGGGCCAACTTTGTACAGTGCATGACTAATAGTTGTCCTATGGACAGAGTCTCCCACCTGAGCTGTAGATCTCTGCAGCTCATCCAGAGTCACCATGGGCCTCTTGACTGCATTTCTAATCAGCGCTCTCCTTGTTCGGCCTGTGAGTTTAGGTGGACGGCCTTGTCTTTGTAGGTTTACAGTTGTGCCATACTCCTTCCATTTCTGAATGATTGCTTGAACAGTGCTCTGTGGGTTGTTCAAGACTTTGGAAATCTTTTTGTAGCCTAAGCCTGCTTTACATTACTCAATAACTTTATCCCTGACCTGTCTGGTGTGTTCTTTGCACTTCATGGTGTTGTTGCTCCCAATATTCTCTTAGACAACCTCTGAGGCCCTCACAGAGCAGCTGTATTTGTACTGACATTAGATTACACACAGGTGCACTCTATTTAGTCATTAGCACTCATCAGGCACTGTCTATAGGCAACTGACTGCACTCAGATCAAAGGGGGCAGAATAATTATGCACACACCACTTTGCAGTTATTTATTTGTAAAAAAATGTTTGGAATCATGTATGATTTTCGTTCCACTTCTCACGTGTACACCACTTTGTATTGGTCTTTCATGTAGAATTCCAATAAAATTGATTCATGTTTGTGGCAGTAATGTGACAAAATGTGGAAAACTTCAAGGGGGCCAAATACTTTTGCAACCCACTGTATATTAGTTGCTGTCAGTTATAAGTGCAAGGTGCAAGGTAATTTCCATGTTACCCTATAGCTCAAGCGTTATTTCTGGTTAACAGTGGACAAACAGGACGCAGGAGAGGAGAGAGAGATTGATAAGCAGATTAAGTGGGAGGTAAGTATGACATGTGTATGTTTATTTTGACTTCTGTTTTTCAGTTCAGGTTTGCTTTAAAGCCATAGTACAGTCTTGCATTTTTATTGCATAGTGTATGCTAATTTGCATTATTTAGCAATGCACAATCTGTAGTGCAATGCACAACTGTACTTTTTGCAATAAACATACTGAAATGTATTGAAAGCACCTGGCTGGCTTCTGTAATCCTTTTCAAACAACAGTGCCATTTTAGTGGAACGAAAGCTGCCCAGAATCCTCCTCACCCAATCTTTACACACAGGAAGTTGTCAGGGAGGAGCTGTGAGGCGGCAGCCAGTCTCTCACATGAATAATGAAACAAGAGGCACTCTATTGGCAAATACCTTGCATCTCATTTAACTGACAATACTCAGCATGTTTTGGGGTTACCATTACCCCCTTCATCATGCATTATGTTTAGTAGTAAGTAAGGGGGCTTTTAGGACCATTGTAGTCCCTTACACACTCCAATGAGTTCTGGTTCACCATGAGCTTGCTGGTTAGTCTGTACCGCATTATGTTTAGAGTAGTTCTACTCCTTTGGAACATTGATTATTAATAAACAATAGTGTTGGTGCTCGAATTCTGGATCCTGCATTCAGAAATCCGAATTTTGCAGAGAACACCACACTGAAGCACCCGAGATAGTGGGCAGGGTCACAGAGAGGTCACTTACGATGCAATTTACATGTCTCCAATGCTTCCTTCTTCCGGCTTGGAAGGAGGTAGCATTGGAGTCACCTTATTACGTACCTCATAGCGTACATAATAAAAGGGCACTTGGAGATTAGGGGCGCCCAGGAAATCCTATAGTAGAATATCAGTACATTTACCAATATTCTACTATTAAAGTGAGAGGGATCATAAAATATCGGTATTAAATATCGATATTTTACTATCGCTAAACCGAACCCTACCCTCACACAGAACCCTCCCCACTAACAACTAATGCTAACAGTCCATCCTCCCCCACCCCCAGACTCCCGTCCTGAAGCCTAATCACTGCCCCCTGCACAAACACCTAGACCCTGGGAGCTGTTATTCCTGCCAGGGCATAGATTTCAACTTCCCCGTCACACGCTCTTGCTGCTACTGCAGCGGAAAGTCTGTACAGCGTGACATTGGTAGGACCCGTTTTTATACCAGCGGTCTCTGGTCCTAAGGGGCCAGAGACCGCTGGTAACAAAGTGGCTAAAATTTGTTTGTATGGGTGCCCTCTGAGAACTCTGGTTTCCTTCCAATTCTGAGACTAAAGTGGCAGGTCTCTTTTCTTTATAGGTAACAAAAAATACACTCAACTGAGTATAGCAAGAATTGCTAACCAAGAAGCAGTGATGGTGAGACTCAGGGCCGGATTTGTACTCTTTACCGCCCAAGGCCACTGTCATTAGCCACACCCCTTCAGTATAGGTAGCAAGATGACCCTTCCTACATTCCCTCCAGTATCGGTAGCCAGATGACCCCACCCCTTCCCTCTAGAATAGGTAGCCTGATGACCCCCCCCCCCCCAGTATAGGTAGCCAGATGACTGCCTTAATCCTTCCTTTACCCACCTCCCTTTTCAGTATAGGTAGCCAGCTCACCTTCACACCGCAGCAGCCATCAGTGTCACTCATTTCTTCACTCGTCTCCAGTGCAGAAGCTTCCTTTCCATCTCCAATGCTGCCCAAGTCCATAGCCGCCGGCACAATACAAATGTGCACACAGAGCAAGGTGGCTGCTGCACAGGCGGCTAGCAGCAGAGTACTGCGGCCAGGCGCTTGCCTGATCTCCCTGCATTGCAGCATTTCCAAGCTTGCAAATGCTGCACCAGTTTAACCTGCTGCTTTGGTGCTCTTGCTCCTGTGGTGCCCTAGGCCATGGCCTAGGTGGCCTTGCCCTTAATCCGGCACTGGTAAGACTGTGATCTCCATGGACAACTAGTGTCTACTGTACTGTCTGAAGACAACCTTAGACACATTTACATGGTTAGCATTGTTCAAAAAAAGCTGTGAATGATTTGCATTCTGCAGATTTTGTTAGACTGTATCTGGAAGGTCTGTCCTCATGTGAACTGTGAGGCCTCAATAATACAATGTATGGGAGTGGATTTCCAGCTCTGTGAGAATGACCTCAGATAGATATACTGTAAATCCAGACTACTCTGCTTGCGGTGCTATTTATAGAGGCGAGCGAGTCTCAGCCAGCCCTGTTAGGAAGGGTGATAATATATGATAGCTGGATCCTGTCATCACACAATTCCATAGTGATGTTTTCACCACCAGTATTACCCAGTAACAATGTCCCAGCTTGTAATTCCAATGTGCAGTGTGAGATGTTAAATCAAACCTCAACTAAAAATTAAAAGTCAAAATAAACATACACAGGTCATACTTACCTCCCGTGTAGTCTACTCATCAATCTCTTTCTCCTCTCCTGTGTCCTGGTTGTCCACTCTGATCGAATTCTCCATCCTCCATTTTAAAAATGACAATGACCCCATAACAGCTTCCTGGTCAGCAAACTGTTAAACTGTAATATCGCCCACTTGAGCCATAGGGAAACATAAACATTACCTTGCACAGCAGTTGTCCTTTCAGTTATAACTGACAGCAACTGATTCATAACTGACAGCAAATGATATATTTCAGTTCTGACAAACAGTTCTTGTATGAAGTAAAAAGGATCGAGAGTACCTGAGGCTCAGTCATGGGCCCGTAGACAATACCCCCCTCCCAACCCTTTAACTTGAACTAAACATAAATGACAAACAAATAAAAAAACTCCAGAGCTTGCATTTTAAAGGCCGTGGCCAATTTTATTTGGTAACCAATAAATATGATAAATTGAAATAAATAAATTGAGGTCGATAAACCAACTTTATTAAACATTGTATAAACACTCTTTATTCATATCAAACTACCACAGTTCCGATATGCTCTTCCTTATCACCAAGAAATACGACCCCAGTACTTGCCCTCGAAGTTCTCCAAATAAACTTGACCACGACGAAATCCTTAAAAGAAGGGAAGGGTGGGTGGGGAGCTCACCTATGCCACAGGGGTGACAGGCAGCTAGATGGGGAAACGGACCTCCTTTATATATACCTAACTCTTCTCTGATTGGTCGGCCTAATCTTCTCTACGGCCTAGCAACACCTGGCCAAGCATTACACCTGCCCTGCCGACCAATCAGAGCCTCATTCTGCTCCCCTGCAATGCAGTGTTCAGGCAACCAATCAGCATCCAGCCCACCTCAGAGAGGGAAACTTGAGCTGGATGCTAAGGCAAAGGCTCCTTGTAAGCCTAATAATTTACCCGCACACCTAACTAGTGGAGATTGCCACAGGCCCATGTGTAGCCTACCTGATTGTTCAGCCCTTGTCATTCTGTACAGCCAGATGCTGAGATACACCTTTGTGAAACTGTGCCTGGCTGGAGCTCTTCTCTAGCTCAGGACTAGAACCAAGAGCACAGGCCAAAGTACACTATCTGGTTTCATGTGGGTAAAGGCAATATGTGTATTATTTCTAGCGAGCATCACCAGGATGAAATAAATCTCTGCTGACCTGAGCTTATCTGCTTTTACCTGCCCATCTATAGTGCACTTAGCAGCGACAGGATGTCAATACCGCGCCTGTTTACAACATCTGCTGCTGCTTCCTCACCCAGCAAAGGATCATCTGTCAGGGAGATTATTGAGAGAGAAATATGAGGACCAGGAAGAAGTGTGAGTCACAGGCACAATGCCCCGGAGCTCTGCTCTGCCTTCTAAGAGCAATATCTGTCCTTAATGATTCCTTCTTAAAGGAATATCGGACTGTTAATCCTTGTAAATTTGTGCTATAGGTGAACAGCAGACTACAGTGAGGTGAAAGGTAAAGCCCTGGTTCAGCCCCATGCTTTTAATGCATATTTTGTTACCAGGCTGGCAGGGTTTGCAATGCTGCCTTCCTGTGTAAATGTCATATGCAACTTGTTTGGTCTGTGAACTGTCCAAACTCATCCCTCTATCCTATCAGCACTCATATGAGGTAGACAGGGAGGAGCTGTTAGGGCAGACCAGCCCGCCTTTTCCTGTGAACATAGAGCTGACCCCGCCTAAAAGAAGGAGAAAGGGGGGGGGGGGGGAGTAGGTGGGGTCAGATTAACTATCCATGCACAGGAAGAAACTGGCGCTCTGCTGGCAGCTCTATGCGTTGTGCACAGATCTCTGGGTCATGTGATGGACTTTTCTTCAAGGGAATTTCTCAGGAACAGATGTATCAAATATAAAAATTATGTGATTAATGTCACAGGGGTGTATTCCGTTAATGGCAGTAAAACTGCCATGCAGACAGTACGCACAGCAATTTTTACCAGTAAATCCAACAGTTAGGTATCGTGCATTGCACAATCACCGCGATCCACGTTACCTAGGTAACACACATTACCAGGTTACTGCATGCTATGCTAGTTGTGCAATGCATGGTAGCTTGGCAATACACTCATTACCTACGTAAAGCGGACCACGCAAATTGCGCAACATGCACTACCTGTCGAAAGTACCAGAAAAATTGCCGCCACCAAGTGAATAGTCCACTATCCACCTTTACTAACAATGAAAAATCCGAGAGGGTGAACTAAGGCTTTAACTACAAAATATAGGTAAAAGGCTGCGCATCCCTGACCCAATACTGTACAATTGAATGGTTAATCGCTGTGGCGCACACCGCCCCCCCTGGACTAAAATGTACGCCCGCATCCAAACAATGCAATACTGGTCTATGGAGAAATTTTAGCTTCCATCATAGTTTTGCATGCAAAAATATAGATATACTGGACATCTGCACCAACGTTGAGGTAAATCTCCAGAGCAGATGTCCTAACACTAAACTGACCTAAGTTAAAAGCAAATGTCTTTACCCTGGCAGCAGCTACGCTAAAATGTGTAACTTACATTCAATACAGACAGCAGAAAACAAAGCAAGCGCTCACCAATATGGGCCGCATCTGAATGACTGACATTCAGATGCGGCCCATATTGGTGAGCGCTTGCTTTGTTTTCTGCTGTAAGGCTTTAACTAGTAGATGCACAGTGTGCAGTATATCTACGCCCGGCAGAACTTCATCTGAGGTCCCAGGGACGTAGATATTTGTCTGCCGCTGTGCACGATTCCTGCTCGCTGCTGCGCGTACTCCCGTGCGCATTCTTGTTGCCACCCGTTAGCAGGAAAATCAGTGAATGGGAACGCAGTCCCCGTGTCAATGAACGCTGCCATCAATGAGATTCCTGCTGTCATTGTAAAAAACAAAAGTAAGGGCCCTTTTTACCACTATGAAACGCGATATCAGTATAGTAGAGCTCAATCGCATCCAAAACGCGGCAGGACGACGATAGCTCTTTTCCACTATGAAATGCGATCGCGATTGCGATCGCGATTCCGATCGCGATTGCAATCGAGTTTCAATTTCCACCATGCGATTGCGATTGAGCTACTATACTCATTATAGTACAGCTCAATCGCATACAAAACGCGGCAGGACGACGATTGCGCTTTGACCAAAATCGCATCGCAATTGGATCGCACTAATGGAAATTGCTGCTGCAGTTTCCATTAGTTTAATGTACCTTGCGATTTGCGATCAAAATCAAATCGCAAATCGCAGGCTAGTGGAAAAAGGCCCTAAAAAACTCTTGGACCAAAAATCGCGATGCAATCGGATCGCACTAATGGAACTTGCTGCTGCCGTTTACATTAGTTTAATGTACCTTGCGTTTTGTGATCCGGAATCGGAATCAAATCGCAAATCATAGTAGTGGAAAAAGGCCCTTACACATACACGCGTTACTTTCTCTGTGTACAGTCCTGGCCAAAAGTTTTGAGAATATAATTATAAGCACTTCATATGTTTCAAAGGCTTTTATTGATAATTACAGGAGATTTATGCAAAGAGTCAGTATTTGTATTGTTGGCCCTTCTTTTTCAGGACCTCTGCAATTCGACTGGGAATGCTCTCAATCACCTTCTGGGCAAAATCATGACTGATAGCAACCCATTCTCTCATAATCACCGCTTTGAGTTTCTCAGAATTAGTTGGTTTTTGTTTGTCCACCCACCTCTTGAGGAAATACCACAAGTTCTCAATGGGATTAAGATCTGGGGAGTTTCCAGGCCATGGACCCAAAATGTCAACGTTTTGGTCCCCGAGCCACTTAGTTATCACTTTTGCCTTATGTGTCATGTGTCAACAGTTTGGTAAAAAACAATGCATTCTCCAGCACGATGGAGCATCATGTTGATGCTCCATCGTGCTGGAGAATGCATTGGTTTTTTTTTACCAAAATGTTGTTGGATTGTTGGAAGAAGTTTCTGTTGGAGGGTGTTTTGGTACCATTCTTTATTCATGGCTGTGTTTTTTGGCAAAATTGTGAGTGAGCCCACTCCCTTGGATGAGAAGCAACCCCACACATAAATGGTCTCAGGATGCTTTACTGTTAGCATGACACAGGACTGATGGTAGCGCTCACCTTTTCTTCTCCTGACAAGCCTTTTTCCAAATGCCCCAAACAATTGGAAAGGGGTTTCATCGGAGAATATGACTTTGCCCCAGTCCTCAGCAGTCCATTCACCATACTTTCTGCAGAAGATCAATCTGTCCCTGATGTTTTTTTTGGGAGAGAAGTGGCTTCTTTGCTGCCCTTCTTGACTCCAGGCCATCTTCCAAAAGGCTTCGCCTCACTGTGCATGCAGATGCGCTCACACCTGCCTGCTGCCATTCCTGAGCAACCTCTGCACTGGTTGCACTCCGATCCCGCAGCTGAATCCTCTTTAGGAGACGATCCTCGCGCTTGCTGGACTTTCTTGGATGCCTGAAGCCTTTTTAACAAGTATTGAACCTCTTTCCTGGAAGTTCTTGATGATCCTATAAATTGTCGAATTAGGTGCAATCTTAGTAGCCACAATATTCTTGCCTGTGAAGCCATTTTTATGCAACACAATGATGGCTGCATGCGTTTCTTTGGTGGTCACCATGGTTAACAATGGATTATCAATGATTTCCAGCATCACCCTCCTATTAACATTTCAAGTCTGCCATTCTAATTCTAACCCAATCAGCCTGACATAATGATCTCCAGCCTTGTGCTCGTCAACATTCTCACCTGAATTAACAAGACGATTACTGAAATGATCTCAGCAGGTCCTTTAATGACAGCAATGAAATGCAGTGAACAGGGTTTTTTTGGGATTCAGTTAATTGTCATGGCAAAGAAGGACTATGCAATTCATCTGAACACTCTTCATAACATTCTGGAGTATATGCAAATTGCTATTATAAAAACTTAAGCACCAACTTTTCTAATTTCCATTATTTATGATCAAAACTTATATCTCAAAACTTTTGGCCAGGACTGTACTACTCAGTACACAGAGGAGTAAATGGAGGGGGGCATTTAGTGGCCAAAAAGTAAATTACCCCATCACACTTTGCATTACACACTAATACACACAGTACATTTCACATTAAATTAACCTCTTACCTCCTCTACCATCCCATAGTTACCAAAATAAAATATTTGCATATATTAAAAAAATGACATAAAAAATACATAAATAGTTACCTTAGGGGCTGAACTTTTTTTAAAAAGTATGTTGTGAGGGTAAATAGTGTTATTTTTGCCTATATTGGCTTGTAATTAGTTATGGTCGCAGTGGAAAAAATACACCTTTGTTTCCGAATAAAATATTGTTACATTATACATGGGACATATTTTAAATGTTGTAATAACTAAGACAAATAGGCAAATAAAATGTGTGGGTTGTATCCACAGTAGAACATTTTATTTGAAAACTATAATGGCCAAAAACTGAAAAATAATGAATCTTTTCAATTTTTTTCATTATTATTCCCATTTAAAATTCATTTAGAATAAAATAATTCTTAGCAAAATTCACCACCCAAAGAAAGCCTAAATTGTGGCAAAAAGAAAAAAAACAAGATATACAGTGGGATGTGAAAGTTTAGGCAACCTTGTTAATCGTCATAATTTTCCTGTATACGTTGTTGGTTGTTACGATAACAAAATTTCAGTTAGATATACCATAAAGGAGACAAACACAGTGATATTTGAAAAGTGAAATTAAGTTTATTGGATTTACAGAAAGTGTGCAATAATTGTTTAAACAAAATTAGGCAGGTGCATAAATTTGGGCACCACAAAAAAGAAAAGAAATCAATATTTAGTAGATCCTCCTTTTGCAGAAATTACAGCCTCTAAACGATTCCTGAAGGTTCTAATGAGAGTCTGAATTCTGGTTGAAGATATTTTGGACCATTCCTCTTTACAAAACATCTCCAGTTCATTCAGGTTTGATGGCTTCCAAGCATGGACAGCTCTCTTTAACTCAGGCCACAGATTTTCAATTATATTCAGGTCTGGGGACTGAGATGGCCATTTCAGAATGTTGTACTTGTTCCTCTTCATGAATGCTTTAGTGGATTTTGATCAGTGTTTAGGGTTGTTGTCTTGTTGAAAGATCAAACCCTGGTACAGCTTAAAGGGGAACTGAAGAGAGAGGTATATGGAGGCTGTCATGTTTATTTCCTTTTAGACAATACCAGTTGCCTGTCAGCCCTGCTGATCCTCTGCCTATAATATTATTAGCCATAGCCCCTGAACAAGCATGCAGCAGATCAGGTGTTTGAGTGGTTCAGACTTATAAGTCTGATCTGACAAGACTAGCTGCATGCTTGTTTTTGGTTTTAATCAGATACTACTGCAGAGAAATAGACCAGCAGGGCTGCCAGGCAACTGGTATTGATTAAAAGGAAATAAACATGACAGCCTCCATATACCTCTTTCTTCAGTTCCCCTTTAAGCTTTGTCACTGATTCCTGGACATTGATCTCCAGAATCTGCTGATACTGAATGGAATCTATGCATCCCTCAACTTTGACAAGATCCCCAATCTCTGTACTGGCCACACAGCCCCACAACATGATGGAACCACCACCATATTTTACTGTATGTAGCAGGTGTTTTTCTTGGAATGATGTGTTCTTTTTCCTCCATGCATAATGCCCCTTGTTATGCCCAAATAACTCAATTGTAACTTCATCAGTCCACAGCAGAGAAAGAGATTCCTCTGCATCGCTCTCGCAAAGAGCATCTTCTTGTGTAAAGTGCGCCGAATGGTTGAACAATGCACAGTGACTACATCTGAAGCAAGATGATGTTGTTGGTCTTTGCTGCTGGTCAATGGGTTGACTCTGACTGTTCTCACCATTCATCGCTTCTGTCTTTCCGAGATTTTTCTTGGTCTGCCACTTCAAGCCTTAAGATGGCCACTAATGGTCCAATTTCTAGCGAAAAATTGTTCAAGCGATCAGAAATTCTGATCGGATTGGTTGTAAATAATCTCCATTGGTGGACACAATCGATTATGAACGAGTGAAAAAAATGTCGTCCGAATGAATTTTCGTCGAACCAAAATTTGGATTTTCTTGTTGGTTGTGATAGATAGGAAGCAAAGATTGGTTCGTTGATGATGTGGTGAACAATGTATTACAATATTTCACTTCCAATCAGAATTTCTGATTGCTCTAACGATTTTTTCGCTAGAAATTGGACCGTTAGTGGCCAGCTTTAACTTCCATTTCCTCAATATGTTCCAGCTTTATGCATCCTTCCCCTAAACCATGATGGTGAACAATCTTTGTCTTCAGGTCATTTGAGAGTTGTTTTGAGACCCCCATGTTGCTAATCTTCAGAGAAAATTAAGAGGAAGGAAGCTTACAATTGACCCCCTTAAATACTCTTTCTCATAATTGGATTCACCTGTGTATGTAGGTCAGGGGTCACTGAGCTTACCAAGCCAATTTGAGTTCCAGTAATTAGTTCCAATGGTTTTGGAATCAATAAAATGGCAACAGTGCACACATTTATGCACCTGCCTAATTTTATTTAACCTCCTTGGCGGTATGAAAAATACCGCCAGGAGGGAGCGCAGCAGTTTTTTTAAAAAAAATTTTTTTTATTATCATGTAGCGAGCCGAGGGCTCGCTACATGATAGCCGCTGCTGAGCGGCATCCCCCCGCCCGCTTCGATCGCCTTCGGCGATCTCCGATCAGGAAATCCCGTTCATAGAACGGGATTTCCTGGAGGGCTTCCCCCGTTGCCATGGCGACGGGGCGGGATGACGTCACCGACGTCACTGACGTCGGGACGTCATTGGGAGTCCCGGGCCACCCCTCGGCGCTGCCTGGCACTGATTGGCCAGGCAGCGCTGGGGTCTGGAGGGGGGGGGGGCCCGCGCCGCAGCAGATAGCGGCGATCGGGCAGGGGCCGGCGGCGATCAGAGTGCTGGCGCAGCTAGCAAAGTGCTAGCTGCGTCCAGCAAAGCAAAAATTATGAAAATCGGCCCAGCAGGGCCTGAGCGGCACCCTCCGGCGGCTTACCCCGTGTCACACACGGGGTTACTGCCAAGGAGGTTAAACAATTATTGTGCACTTTCTGTAAATCCAATAAACTTCATTTCACTTCTCAAATATCACTGTGTGTGTCTCCTATAAGATATAATTAACTGACCTTTTTTTATTGTAACAACCAACGATTTATACAGGAAAATCATGACAATTAACAAGGTTGCCCAATGAAAGGGCAAGCGCTGATATGGGAAAATTGCTCTGGTCCGGCAAAAACCCTTATTGGTTAACTAGTTAAAGTGTAACCGAGGCAGAGTAAAAGAAATTAAATTAAATGTTTACCTAAGAAGAGGGAAGCCTCTGGATCCTGCAGAGGCTTCCCACGTCCTTCTGCTCTGCCCCCCAATTGTCTTGCGTAGACCCCGGAACATACTGAACAAGAGCCTGTAGGATACAGTATGTTATCACAACCATGCTCCTATTTATGCACGAGTGCAGCCCTACTGTGTCTGCCCAGGTGCAAAGCCAGAGCTGCTCAATAGTGATGAATGTAATCAGCCAATTACTATTACGCAAAATTTGGCTTACATTTTCGCAATTACACCTATATGTAATTATGATTTGTAAATTCAATTGATTTCGTATAGTAATTCGTAATTTCATGTAAAATTTCAGGTAATTTCTGCGTCATTTCATGCCGACTTTAGCAGTGAATAGCAAAGCCCCCATACATGCTGTTGACACCAAGATTGCTACATATGTTAAGAAAAATAGTGGGTACAAGTCAAAAAAAAATATTTTCCAAAAAGACCTTGTATTTTTTGAGAAAATCGATTTTGAAAATGCAAAGAAAAAATGTTTTTTTAAAAACCATTTTTCTTTGCATTTTTAAAATTGATTTTCTCAAAAACTACAAGGTTTTTTTTTTTTTGGGGGGGGGGATTTTTTTTTTTTTACTTGTAGCCACTATTCTCCTAAACATATGTAGCAATTTTGGAAAAATAGTCTTTACAGAAAAACTGCAGTCATTTAGAACATATACTCATTCTTTACCCTTCAATTACATTTTTAAAACAAAAAACAAACCCCCTAAATAAAGCTCAATACAATTTTTTTGTGCCAAGTAGTGATTACAGTATTTGGTAATTGTTGAATCTATGTATTTGGATTTCACTTGAACTCATTGAGTCACAAAGCTTTGAAATTTAAGCTGTAGGAAAATGATTTTGGATGGTATTTTTGAATGACCTGCCATCATTTGTCATTAAATAAAGTGAACTTCTCCAAGTTGACAGCACGCTAACTAAGTTAAAATTACAGTATGTCCTGTTTTCCTGACATTCGTACGTTAAACCACATAGCTTGAAAAAACATTGATTTTCTTACTGTATATATAAAAACCCTTCTCTGTTAAATAACTAAATTCTAACTCTCCCATGTACATGTATATATACTTTAAGAAAAATATCAATAGTTAGTTCAGGCAGTAAAGTAGCAGATGTCTGGATGGGACATACATACAACTGTCCCTTTTCCGGCAGGACAGTCCCTCTTTGGGAACCAAATCCAACATCCATGTTTCTTCCATAGTTGTCTCTCCTTCAGGACTGATCTACAAATCTATGTAAATATATGTATTTTCTGCTAAGAAATGTGTTAAAAGACTCTAAACTGTATTCCAATCAATGAAATGTATATATTTATTATTTTCAAATGTTAAAGAAAATCTGTGAACTCTGGTCTGGTTTCACACAGGCTTTTAGGTAATCTGGTATAGCAAACCCATATGGCTATTATTTGTAATTTTGTTGGTCCCAGTTTGTGGGCCATTATACTTTAATTTTATTTTCAAATTTTATTGTTTCTTCAAATTGACAAGTAATTGTCAATTTGTCATAATGATGGTTCCAAGCCATACAAAGGCTAGCTAGTAAATCGACTGTATTAGCTAGGAATGACTATGTTTTAGTGTTTTCTTTTTTCAGTCATTCTTATATCTATATTATTCTAAAAAAGTGAATGGATATAAGCTGTTAGTTTTATATGCAGGTATGTTTGAATATTTTCCACAAAAAAAGATTTTAAAAACAAAAAAAAATAAAGAAAAACTAATGATTATAGAAAGGACCAGTGTGGTCTGAATGATAAAACTTTTGATTCCAAATTCTTTGTGATATGCATGGAGAGGGATGTGGTGGGGGCGTGGCTAGAGTTGTGGCAGGGAGGGACTCAGAGCTGAATGAAACAAAAAGTTTTATACATACCTGGGGCTTCCTCCAGCCCCATCCACTCGGATCGCTCTCACGCCACCATCCTACGCTACCCACAGCTTCGGGAACCTGGTCCCGTCACTTACGTCAGTCGGAGCCAGTCTACATAGGAGAAGTGCGCTCTTTGCTTATCTCTCCAGGAGAGATGCGTATAGGGTGCACTTCTCCTGTATAGACTGGCTCCGACTGACGTAAGTGACGGGACCAGGTTCCCGAAGCTGTGGGTAGCGTAGGATGGCGGCGTAAGAGCGAACCGAGTGGATGGGGCTGGAGGAAGCCCCAGGTATGTATAAAGCTTTTTGTTTGATTCAGCTCTGGTACACTTTAAAGTGTCCCTCTTTCTTATCTCAAAAAGTTGGGAGGTATACAGTATTAAGCAGAGTTCTCCTTTAACTGAGACACAGAAGAGTTGACTCCATTGAAGGGAATATTAGGCCACAGATGCGCACTCTGCGTGACCCTAAATGGTACACGAAGAGGACATTATGCCACATATTTCATATATGGTATATCAATTTTAGGCCTGCAATCATTTTCATGACTTTTAAATAATATACGTTTCTCAAGAACATGAAGCCAGCCCATTCCCTGTCATCATTTTCTGCTGGGTCACTCACCATCTGTGGACTTATTGAACAAAGCCAAGCAGGCAGTGTGCAGAGGCACGAATCAATGTTCTTGGATGTATTTTATTGCTGCCGTGGAGAGCATGGTGAGGTTACTATGGTGACCATGGTGAGGTTACTATGTACAAGACACTCACACCTTAGTTTGCTCAAATAAACATCTGTTATAACAGGAGTGATCGGAAAAGGAAGTCAGTAGTAGTTGTCCTGTGTATATTTCTCGGGCCAGAAATCCACTAGGAGCGATTTCTAATTGCTAGTGATTTGAAAAAGGTCTTGCTAATGCAATTCTATGGGGGATTTTTATAAAATCACATCGCTCAAGTGGGATCACACCCATAGCATTACATTAGCAAGAGTTTTTAAATCGCAAAACGCTCAGAAAATCGCTCCTAGTGGGTTTCTGGCCTCAGGCTTGGGCACTTGCTGTCCAGGGCCGGACCATCAACCAGGCACATCAAGCACCTGATTGGGGCCCCATTCGGGGTCTAAAGGGCTCCCTCTGAGCCCCCAGGCATGTAATCTGTCTGCCACTGTGTGTAGCTAAGTGGCCCCATGATCACCAGCAATGTGCATAATAATCTTATTTTCCTGCCCAGCCGTGCCCGCTCTGCGCTTACCGAAGAAGAAGAAGAAACACTGAGGTTGGCTGGCTGAACGTCGCCATTGCCATGGCAAACGGACGCTCTACACTCCAGTCCAACCCTCAGCCAATCAGCGTGCGCCCCCGCGCTCGTCATCATGCCAGCTGCTGCTGATGTCATTGGCCCTCGCCCTCCCTCCTCGCTCACTCAGTCGGCAATCAGAGTCAGAGAGCCGCTCAGTGAAAGCGCACATGGCGCACGTCAGTGTGTGTGTGTTTAGGTCCAGGAGAGAGAAGATAGGCAGCACATCATTACTGATGTGGAATATATTTATCATATTGTCACTGGAGCCCTCGTGGCTGACCGCACTTAGCCTTCTAAACGGTGCCAGCGCACAGATCGTGCGAACTCTGGTCGCAGTCAATGCGCAGGAACCGTTAAGAATTAGCCGCAGACAACTCAGAAGGAAGCCTGTGAGACACGGGTGATTACCACTTCACCCACTGGTTCAGAGTAAACTGCCACCACCGCGGTTATCATGGGACCGTGGGGCCCACTAACTGACTGACTAATCCTGCGGATAAAACGGTTAAACACACGATATTCTGTCTAGCCAACAACAAACAAACAGTAGCGTATCTTCAGAGACCCGGGATCATTTCTGTGTGTGCTGATAAGCAGGGTAGCGAAACAGTGAATGACTTGGAGGAAGTCTTTTATTCACAGCAACATAAATACTTAATATATACAGACAATTATTAAAATCAACAATTATTAAAACAGTAATAGCCAGTATGAAAAATAAAAGAAGGGAGAAAAATACTTAGTTCCTGGAAAGATGTCCTTATTGTGGGAAGAATCATAAAGTTCTTGGTTTCAAAGTCCAGAGTTCAGACCAGGTGGATGCCAGCATATCCTCAAGCTGGCATCTGATGAATTCAAGATGTTTCAGTGTGGAGGACACTGAGTTTGGGTCCTCAGCCATTCTTATGCCCCTGCTTCAGTAGGAGGGAGTGAGGGCGGGGAGCCATACACCCCCTTCAAAGATGAGATGAGCCCTCCCCTTGTACTGGGGCTAGAAATCATATCTACCCATATATGGGCTCTATCTCACAGAACCGTACAGGTCAGGGCAGATTTATTAACATTTTCAGGTCTGTCTCGATTTACCCAGCGCCCTGATACCAGACATGAGGGGTGGGACCCCTGTGGTATCATCAGGGCATTTTCAAACTGCCTAACTGGCAGTCCTTACCTCAGAATGTTCTGAAACTTCCTCAGAACCAGCACCGGGGCTCATGCTACACTTCCCCCACGTTTGGCGAAGCTGCCATCTCAGGAACCCCAGAAATATGACAGATCTGGGAAGTTATGGATTATGCCATGAGACTGAGGTTGTGTTCTAGCTGGTAACAGCTGACTTTCCTTTGATCTTTACTAGGGAGCAAAGTGTCAAGACCTCCCGTGGATTCGTAGCCTGCTTGGCTGCACCTAGGCATCCTTTGGTTAATTAACATCTCCATGAGATCAGCTAAGTGTCACCTGGTTCCCAGAACCAAAAGGGAAATTGTGCCTTCCACAGGGAATATGTCCAAGCTAATTAACACCTCCCCCCAGGCTTTCACTCAGCTAAGACAGATCCCCCAGCTGTTCCAAGGCAGAGGAATACTAGGCATCAAATCTTGGTTTAACGATTTGTGTCGCAAAGCGACCGCAATCGCGTTTTGGCCGACTGGGCGTCGCCCGGCGTCACACCTCCCCTCCCTGACGCTGTGTTGGGGGTTGTCAGCAAGACATCCGCCGTAGCAGCCATTGGCGCTGCTGGGTCTAGTTCCCCCTGACACCGGGACAGCCCATCGGCGTTTTGGTGTCGGCTGCCCGCTTTGTGTTGGATCGTAAAGTCGTACTGTTGCAATGACAGGCTCCACCGTAGGAGCTTGCCATTGGTCCCAGCAGTACGGTTTAGCCAACTGAGGGGGTTATGGTCGGTAACGATCGTGAAAGAGCGGCCGTACAGATACGATTGTAGTTTCTGTAGGGCCCACACGATCGCTAGGCACTCCTTTTCAGTGGTGGAGTAGGCTACCTCTCGGGGCAGGAGCTTCCGGCTCAGGTAGAGGATAGGGTGTTCATCTCCCCTTCCATCCACCTGGCTGAGGACTGCGCCGAGACCGTAGTCAGAGGCATCGGTTTGCACAACAAACCGACGACTGAAATCTGGGGCTTGAAGCACAGGGGCACTCGCGAGTGCCTGCTTCAACGCTCGGAAGGCGTTCTCGCAAGTGGGGGTCCAGCTAACAACCTTGGGGTGTTTCTTGCTAGTGGCATTGGTCAGGGGCTTCGCCAGGGTACTATAGGCTGGAACAAATTTCCTATAGTAACCGGCGGTCCCCAGGAACGCCTGGACCTGCTTTTTCGTGATAGGCCGAGGCCATGCCAGGATGGCGTCAACCTTTCCCGTGTCAGGTTTCAGGGTGTTACCCCCCACCCGGTGACCTAAGTACTGCACCTCGGTCATACCAATCTGACACTTACTCGGCTTAACTGTCAGATTGGCTGCGGCCAGCCTCTCTAGTACCTGGGACAGGTGTTTGAGGTGTTCCTCCCAGGTGGGGCTGAACACCGCAATGTCATCCAAGTACGCTACAGCGAACCCTTGCAGTCCCTCCAGCAGGTCGTTTACGGCCCGCTGAAACGTGGCAGGAGCGTTCTTCATCCCAAAGGGCATCATCGTGAACTCGAAGAGGCCAAAAGGGGTGATGAAGGCCGACTTCTGCCTCGCGTCAGGTGCAAGTGGTATCTGCCAGTACCCCCGGCTCAGATCCATGATTGATAGGTACCTGGCGGACGCCAGCGTATCCAACAACTCATCGATGCGAGGCATGGGGTAGGCGTCTGTAGTGGTGATGGCGTTCAACTTCCTGTAGTCCACGCAGAACCGAGTTGTCTGGTCCTTCTTGGGGACCAGGACAACAGGGGCTGCCCAGGCACTACAGGACTTTTGAACAACCCCTAGCTCCAGCATCTCCCTCACCTCTTTCTGCATGTCCGCTTGCACCTCTGGGGAGACGCGGTAAGCGGATTGCCTGATGCAGGGATGGGTGCCCGTATCTACCCTATGCACTGCCCGACTGGTCCGCCCCGGGACACCGGAGAAGGTTTGCTGGTACGGACCCAGCACCTCCTGCAACTGCTCTTGCTGGGACGAGGAGAGTTGTGGGTTGACGCTGAGGTCGCTGTCCACATCTCGTATGTCAGCCAGCAGGTCTAACAGGGGGTCTGCCTCTCCCTGCTCTAACAAGCTGCACACTGGCAGCACATACTTGGTCCTGTCATGGTGGGCCTTCAGCATGTTGACATGAAAGCTTTTCTGTTTCCTGCCTCCCATGTTCACCAGATATGTCAGAGGGTTTAACCGTTGCACTATAGTGTAGGGTCCCTCCCAGGCCGCTTGCAGCTTGTTCTGCCTCACTGGAAGAAGGGCATACACTTTGTCACCTACTTCAAATGACCGCTCTCCAGCAGTGCGGTCATACCAGAGTTTTTGTTTGGCCTGAGCCTGGGCCATGTTTTCCGTTACCATTTCTGTGAGGGACTCCATCTTGTCCCTGAACCTGAGAACGTAATCAACTACAGAGACATCTGTGGGGTCCCCCTTGCCCTCCCACGTCTCCCGCATCAATTGTAGGGGTCCTCGGACATTCCTACCATACAGGAGCTCGAACGGGGAGAACCCGGTAGATTCCTGCGGCACCTCCCTGTATGCAAACAACAGATGAGGCAGTTATCGTTCCCAGTCCCCACCTTGCGACTCAACAAACGTGGTCAGCATTTGCTTCAGCGACCCGTTGAACCTTTCACACAGTCCATTGGTCTGCGGGTGGTAGGGACTGGAGACAATGTGCGTCATCTGTATCTTTTTGCACAGGGCCTCCATGAGTCCGGACATAAACTGGGTTCCCTGATCAGAGAGCATCTCCGCAGGGAACCCGACTCGGGAGAAAATGTTAAGTAGCGCATCGGCTACCTTGTCCGCCCTCAGGGAGGAAAGTGCCATGGCCTCAGGATAGCGGGTGGTGTAATCCACCACCGTCAGGATGTACCTTTTGCCACTGCTGCTGGGAGTGGGCAATGGTCCAATTATGTCGACTGCCACTCTGTGAAAGGGCTCACCTATGATTGGCAGTGGACACAAGGGAGCTTTGCGGGGATTCCCAGCCCTTTTTACCTTTTGGCAAATGGTACATGAGCGGCAGTAGTTCGTCACATCTATCCGCATTTGAGGCCAGTAGAAATGTCCCCGGATACGATCAAGGGTCCTGTGGATCCCCAAGTGCCCGGCCAGGGGAATGTCATGTGCGGACTTCAGCACATGCCCCCGGAAGGCACTAGGTACCACAAGCAACTTGGTACCCATCCCCATTTCACCTTCGGTGGGGTGTACAGGCTCACTGTACAACTTCCCACCTTCCCAGTATACCTTGAACGTAGCCTCGTCTGTGAGGGGCTCAGAAGCCTGTTTTCTGAGGGCCTCGAGGTTAGGGTCAGTCTGGAGTGCTTGCACAAATGCAGCACTCTCACTCTCAGCCAGCTGGCCCGTGACGTATGAGGTTAGTGGCTGAAGGGTACCATCCCTGTGGTCAGAGGAGGGGGAGGAGGCCGGGACCTCCTCTACCTGTTCTGAGCTCAGGGTCTGAGCAGTATGGCTGCGTGTTACTGCTAGCACAGGTATACCTTCAGAATGGCACATATTGGCATCACCTACATCATTGTTACAAGCATTAATAACAGTAACAGGAACATTTTCATCACAGACAGTTTGTACATCAACCACAGGTTCCCTTGAACTGGGCACGTTCAACCCACCTCCCCCCTGTTCTTGCCCCTGGGTGCAAAGTACCTGGGTGTGGGCAGAGAGTCCGTCTCCGTCCTGGCATTCCACAGGGCTTGGTGCAGGTTCATAGTACGACACCAGCGTGCCTAAGTCGGTCCCCAGCAAAACAGGGACCGGCAGTTGGTCCAGGATCCCAACAACCTTCTCGTGGACCCCCACCCTCCAGTCTCCTCGGAGGCGTGGGTTCAAATCCCACCACTGCCACCACTGTCACTGGAGCCCTCGTGGCTGACCGCACTTAGCCTTCTAAACGGTGCCAGCGCACAGATCGTGCAAACTCTGGTCGCAGTCAATGCGCAGGAACCGTTAAGAATTAGCCGCAGACAACTCAGAAGGAAGCCTGTGAGACACGGGTGATTACCACTTCACCCACTGGTTCAGAGTAAACTGCCACCACCGCGGTTATCATGGGACCGTGGGGCCCACTAACTGACTGACTAATCCTGCGGATAAAACGGTTAAACACACGATATTCTGTCTAGCCAACAACAAACAAACAGTAGCGTATCTTCAGAGACCCGGGATCATTTCTGTGTGTGCTGATAAGCAGGGTAGCGAAACAGTGAATGACTTGGAGGAAGTCTTTTATTCACAGCAACATAAATACTTAATATATACAGACAATTATTAAAATCAACAATTATTAAAACAGTAATAGCCAGTATGAAAAATAAAAGAAGGGAGAAAAATACTTAGTTCCTGGAAAGATGTCCTTATTGTGGGAAGAATCATAAAGTTCTTGGTTTCAAAGTCCAGAGTTCAGAGTTCAGACCAGGTGGATGCCAGCATATCCTCAAGCTGGCATCTGATGAATTCAAGATGTTTCAGTGTGGAGGACACTGAGTTTGGGTCCTCAGCCATTCTTATGCCCCTGCTTCAGTAGGAGGGAGTGAGGGCGGGGAGCCATACACCCCCTTCAAAGATGAGATGAGCCCTCCCCTTGTACTGGGGCTAGAAATCATATCTACCCATATATGGGCTCTATCTCACAGAACCGTACAGGTCAGGGCAGATTTATTAACATTTTCAGGTCTGTCTCGATTTACCCAGCGCCCTGATACCAGACATGAGGGGTGGGACCCCTGTGGTATCATCAGGGCATTTTCAAACTGCCTAACTGGCAGTCCTTACCTCAGAATGTTCTGAAACTTCCTCAGAACCAGCACCGGGGCTCATGCTACACTTCCCCCACGTTTGGCGAAGCTGCCATCTCAGGAACCCCAGAAATATGACAGATCTGGGAAGTTATGGATTATGCCATGAGACTGAGGTTGTGTTCTAGCTGGTAACAGCTGACTTTCCTTTGATCTTTACTAGGGAGCAAAGTGTCAAGACCTCCCGTGGATTCGTAGCCTGCTTGGCTGCACCTAGGCATCCTTTGGTTAATTAACATCTCCATGAGATCAGCTAAGTGTCACCTGGTTCCCAGAACCAAAAGGGAAATTGTGCCTTCCACAGGGAATATGTCCAAGCTAATTAACACCTCCCCCCAGGCTTTCACTCAGCTAAGACAGATCCCCCAGCTGTTCCAAGGCAGAGGAATACTAGGCATCAAATCTTGGTTTAACGATTTGTGTCGCAAAGCGACCGCAATCGCGTTTTGGCCGACTGGGCGTCGCCCGGCGTCACACATATATATATATATATATATATACAGTATATGCATATATATATATATATATACAGTATATGCACAGTATATGCATAACTACTTACCCTACCTACCTATCCTTCCTCCTTCCCAGCTGCAGCTAAATACCTCCTAAGATCCCAGAGAGGCACAGCCAGGGCAGTATTGATGTGGTTGAGGAGCTGGCGGCTAGGGTGAGGTAATTGCCGCAATTAATTGTGAGTTGATAGATGCATTTTAAATGTGGGGGATTTGTTGCATTTTATATCTCAGGGGATGATGCATGCATTTTCGATGTGAGGTAATTGTCTATTTTGACATTATGGGCTTGATTCACAAAGCGGTGCTAACCTACTTAGCATGTCTAAAGTCTTTAGACCCGCTAACCAGGGTGCTAAGTAGGTTAGCACTGGATTTCTCAATCAGATCGTGCGCTAACTTTGCGCGCGTAAAGTGTTACGCGCGCAAAGTTTTACGCGCGCTAAGTCCCATAGGCTTTAATCGGCACTTCGCGCGGTAAAGTTTTACGCGCGTAAAGTTTTATGCGCGAAAAGCTTGTTTAGACGTGCTAAGGGGGTTTTCACAGGCGTGCTAACAGTTAGCACCGCTTTGTGAATCAAGCCCTTTGTGTGTGTGTGGGGAGAAGAGATGTCGCGAACCTCCGATTTTCAGTTCGTGAACCTTCGCGGAAGGTTCGGTTCGCGGAAAAGTTTGCGAACCGCAATAGACTTCAATGAGGATGCGAACTTTGAAAAATAGAAAAATGTATGCTGGCCACAAAAGTGATGGAAAAGATGTTTCAAGGGGTCTAACACCTGGAGGGGGGCATGGCGGAGTGGGATACATGCCCAAAGTCCGGGGGAAAAATCTGGATGTGACGCAAAGCAGCGTTTTAAGGGCAGAAATGACATTGAATGCTAAATTGCAGGCCTAAAGTGCTTTCAAACATCTTGAATGTGTATACATCAATCAGGGAGTGTAATTAGAGTTCTGCTTCACACTGACGCACCAAACTCACCGTGTAACGCACCGCAAACAGCTGTTTGCGTAGTGACGGCCGTGCTGGACTGGTGCGCACCGTGGCCAGAGTGTAAGCCGTGGCGGTTTTCAAGCTCATATGGTCGCCGGGCTGTGGTAGCTCAATGATAGAACAACAGTGACTGTCCAGCTGATCAAATTTGGTCTGTCCACAATGAAGCAACGACCTTATTATCTTCTTGTATGTAGGTAGGCATAGGTAGGTGTCCCAGTAGTTAGCTAGGCATAGGTAGGAGTCCCAGTATAGGTAGGTAGGCACAGGTAGGAGTCCCAGTATAGGTAGGTAGGCATAGGTAGGTGTCCCAGTAGTTAGCTAGGCATAGGTAGGAGACCCAGTATAGGTAGGTAGGCATAGATAGGTGTCCCAGTAGTTAGCTAGGCATAGGTAGAAGTCCCAGTATAGGTAGGTAGGCATAGGTAGGTGCCTCAGTAGTTAGCTAGACATACGTAGGAGACCCAGTAGTTAGCTAGGCATAGGTAGGAGTCCCAGTATAGGTAGGTAGGCATAGGTAGGTGCCTCAGTAGTTAGCTAGACATAGGTAGGAGACCCAGTAGTTAGCTAGGCATAGGTAGGAGTCCCAGTATAGGTAGGTAGGCATAGGTAGGAGACCCAGTAGTTAGCTAGGCATAGGTAGGAGTCCCAGTATAGGTAGGTAGGCATAAGTAGGTGCCTCAGTAGTTAGCTAGACATAGGTAGGAGACCCAGTAGTTAGCTAGGCATAGGTAGGAGACCCAGTATAGGTAGGTAGGCATAGGTAGGTCCCCTAGTATAGGTAGGTAGGTAGGTGTCCTCATATAGGTAAGTAGGTGTCCCAGTAGTTAGGTAGGCATAGGTAGGTGTCCCAGTACAGATAGTTAGGCAGGGCCTGGCTGGCACAGTAATAACAATTACCAAGGTCCAGCTGCAACAGATAGGGCTGTATAATGTCAGTGAGCAACAAAAAAACATTCTCCTGGCCGCAATAGCAGCATAGGGGGCGATATACAGGCTGGGAACGCGAAGAATCACTCGCGTTCCCATGCCTGTCGGCCGGTGACGGCCAAACCGGAAGTGCTCGCCGGCGGGTCCTGGGACATCGGAGTGGAGCTGCGAGGGCACCGATCGGCTGCTGGGGGCTGAGGGAAGCCCCAGGTGAGTAAATCTCATTTTTTACAGTTGACTTAAGGATCACTTTAAAGGAGGTAAGTCCACCACTGCCTCCCAAGCAATTTTTAACGCTTTTAAAAATTGATCTTATCCTTTTGGCGCCTCTGTTTAAATTTCAATACATTATACATCCACCCTTGGTGGAGGGGGATACCCCTTTTTCTTCACGTCTACAGAGAGCGACTTCTTAATCCTGAGTGAGGACGGGTTAATCTCCTCACCTGCCTATACAGTGGTTGCCTGTTGGTAACCTTGGTTTGTGAGTATACATTTTACTCTTTTTCATTATACCAATTGTCTCGACTTACTACACCATATTGGGCTCTCGGTTCTCTTTTTACATATACTGGCTTGGATGGGGGGTCTTCCTGTACTACAGTGGGAACCTCGTGTGGTCAGGAGTGCGGAGATGGTGGGTGCATCCTCTCCTGCAAAAGAGGCAGCAGAAGGGGCAATTTTCTGTCCTCTATCAAGACCTGAGAAAACACCCGGACAAGTTCTTTAAAACCACTTGCCGACCAGGGCTTCCTGCAATGATCGGTGCTGCTTGGGCTCTACAGCCCGCAGCACCGATCAGGAGTGAGCCAGGGCGATCAGACTACCCCCCTTTTTTCCCCACTAGGGGGATGTCCTGCTGGGGGGGTCTGATCGCCGCCGGCTCTGTTCGTTCGGCGGGGGGGGGGGCTCCTCAAAGCCCCCCTCCGCAGCCATTTTCCGCCTCCGTCCCCCTCCGGCGTTTCCCTTCCTCCTATGGGCAGCGCAGGACGGAGATCCGTCCTGCGCCGCCTACAACAGATGCCGGCGAATGAGAATGCGGCGATCCCTGGCCAATCAGAGGCCGGGGATCGCCGATCTGCCTTACGGCGCTGCTGCGCAGCAGCGCCGTATGATGTAAACAGCGGGGATTTCTTCCCCGCCTGTTTACATTTTGCCGGCGAGCCGCAAGCGGCGGCTCTCCGGCTGTTCACGGAGACACCCTCCGTGAACTGACATGGAAAGGCCGCTCGATCGAGCGGCCGTTTCCATGGTAACCCGCAGACGACCAGTTTACGCCAATCGGCGTTAGCTGGTCGTCAAGAGGTTAAATATAGCCAGATGTCTGTGGACCTGTAAGTACCTTCTTCTTACCTGAAACTCCATTTTACCTGTCCACACACTCTGTACCTGTGTCAGGCTAATGGTGCTGCCATTTTTGTCTTCAAGGTTTGATCACCTTCTCGCCATCTTGAGGCCCCACCTTCTGAAAAAAGGACACCAGGATTCAAAAAGCCATCACTCCAGAGGAGCAACTTATGATCACCCTGCGGTATGTAATGTCTTTTACCTATCATCTTTTATCTTTTATTGTAATGATGAGACAAACTATTTTTTTCAGCAAAAAATAAAAATGTATTTTTTGGTTATCAAAAACAACAACAAAATGGCACTCACCAACATGGTGGCCAAATTTAACTTTCAAAATTGAAAGAACATTTCTGCTTCAAGGTACAATACTTATTGTTTGTTTGAACCATCTCCCACAACCCCCATTGTCCTATTGTCCCAGTGATCATGGCTTGGGGGAGTGGAGATGTTTGCTTGAACAATGTGGCAGACATTGGCTCCTGTTATCTGTCGAGAACAATAGATAATCTGAAATCCAATCAATTCTAGCTGTGCCATTATTTGTTGTACTGTGTTTGTAGTTAAGTGGCATTTTGGAGTGTGATGTGGAAAGAAAGGATGAGTGCCACTGGGGAATGGGGGGGGGGGGGGGGGGGATGTATGAGACAAGTGGCAATCAGTAGACATGAGGTGAGAGAGGGTGTGGGGGAGGGAAAGGGGGGTGGGTGTTGGCAGGTGAGAGTTGCAGTGTGGAGAAAACAGTTTGGTGTGGGGGATATGAGTGGCACTAAGCATATATAAAGAGCACATCATACTAGGCAACATGTATCATACACATTCCAGGGCACTTACTTTCTTTTCTCTGCTTCCTGGGTGCAAGCTGGTCATACTCGTCCACAAACTGCTTGGTGATGCGCTTCCATAACAGCTTGCAGTGCGGAAGGTCGCAGTGCTTCTCATGGCTCTTGTCGTAGAGCTCTGGGAACTCCTGGACGGCCATTATTAGGTCCTCCACGTTTATAAACCTCCAGGTGGCCATGATGGCTGATCTCGTCTTTCCCAGCTTGTTGACAGGAAGCTGTCAGAGATGACGTTGCGGGGAGGAGGAGGAAGTTCTAGCCCTCCGTGTTGGCATACATTTTGCGTGTTGCTATTTTGTAGTACAGTAATTACATTTAACTGCTAATAACTTCGGAACTGGCTTATATATTAGTGCAAGGGTTGCATAGCTTCTTTAGACATATTTTCCTTTGATCTGTTAGGATGTGCTTCCACTTGAGCTGAGAATGTACATTTTTCTGTCTGTTCTCCACTCAGCGCTAAACTGACAGTGAACAGCAGAGGAGTAGCTAGGCTTTTCAGCACCCGGGGACAAAGACAGATTTTGCACCCCCTCTGGACAAATTGGGCATGGCCACACATCAGAATGTGAGTGTGGTCATGGGTGGAGCTAAATATCCAAATACTGTTTAGATAGCCAGATGTGCCCCCTTCCCCCATTAATTATTATTATTATTAGTATTTAGTATTTATATAGCGCCGACATATTACGCAGCGCTGTACAGTGTATATATATATATCCTACTAATATAATAAATGGGAAAGTTCGGATGTTTGGATGTTTGTTACCCGATCACGCAAAAACGGCTGAACGGATTTGAATGAAATTTGGCACACACATAGTACATTACCTGGAATAAAGTATAGGATACTTTTTATTCCCATAACCAAAAAGAGACAAATACAAATTTCACTGGAAAATGTAAACTGCAGACATTCTTACACTGTTACACTGGAGGTGTGTTTAGCTTCTAAGGGTAGAATTGTTAATTTGCATGTATTCAGCAGTGCTGCACTGGGAGACATCTCAAGCTCACTCCAACCTGAATTATCTCAAATTCTTTCTGTTTTAAGAAAGCAAACTTTTGTTTTTCTTAACATCTTAGTAAGGGGGCTTTTAGGACTATTGTAGTCCCTTACACACTCTAATGAGTTCTGGGTCACCATGAGCTTGCTGGTTAGTCTGTACCTCTCGGTGTTAGAAGCCCTACTGCATAGAGCCAAATTAATCCATGCCATGCACTGATGAGGATCAAACAATCCAAAACAGTCTGTATGCATGTTGGATTATTATGGCACTGTACAAATTAACAAACTGACACATCATTGCATTCCAGCGGTTCTGGAAGTGTGTTTAGCTTCTAAGGGTAACAATGGTTAATTTGCATATATTCAGCAGTGATGCACTGGGAGACATCTCAAGCTCACTCCAACCTGAATTATCGCAAATTCTTTTTGTGTTAAGAAAGCAAACTTTTGTTTTTCTTACACTGTTAATGGTAGGGTTCTCAAACTTTGCACAGTTGGTCGATTTTCAAGGGGAATATTTCTGCCATTCTTGCACTGTTAACGGCACAAGCCTCAAACCTGCCATTCTTGCACTGTTACTGGCACAAGCCTCAAACCTGGTATAGTTGATCATTGGGTAACTGGGGTTCAATTTCAGAAAGGGGGTGGAGCCACAAATAGACAATCAGATTTGTTTCATTCCAATGCAAATTATTGTTGCCAAACACCGCAAAGCTCACAAACTTGGTAATTTAATAATTGGATAATTGTGTGTTAGGGTTAGGAAAGTGGGCACACCCAACACCAGCCAAATACATAAGGGGGCAACGCAGGGTCATAAGTGGGTGGAGACAAATACACATTTTACTGGGAAAATGTAAACAGCAGCCATTCTTACACTGTTAATGGTAGGGTTCTCAAACTTTGCACAGTTGGTTACTGGGTGACTGGGATTAATATTCATAAAAGTGGGTGGAGCCTACAAAAAACAATCAAAAATTACCTATTGATTTTTCAGGGGAATATTTCATTGCTGCCATTCTTGCACTGTTAATGGCACAAGACTCAAACCTGGTACAGTTTCATATAAGGGGGTGGAGCCCCAAACAGCTAATCTGATTTGTTTCATTTTAATGCAGGTTATTGATGCCAAAGACCGCAAAGCTCACAAACTTAGTCATTGAGTAATTGAGTAATTGTGTGTTAGAGTTAGGATTAGGAAAAGTGGGTGCAGCCAACACCAGCCAAATACATAATCGGGCAATGCCAAGTCATCAGTGGGCGGAGACAAACACAAATTTCACTGACAAAATATAAACTGCAGCCATTCTTACACTATTAATTGTAGGGTTCTAAAACTTTGCACAGTTGGTCACTGGGTGACTGGGATTAATATTCAGAAAAGTGGGTGGAGCCTACAAAAAACAATCACAATTCACCTATTGATTTTCAAGGCAAATATTTACCGTAATTGCTGTCATTTTTGCACTGTTAATGGCACAAGCCTCAAACCTGGTACAGTTGATCATTGGGTGACTGGGGTTAAATATTTAGAAAAGGGGTGGGGCCACAAACAGCGAATCAGATGTGTTTCATTTCAATGAAAATTATTCATGCCAAAGACCACAAATCTCACAAACTTGGTAATTGACTATTGACAATTGTGTGTTAGGGTTAGAAAAAGTGGCCACAGCCAACAGCAGCCAAATACATACCCGGGAAACATTAGGACATCAGTGGGTGGAGAAAAATACAAATTTCACTGCTAAAATGTAAACTTAAATTTGGCACACACATAGTACATTACCTGGAATAAAGTATAGGATACTTTTTATTCCCATAACCAAAAAGGGGGTGGAGACAAATACAAATTTCACTGGAAAATGTAAACTGCAGCCATTCTTACATTGTTACACTGGAGGTGTGTTTAGCTTCTAAGGGCACAATGGTTAATTTGCATATATTCAGCAGTGATGCCCTGGGAGACATCTCAAGCTCACTCCAACCTGAATTCGCAAATTCTTTTCTGTTTTAAGAAAGCAAACTTTTGTTTTTCTTAACATCTCAGTAAGGGGGCTTTTAGGACCATTGTAGTCCCTTACACACTCCAATCAGTTCTGGGTCACCATGAGCTTGCTGGTTAGTCTGTACCTCTCGGTGTTACAAGCCCTACTTCATAGAGCCAAATTAATCCATGCCATGCACTGATGAGGATCAAACAATCCAAAACAGCCTGTATGCATGTTGGATTATTATGGCTCTGTACAAATTAACAAACTGACACATCATTGCATTCCATTCCAGCAGTTCTGGAGGTGTGTTTAGCTTTTAAGGGTAACAATGGTTAATTTGCATATATTCAACAGAGATGCACTGGGCGACATTTTAAGCTCACTCCAACCTGAATTATCGCAAATTCTTTCTGTTTTAAGAAAGCAAACTTTTGTATTTCTTACACTGTCAATGGCAGGGTTCTTAAACTTTGCACAGTTAGTCACTGGGTGACTGGGATTAATATTCAGAAAAGTGGGTGGAGCCTACAAAAGCTAATCAAAATTCACCTATTGATTTTTAAAGGAGTGGAGCCGCAGCCAATTAGATTTATTTCATTTCAATGCCAATTATTGATGCCAAAGACCGCAAAGCTCACAAACTAGGTCATCCTTGAGTAATTGTGTGTTAGGATTAGAAAAAGTGGGCAGAGCTAACACTAGCCAATTACATACCCGGGCAACGCCGGGCGACCAGCTAGTATATATATATATATATATATATATATATATATATATATATATATATATATATCTTGTCACTAACTGTCCCACAAAGGAGCTCACAATCTAATCCCTACCATTGCCATATGTCTATATTATGTAGTGTAAGTACTGTAGTCTAGGGCCAATTTTAGGGGGAGCCAATTAACTTATTCGTATGTTTTTGGAATGTGGGAGGAAACCGGAGTGCCCGGAGGAAACCCACGCAGACACAGAGAGAACATACAAACTCTTTGCAGATAGTGCCCTGGCTAGGATTCGAACCAGGGACCCAGCGCTGCAAGGCGAGAGAGCTAACCACTACGCCACCGCCACCGATAGCCAAATGTGCCCCCCTTTAGATAGCCAGATGTGCCTCCCTTCCCCTCGTTCTGCTGCTGTTAACACTTCTGCACTCCTCTGCAGAGGGAGGGAGAGAAGCAGGGGCACTTCAGGCAGCCAGCGAGCTGCCACTCCCTCACTTGGGGAAGTGGTGGCCATGCTCTGCACCCCCTTACAGTGCTGCGCCCGGGGACATGTGCACCCCCTTGCCCACCCCCATGCCTCTGGTGAACAGCTCCTATTTTGTTAATAGGAGCGGTTTACACTTGTCAGCCTGCAATGCATCTGCACTTCTGTGCTGTGTGCAATAATCCCGGACAGGCAGATGTGTTCCCCATACAGCCTATGGTGGTGATGCATCTGCCCCGGGCTACAGCTGGACCACAGCGGACCATCAGAGTGCACACTACACTGTCCGCTCCCACTGGCCACCCATGATAACGTAAGTGGGATCACAGCCTTATGGCCTTTTTCTGCTACAAGCGGATTCAGGATGCAGAAAAACTCCAAGACAGAATGAAAAGACTCCAATGAATGCCTTTGGGCCTGTTTCCGCAACATGCCATCCATAATTTTTCTGCATCAGAAGAATTGCGTTTAGTGGAAACAGGCCCTTGGGCAGTAATTAGAGTCCGTGTTTCTGCATCCAGTCTCTGCGTGTAGTGGAAACAGGGCCTTAGGGTTAGGCATCCATTGGAGGATCGGTTGGGGTTAGGCATCAGTGAAAAGAAGGCTCATGAGCAAGTAGGTTAGGTAGGTTAGGGATAGGTGTAAATACTGTATTGGTAAATGTTTGCACTTATTTTGTGGCAGGGGGATGAGTTAGGAATTGGTAGAGGGAGGGCATGTGTCGAACAGGGCTAGGTGTAAGGCTGGGTTCACAAATAAATACTTTTTTGTATGAGTTTTCTATGGTTGGTTCACACATAAATATGTACATTTCCAGTCCTTTCCATGTCCTGTCAGTTTTGCATCAGTTTTGTATCAGTTTTCTATGGGCATGTTCACACATAAAAGGTGTACAGTTCCAATCCTGTCAGATAAAACTGATAGAAAACTGATGCAAAACTGACACGACAGAACTGAAAATTTACAGATTTATGTGTGAAGGAAACCTTAGTAAAATATCATTAAAAAATTACCAATATTTTATAATTGGCTTTATCTACTAGAATTAAGTAGTGGAATATTGGCCATTTTACCAATATTCCACTAGTGGCTTTATCTGGTGCCTATATTAGCATTAAAGAGACTCTGTAACAAATTGTTTATCTTTATTTCTTCTATGCTATAAGTTCCTATGCCTTTTCTAATGTGGTCTGGCTTACTGCAGCTTTTCCTAATTGCACAGTAGCTGTGTTATCTCTGTTATATGATCTAATCTTCTCTCTATAGTCGGCACAGTCAGGCTGAGGCAGTCAGACTGGAATGTGCAGGGCTGCTTGTGATTAGCTAGAAGCTGTACACACCCCCTGCAGGCTCTGTGTGACTAACACACTCTGCTTAGCTGAGCCTATTAGAAGCTGGTTAGTTTGTTTGTAAACACTGCCTAAAACTGGCAATTACAAGCCAGGTTTGCAGCAGAGAATGGCAGAAACAGCACAGAGGGGACCAGGAGCACATAATGAATAGAATGGTATGCTTTTTATTGTAAGAATTTCAGAGTACAGATTCTCTTTAAGCCCTTTGTACGTGCACTACTGTACAACGCAGGAAGCACTAACAGGAGTACTACGATGAAATGGGCAATGAGACAAGGGGCATTATAATGAGGGGAGTACTATGGACAGCATTAGGAAACACCATAGAGGGCACTATAATGAACTGAGGAGCACAATAAGGAGAACACTAAAAGGGCAACCCCTGCCACACAGCTGGGACAACTAGTAGCTACGCCTCTGTTGCAATTTATTTTAAAACAGTTTATGCTTCTGGAACTTGTTTAAATCAATATTTTTCTTCACCTGAAGGTGGCAGCAAAGTGCAGCCTGTTACAGCTCAGTTAGCTAAATAGTAACTTTGAGGCAAAAAAGCAGTGTTTTTTTCCTAAACAAAATAAACTCAAGGTGGTAAAATATCCTTTCATATTCAGTCTATATCACTGTAAAATTTGTAAATAGATGTAAACAAAAAAACAAAACAAAACAGCAACAACAAACAAACTACAACCCTGTTGCATAGGTTTAGGTTTTAGATACACACAAACCATATTATTTTTCAAAACACCTTATAACAATTTTAACCACTTGACCACTTAGGGCCCATTTCCACTATCGCGAATTCTCATGCGTTTTTCGCATGCAAATTCGCATAGCAATACAAATGAATGAGAATGTTTCCACTTGTCAGGATTCCTTTGCGTTTTTCTGTGCAGAAAAAATTCGCATGGCAGAGCCATCAGAATTCGCATACCGCATACCGCTATGCGAATCGCATACAATGTATGTAATAGGAAATTCGCATGAGGTTTGGGTATGCGAATTTTCATGCAAATTTTTCATGCAAATTCGCATAGAAACAATGGCAAAGCACACCAGCACTGCCATGGTTAAATTCGCATACATCATCATCCATGCGAATTCGCATGTAAATTTGCATGGACTTGCATGCGAAATTCGCATCTGCATGCAAATTTTTACCGCGGCGATTCTCACCGCACAAGTGGAAATGCAGCCTTAGAGGTTTCTCCCCTTTAAAACCAGAGCAATTTTCACCTGTCAGCGCTCCTCCCTTTATTTACCCAATAACTTAATCACTACTAATCACAACTAAATGATCTATATCTTGTTTTTTCACCACCAATTAGGCTTTCTTTGAGAAATACATTATGCTAAGATTTATTTTATTCTAAATGCATTTTAATGATGGGAATAATAAGAAAAAAAAATAGAAAAAAATCTTACGCAGCATGACCAAGTGTCGTTTGACACAAAACGGTTTGTCAGTCAAGCGGCCTGCAGGCAGTCACACGGCGTGCATGCAGAGATGCTGTGTGTGGGCACTGATTTAGTCTTCGGGCAGGCCTGACCGTGCTTTGCAGACCACGTGGTCAGTTGGACCCTTGACCCAACACTGTGTGCCAGAGATGACACCACTTGCCTTTCAACATCACGATACAGTTTGGGTATCACCTTTTTTGAGAAATAATTGCGGCCTGTTATCTTCCACTGCGGTGTGTGGCTTTGCTTTTGTGTGCTGCTTTTCCTCAGGTGGTCATCCCATTGCAGTTTGTGCTTTGTCATCATGTGCCTTCGTAAGGAAGTTGTCCCTACGTGGGTCTTGATCTTTCCACGGCTCAATTTTTGGTGGAAGAGAGTACAGATGGCATTGCTCTCATCTGAGACAGACACACAAAAAAATGTCCACACCGATGAGCCCTGGGGTGATGGCACTTTGGTGGTAGCGGCCGACTGAGTGTTAAGTGGGGTGCCAGAATCAGAGCAGGAGGAGGAAGATATGTCACGCTTCTGTGCAGAAGCTAAGGAAGATGAGGTGTTTTGTGTTAAATAGTCAACTACGTCCTGACAATCTTGGGGGTTGATGGCACGCGCCTTCTGAACACTGTACTTAGGCCCAGGACCACACAAAACCACAACAGCATGACCTCGAACAGACCTGCCGGGTGGCCTGCCTCTGCCTCTGCCTGTTTTGCCCATATTGGGGGGATGAAGTGACAGGTATGCACTGACTTGACTAATACAATGTGCAGTCACACAGTTGCAGTGAACACTGCGTGCGCTCACGTAGGTAGGTGGTGCACTACTGAACAGGTATGCAGTGATTGGTATTACAAATGTGCGGCTGTCACACAGGTACCGTGAATAGGTGCAGTGACTGGTGGTATATAACACTGCGTGCGCTCACATAGGTAGGTGGTGCACTACTGAACAGGTATGCAGTGATTGGTATTACAAATGTGCGGCTGTCACACAGGTACCGTGAACAGGTGCAGTGACTGGTGGTATATAACACTGCGTGCGCTCACATTGGTAGGTGGTACACTACTGAACAGGTAGGTATGCAGTGATTGGTATTACAAATGTGCAGCTGTCACACACACAGGTACCGTGAACAGGTGCAGTGACTGGTGGTATATAACACTGCGTGCGCTCACGTAGGTAGGTGATGCACTATTGAACAGGTATGCAGGGATTGGTATTACAAATGTGCAGCTGTCACACACACAGGTACCGTGAACAGGTGCAGTGACTGGTGGTATATAACACTGCGTGCGCTCACGTAGGTAGGTGATGCACTACTGAACAGGTATGCAGGGATTGGTATTACAAATGTGCAGCTGTCACACACAGGTAGTCACTGAATGTGCTGGGCCTGGCAGTGGCACAGTAGGTATTACCAAGGGGCCAAGGTCCAGCAGCTGCGACTGAATGGCAGGGCTGTATATGCAACACAAGTGTCTGTAGGACACAAACACACAAAAAAAAATATAGATCACAAGAACAACATTAGCTCTCAAAAGAGCTGTGAGCTGTTGAGGATGAGGAGTGCTTTTTAGCAATAAGTATCAGCAAGAAGGAGCAAGCTAACAAGCCTTCTCTAATTACTGCAGCCACACGAGTGAGTGAAAAGGCTGACGCTGCCTGCGTTTTATAAAGGGGGGGGGGGGGGCTCCAGGAGGGAGTGTCTGCTGACTGTGATATAGAGGGTCAAAGTTGACCCTAATGATGTAGTATAGGGGGCGGGTCGAACTAGCCTATAGTTCGAGGTTCACCGCAAACGCTAACCACCAAAGTTCGCGTGAATAAGTTGGTGGTCGAAACCATTCGGGCAATCTCTATTTAATCTCACCTTGATGCCCAACACGGACAATTAGGCCTTGTTCATATTATAAATTGCCAGCGCAATCACAAGCCATGAGCGCCTCTTAAAGTGCTTTTTCCTGTGCTTTCAGAGCAATTTGCGCTTTTCTAAGCACTTTTGTCCTGCGATTTGAGAATTTCTTCCTGAAGACAATCAGGAAGTGAACTCTTTGACATGGAACTGAATAATTACAATGTATTTTTTTTTTTTTTTTTAGCGCTCACCAAATCGCTTTGCAAAATGCTTTTTCAAGCGCTTTGCAATTTCCCTATACCTTGCATTGAAGTGCAAACCCTCAGGAAACGGTGCAGGACCCGCGTTAGCGTTTGGAAAGAAAGCTCATTGCTCATGTGAGAACATTGCTCAAGCGCTTTTAAAGCGATTTTAAAAATCGCCAGCGCTTACAAAAAAACTGAAAACACTCATAGCATGAACAAGCCGTAAAGGTGTGTACACATGTAACATACCGTAAGTATTGCCAGTGTGCATTGAGCTGGCTCCTGAACTGTGCATGTGAGAAATGAGAACTGTACAGATGCGCTACTCTCGTATATCAGAGCACATGAAGCAGCAGCTGCTGGTGGGCGGGATCAGGAAGAGACCAATGCAATTGGGGGTCGCTGTAGTTTAAAAATCCAGAGTGTCAGTGTCCTTCCAGATCTTTAAACGAGCTGGAAGGACACTTCGCACGGTTGCCTCGTTGTAGCTTCCGTGGTAAGTTTCTGCTTGCCAACTTTAACAATCTACTCAGCAAGAGATGGCTTTATCTGTTAATTAAATCTATTCTTAGCAGTTTTGCACGGCTAGGTAGTTTTACAAACCTTCACAGCGAACACACTGTGTAAAACTGTATAAACTATTAACCTTTAACTTTGGTCATGTATTTCTCTATAATGGTTCCTATATCTCTCTAATCAAACAGTCTATTATCTCACTAGTCTTATGCTACGCATACACTGATCCAATTATGCGCCGGAGCGAGCCGCTGGCTCGGTGCCGGCGCATCCCCGCTCGTCCACGGGTGCGTGCGGATCGATTCCCGCTCGTCCCCGCCGGCGCTCCTTATCAGCCGCTCGATTCCCCACTATTGTCCCCCGGCGGGGATCGAGCAGGGACTCTATCCGGCAGGTCATTGGACCAGTCGGATATTATCAATCGAGCCATCAGCGGCTCGATTGATAAGGAACACAAACTCCGTGTATGCCCAGCATTAGAGTGATCATTGTCACAGCTACCACTGAATGTACTTTTTTTTAGGCCCCATTCACACTTAGAAACGTAAAACGCTGGAGATTTTTTCCGGCGTTTTGCAGGAGTGATTTTTCCGCGATTTGACTCAGAAAAATCACTGAACACTGCAGCGATTTTGCGGCGATCATGTTTACCGCTTCTATAGCACTGAAACACGATTGCCGGGAAATCGCCTTAAAAAGGTGCAGGCATCGCGTTTGCGTTTCGCGTTTTTGTCCGGTTTTGGGCGATTTGCGGCGATTAGCGTGAATCATCCAAGTAAGAACGGGCCCATAGGGTTTCATTACGCTAGTGCTTTTAAAAAGCGCTAGCGTTTGAGCGTTTTTGCCGAAATCGCGCCAAAATGTTCTAGTGTGAATGGGCCCTAACTGATATATTTTACATTTTTGCTATTTTATGGCTGCCATTATTAATATTACCTTGAATTATATTATATTTAAATGCATGTTCTTAGATTATATTATTTTGTAGCTGCTCATTGTATTGCAATTCTTAAGGTCAGGTGATCAGCGCCTTTAAAAAATGAACTCGTTTTTTTTATTTGCCCCTAGCTACAGAGTTTATTTTTAATTACTCTAATACTTGACCTGAGGAAGCAGGCAAAGACCTGTGAAATGTGTTCGCACTCTAGGAAAGACAGTTGAGAGTTCCAAAGGAGCACAAAACTTGTCCCGCCCCCCCCCCCCCCCCCAAAAAAAAACATGTTTTTTTTCTATGGAGAAATATATCGGGATGAAAGAAATGCCAAAATGACAATAACGTTTGCTTAAGAAATTGATCGTAAGTAAAAGGGTCAGCTTATATAGAAACGTTATACCTTTAAAAAGATAAATAGGTACTTTTATTATACACTTTAAACAACGCATTTCACAAGTCTTAGTCCGGTAATTAGTGATCAATAAAATTAACTCTGTAGTTATTGTCTACAGGAGCTCCTAGCTACAGAGTTCATTTTTAATGACCCTAATACTTGACCTGAGGAAGCTGCCAAGACCTGTGAAATGCGTAGTTTTTTTCAAAGTGTCCTATAAAAGTACCAATTTATCCATTTAAAGCTATATCGTTTTTACATGAGTTGCCCCTCTTACCTGCAAATTATTTTATAAGAAAACTTTATTTTCATTGGGGAACCTCCTCTATCCCTAAATATTTCCCAAACCCTCATTAATTTTTTTTACTTTAAAACTCGCTTTAAAAGTGCTTCTGCAATGTTGCTCTATGTGAGTGTTCTCACATAAGCAATGAGCTTTCTTTCCAATCGCAAACGCGGGTCCTGCACCATTTCCTGAGCGTTTGTGCTTCAATACAAAGTATAGGGAAATTGCAAAGCGCTTGAAAAAGCGATTTGTAAAGACATTTCCCCAGTGCTTTTAAGAATAAATACATTGTATTTATTCTGTCCTAGGTCAAAGAGTTCACTTTCTGAGTGTCATCAGGTACAAAAAAGAAAATTCCGGACAAGAGCGATTTGAAAAGCTCTGAACAAAGCACAACTCGCTCTAACATAGCAGGGAAAGGCACTTTGAAAAGTGCTCACAAAAGCCCTCATCGCTTGCGATTGCCCTAACGATTTAAAATGTGAACAAGGCATAAAGGTAGATGAGAAGCCAAGGGACAGAGCCCAGAATACTACAGGCTTTATACATAGTAATGGATTGGAGCCCAAATGCTGCCTGATGTACGTAACAGTGAGGCCTAGTCTGGAGGATGAAGCCAGGGTCTGAATTAGGAGCCCATTGTCCGGGGGTGGGAAGAGGATTGTGATGTGGAGCTGGAGCATGACGACAGTTCTGACAGCCAGGAAGTTCTGACAGCCATCTCTTCCCTATGGCTGCGCATATGCTCCAGTGACTCCGTAAGGACCCCCAGACCAGGGACGGATCTAGGGGGGGGGCGAGCGGGTATCTTGCCCCAGGCGCAGTTTTAGGCGCCAAAACCTGACCTTGCCCCAGGCGCAACTTGGTCTTGATCCGTCCCTGCCCCAGACTAAAACTCTAAAATCAAGGCTCGACATGTGAGTGGCCACCATCTTAGATCCCCGGTGCAAGGGGAAAATGCGGCAGTTCATACCCTCAGGGCCGGCCCTAGACTTTTTGCCACCTGAGGCAAAAAAAATTTTTCCGCCGTCTGGGGGGCCGCCGAGCTGGAGGGGTAGCTGGCAGGACGGGGGTATTGGGCCTAGCGGCGGGGAGGGGGTCGTACCCCCCCCTACCTCGCCTGGGTCCCCCGAACTGCGCTCCCCTCCAGCCTTACATAGAAGAAGCAGCCGCTATTTGTAAGACGCACGGGCGGGGAGGACTCACCTCTTCCCAGCGTGCGCTCCACTGACATCACTTCCTGCAGCATTGCAGGAAGTGATGTCAGTGGAGCGCACGCTGGATCGAGGAAGAGGTGAATCCTCCCCGCCCGCGCGTCTTACAAATAGCGGCTGCTTCTAGACCCAATACCCCCGTCCTGCCAGCTACCCCTCCAGCTCGGCGTCCGGCTCCCCGCACGGACGGGCGGATGCCGCCCCTGGAAATTTGCCGCCTGAGGCAAAAGTTTCACCCCGCCTCATGAGCGGGCCGGCCCTGCATACCCCCCTTCCAAGCAGATACCAGGATGAGCCAGATCCGGGATGCCCTTCTTCGTTGGGTAGAAGAAGCGTTTCCTGCACCTGTATCCCGGGCCCAAGCTACCAAGCCTCATAATACTCAGCAAAGGTCTGGTGGTCCCACTCCCAGCAGCAGCACCAATAGCCAATCTGTGAACCTGCTGAGTATGTTGAAGGAATTTTATCAGCCAATGCCAGATACTCCTTCTAGTAGCAGCACCACCAGCGGACAAAGTGGTCACCGCCAGCGGCTGGCCTGTATGGTGAATGATTACTTGGGGTCGGCCAGCGCTTCAGACAATATGGAGAGTAATGATGACCCCATGGACTATTGGACAAAACAACTGGATACCTGGCCTGAACTCGCTCAGTATGCACTGGAGGTTCTGGCATGCCGCGCCGCCAGTGTTCTTTCTGAGCGAGTATTTAGTGCTGCAGGTGGGGTGGTCACCGACCAACAGACCCGTCTGTCCACAGACAATGTGGACATACTAATGTTCATAAAAATGAACGAGTCATGGAACAGTGATAATTACAAGGCCCCTCTCACTGATTCATGATGATGATTAGACTAAATTACAATGTGCTGTTTTTCAAGCCTCAAAGGCTCTCCCTCTCAAACTCTGCTGCCTATCACTACCATTGCATATTTTTGCATTTTAAGATAAAAAAAAAATCTGTTTTTGCAGCAATCCGACATAATATCACTAACCCTATGCTTTTGGCCAACGACTACTCCTGCAGCTTAAAAAAAAAAATTGTAATGACTGCCATGGAACCACCTCTAGGTCCCATGGCCTACGACAACTCCTGCTGCTCCAAACTAAAATTGTAATGACCGCCATGGAACCACCTCTAGGTCCCATGGTTACGACAACTCCTGCTGCTCCAAACAAAAATTGTAATGACTGCCGTGGAACCACCTCTAGGTCCCATGGCCTACGACAACTCCTGCTGCTCCCCAAAAAAATTGTAATGACTGCCGTAGAACCACCTCTAGGTCCCATGACCTACGACAACTCCTGCTGCTCCAAAAAAAAAAAAAAATGACTGGTGGAACACCCACTAGGTCCCATGGCCTACGATGTTTCAAAAACGAGTTGCAAATGAGATTACTGAAATTGTACCGCCGGAACGCAGAATTCCCTGGAATTCCACCGGAATGTAACAGTTACGGAATTTCGGTCTGACAGAATTCCGAATTTCTGCGGAATCGGAAATCGCCCTTTCCGATCATCCATAGCCCCAAAGATCAGTGGCACGTGCCCTGGATCTATTCAGGGGTGCCCCGGATGTCCCCCAAGCAGAGTTAACTGTGGTGTCTCAATGTCGGGCATGCTGGGAGCTGGGGTGCATCAATCGGTGTGCTGTGGTGCCTTGCTGGGTGCTGTGTTGCCTTTATGGGTGCATGCAGGGGGCTGTGGCTCTTCTGTGGGGGCATGCTGGGAGTTGTGATGCCTCAATGGGAGGCTTGTGGGAACATGGGAGGGGGTCCACTAGAAGGTCAGGAAATGCTATGGGGAACTGCCAAATAACCTGGCAGCAGGCCAGCCCACCGAGCAGAATGCCAGACCAGCCAGCACAGAAGCCAGGGAGATCTTTCTAGTTATGTTTAAGGGACACTGCCTATTTATGTGATATGCTGCATTTTTGTTGTTTTGTAGGCCACTGCTGCCAGCCCTGTAGTGCATAGGCATTGGAGACGACAGGACTTCTAAAGCCCTCTCGTGGAGATATCGGAGCCAATAGTAATGTGCACCTTCTAAAAACATTACTATTGGCTCCGAAACCTCCATGGGTGGGACCTAGATGTCCCAACTCCGCCAATTTCTATGCACTGCAGGGCTGGCAGCCAATGGAGGAGCGGGTGTTGCTTGTTAATGTAGCTGCCAACGAGGTCACATTACAAGAGGACCTCGGAGGTTTCCACTGTGCTCTGCACTTGGGGGTTCTGCCAAACATTCAAAAAATAAGATGCACCCACTTAAAAGTGAGTCTTATGTTCCAAAAAATATGGTACATCTGATGCAGTTATCCGGAATTTAACTGACCAGCAGTCTCAACCAACCAGCAACCTTTTCCGGAAGGGCCTTTCGGATGACTCCAGACATCCTCCTTGATTAGTGACATGAAGTATTCAGGGTAGGTGCACACATAACATAACATGAAAGGCTGCGTTTTATGTAATGTGTGTTTTTTTGGTGTGTGTGTGTGTGTTTTTACTGCATTTCTACTGCGTTTTCTGTGCGTTTGAGTTAGCGTGTTTTTTTTTTACCGCAGATGCTTTTTTGTGTGTTTTAATGCATTTGCAATTCGCTTATACAAAACGCATATGTGTTTTTCATGCGCTTTACAATTGTTTTTTATGCAAATAACTAGGAAGACAACAGGAAGCGGAAATACATCACAAAACATTTTTTTACCCGAAATGCATATAAAAACGCACGGAAAATGCATGAAAAACGCATATCATTGCATTTCCATTGACTTTTATTATGTGCGTTTTTGATGCGTTTTTGATGCGTTTTTGCATATTATGCAACAAAACCTGCGTTTCTGAAAATGCACGCATAGAAAATGCATATATACGTTTTTTATATGCGTTTTTTTTCTGCGGCCCATAGACTTTCATTAGCGGCAAAAACGCAGCGTTTTCCGCAACGCTACCTTTTCTGCTAATTGTGCAGTGTGCACCTAGCTCAGTGTACTCTGTAAATTACTGGGAGAAAGGCAGCACTATATAAATTCATAAAAATAATGACTATATTAAAAACACTCATTTTAGGCAACAAGAATCGTATAAGTAAAGATTATTACTGTTACGGCACAAAGCAGAATATGAATTCTGTGTATCTCGTTTCATCTTGGAATTGGCTGCTTGCTATCTGGATGACTTGGCCACTCACATGACAAATGGCCCGGCAGGAAATGCTCCTCTAAGCCGCATCCTGCTGCTGCCGCCAGCTTTATCTCTGAGCGAATATCTAAGCTGTCGCTGCCTTCTTCCGACACCAAACTCGTCCATCAGACCACACAACAGTGCATTCCATCTTCACATCCCACTATTCAGGAATCCTCTGATAGCAAAGAACATGAACCCCCACACACTGGATCATCCTCCCATAATGGGCATTTCTTTGTGATTAATACTCGCCTACTTCATTCAATGTAAACAATACATTCTTTGTAGACCGCAATGTAAATGAATATTTGTCTCGAGATAATTGGCAATGTATGGAATGGGAGATGTGAATCACGTATGGTTGTCTTTCCTCTCTAGTGCTGTAAGCAATTCATAACCGGTCACTTTCATCCAACCACTGGACAGGGAACCTAAAGAGTTACAAAAAACAAGTTTAACTTACCTGGGACTTCTACCGGCCCCCTATAGCCATCCTGTGCTCACGTCGGAACAAACCGATCCTCCGTTCCCCCGCCGCGGCTCAGTTTTGTGTTACGATTGAGGAACAAAGTGGATCAGTCGGCACTTGCTGTGAACTGTAATTTATTCCAAAAGGTGGTAACATATCACATCATCAATAGTGTAATGAAGGTAGACATACCATAAAAGAAGGCTGTGCGGTGGTGGTGGGTGCTGGGCACAGAGGAGCCTTACGACCGTTTGGCGCTGAACATGCGCTTCTATGGAGGCTGTAAACTGTGTGCTGTTTGGCCGGGCTAAAATAAGCTACCTTGCGGGATACGGCGGGTTTCCGCCGTCCAGAACCGCCCATCTTGCTTGTTCCCTTTGAGCCAATCGTGTGCTGGAATGCATCAGCGCTCCAGCTTCAGTTAAGGGAAGTTGTGACGTCAGGTAGATACGGAGGCTCGTGCAGACCACACTGCATTAGGTGTCTGCCTTTGCTATTGCAAATCACGGCACCCTGATCTTAAATTAGCGCCATCTTGTGGCAAATGGCCTAACTGCAACACATAATAAAAATACAGTGTTGTAGTGACCAAATATATTGTGCAATAAGCTTAATTAAATTTACTAATACTAATTTTTAAATAGGTAATAACAGCTATCAAAAATGCTCAGGGCCAAAATATTGGGCTGACTCAAAGCTAGATGCAGTGACTTAAATAGTGCCAAACTCGTGTGGCTAAAAATGCACATGGAAAATGGGCATATAGAAAGGGAGGTGAGTGGGGGATATTATAACCACTACACTGGACAATATAAATTTACGAAACCAGCAATGGGGAGGGGGGTGGAAAGGGAAAAAAAGGGGAGAGGAAAGAAAGGGGAAGAAAGACAGGGGATGGAAGGGGGCTCTTGGGACAAGGAAAAGAGGGACAAGGGAGGGAAAGAAAAGACAAGGGAAGACAGGGACGGATTGGGAAGGAAAGGGTAGAGGATCATCGGGGATACTGGAGGTTCTGATACGTACTCTACCTGAAAACATCAAAACACTTTGTAAACATTTCAAGGATCTAAAAAGCAAGAGAAGTCAGTATAATCATTGAGGCCTAAAGGACCCATAGCATCAGTTCTTAAAGAGACTCTGTAACAAATTTTTCAGCCTTAGTTCTTCTATCCTATAAGTTCCTATGCCTGCTCTAATGTGCTCTGGCTTACTGCAGTCTTTCCTAATTGCACTGTCTCTGTAATAAATCTTATCTCCTTTCCTCTGTTGTGTCTGCCGGGCTAAGGCTTGAATGTGTGGAGTGTGCAGGGCTGCTTGTGATTGGATAGAAGCGATACACACCCTCTGCAGGCCCCCTGCACACTCTGTATGACTCACACACTGTTTATGTGAGCCTATCACAAGCTGGTTAGTTTGTTTGTAAACACTGCCTAAAACTGTTAATTACAAGCCAGGATTGCAGCAGAGAGTGGCAGAAACAGCACAGAGGGGCACAGGAGAAAATAAGGAATAGAATGGTATGCTTTTTAGTGTAAGAATATTAGGGTACAGCTTCTCTTTAAGATGAGAAGAACTTCCTCTCTTTTAAGTTTCTTCTCTCGATCTCCTCCTCTTCTCAATAGAGGGACATGAATAATCCCTGCAAAGGGCATCACAGTAGGGTTGCCACCATGGGCTTCCTTGATGTGCTCAATTAGCCTTGGTGAGCCATGACCTGTCTTAATGGAGTTGAAGTGCTCCCTAAGCTGTCTATTAATTGATCCTGTTGTCTCTCCCAAATAGAATCTACCACATGGGCACCATATCGCATAAACGACGTACTCTGTTTGACATGTGAAAAACTCACTGACTTTGCGTCGTACTGGCCCCAACTGGTAGCTATTGCCGACGTTCATTTGATTACATGATATGCAATGGCCGCACTTATGGTTCCCATGTGGTTTAAATTTTTCCAACCACGTGGTTGTATGTGGGGTTCTGAATTCACTCCTACTTACTCGTGAGGCTATTGTGGGAGCACGTCTGAAAGAGAATAAGGGTCCCTCTGCCACCAAGGGCTTCAAGATGGGGTCTCTCAAGAGTATGTCCCAATGCTTGGTCATAGTCCTTTTGATTTGATCTGCCATTGCTGATGAACTAGAGTTCATTCTGAATGACAAAGGCTATGACATTGTGGGAATAACCGAAACATGGATGGATGAAAGCCATGACTGGATAGCTAATTTAAAAGGATACAATGTGTTTAGGAAGGATAGAACAGGGAAAAAAGGTGGAGGAGTTTGTCTCTTTGTTAAGAATTCTTTTACAGCTGTTCTCAATGATGAGATGGAGGAAGATTGCGAAGATATGGAGTCCGTTTGGGTAAATATTCATGGTGGAAATAAAAGTTGCCAATTGCTTATTAGGGTATGCTACAGGCCACCTCATATTAATGAAGCTGCAGAACTGCGATTACTACAGCAAATTGAAAAAGCTGCAGGTAAAAATGAGGTCATAATTATGGGCGACTTCAACTTTCCAGACATTGACTGGAGTATTGAGGCTACCCATTCTGGTAAAAGCAGCAGATTTCTGGCAGCACTACAGGACAATTACTTGACTCAAATGGTAATAGTAGATAGTGTGGCACCCTTCCTTCGCTTCCAAATGGATGTGCCTCGGTCAATACCGACCTGATGGGGAACTGATCTGCTGTCTAGCTATTGGTCACTGATCTCTCTCTCCTCCTCTCCCCCTCACGTCACAGTGCTCACGGCCTCCCCACCGCCTGGACCTGCGCATAGACAAACTCCCGCAGCGTCACCAAGCCCCGCCCTCGGCGGACCTGATGGGAAACTGCGGCGAGTGACGTGGAGTGCGGGCGACGTCACCGCCGCCCGCACATCCACATGCTATGCGACTGTGGGAGAGAGGCGGAATTCCGGGCGCCGCCCTAAGGCCGCGCGCAGGTCCGTCCCCTCCCACAGGTTGTTACTATGGTAACAGACAACAAGGCGCCGCGCGCACTTTGGAAACCCCCACTATCACAGTCAACCCATCTTATCATATGCAGGTTAAGTCTCCTACCTTACTGGATATTTTACAATCTTACTCTGTGGGAGGACTCAGGAGGATTCTCTTACTAAAAATATGATGTATAAACTGAAAAATAAAATAAAAATAAAATAAACCGAGATGTCAATAGGCACAGACACAGCAATTACATAAACGGGGTCAAATCCAATTTCCTAGTATTTAAGCCTCTAGGCTCCATAGAATCCAATTTTTTTATCCAGTATGCCTCCCTATATAATATTTTTTTAACCCTATCTCCCCCTCTTCTAGGGGGGGGGGCACTTGTTCCAAAATCATATATTTTAGTTGGCTAACTGTATGAGATGCCTGGTTAAAATGAAATGGTACTGCTTGCTCAATAAGTTTTTCCCTAATTGCATGTTTGTGAGACGAAAGTCTAACCTTCATCTTTTGCGTAGTCTGACCGACGTAGACTAAGCCGCAGGGGCACTTCAACGCATAAACCACAAACATCGAGTCACAAGTGTGACAACCTTTGATTTTGAATTTAGTACCCCTATGGGGGTGTGTGATAACATCACCTTTCATAACTGAACTACAATGCACGCAGTTAAGACATGGGAAAGTGCCCCTGCGGGTCAGTCTACGCCGGCCCGTCCCACCTTTGCTAATGTCTGCATGTACCAATCTGTCCCTCAGAGACGGTGCTTTTTTATACGAGAACATAGGGATATTCTGAAATTCATTAATGTGTGGAAAGCTCTCAGACAGTAAATGCCAGTGTCGTTTTATGGTTTTTGCTATATTATCACTAGCTATATTAAATTTAGACACAAAGGGCAATCTGTCGTAGAGCTTTTTGCGATGTCTGTGCCCAGTGACATCTTCCATTCTGGCCATCGCCCCCTCTACAATCTTGTCTGGATAACCTCTCTGTAAGAACTTATTTCTCATTTCTCCAATCCTAACTGCTCTTTGTTGTTGATCAGACACAATAGAGTGTACTCTTTTAAATTGGCTTAATGGAATCGACCTCTTAGTCGCCGGCGGATGAAAACTCCCAAAATGAAGCAGGGAGTTCACATCCGTCGGCTTAGTATAGAGGTCGGTTCTTAAAACATCTCCCTCCTTGACTATCATTACATCCAAAAAAGGTATCTGCCTCTCAGAACTATGAATAGTAAACCTGATATCTCTATTGCAGGACCTGAGCTCAGCCACAAAGGCATCTAGGGTCGAACGTGGCCCCGCCCACATGCAAAATATATCATCAATATATCTGAACCATTGTAGGGCGTACTTCTGAAACAAGGAATTAGTATATATATATATATATATATATATATATATATATATATATATACATATCTTCGTATACACCCATATATATATTTGCATAGGTGGGGGCCACGATCGACCCCATCGCCTTGCCTTTTACCTGTAAGAAAAAATCATCCTCAAATCGAAAATAATTGTTCCTCAGAACCAGATCTAACATTTCACATAAAAACGTTACTTGTGTCAAATTGAAATCAGAAGCCGTCTCCAGCGTAAACCGGACAGCCTCTACACCCCCATCATGTGGGATGGAGGTGTAGAGGCTCTCAACATCCATGGTTACTAACAGATAGTCCCTGTCCAAGGGCTCCAAATTCCTAATCATATTCAGAAACATTTGAGTGTCCCTTAGGTATGACTTCTGTCCTGCCACATATGGTCTTAATATTTTGTCTAAATATTTGGCAATCAGGGAAAAAACGAATCCACCCCGGCCACTATTGGGCGGCCTGGTGGGTTAACTAATGTCTTATGGATTTTTGGACACGTATATAGAACTGGAGTAATTGGTTCTTTTTGGATCAAATAATCGGCAAGTTTCTGATCAATCACTTGGCTTTGCAAAGCATCTGATATCAGGACTTGAATTTTCTGTTGTATTTCTATGAGAGGACCACCACACAACTGTCGATAAGTCCCCAAATCTGCAAGCTGTCTTCTGATCTCATTTTTATAAGACACAGTGTCCATAATGACGACAGCACCCCCTTTATCTGCTGGTTTTATAGTCAATAATGGGTTATCTATCAACTCCTGTAAAGCCTTCTTTGCATCTCCCTTAAGATTATTGGAGGCTAACATGCCTATCCTATCTGTTCTGCGTAACATTGTATCTATCTCTCCCTGTACTTTTTTTTATAAATAAATCTATAATCTGACAGGAGGGGGGTTGAAATGTGGATTTTGATCGAAGTCCCGTATCTTTTAAGGTGAGTGACTCCTCCTCTTTCTGTATGGGTGCTGTCATCACATGATCTCTAGGTGTAGAAAAATAGTATTTCAACTTAATGTTCCTGAAAAAACGTTGGAGCTCTATGTCTACTTCGAGGGGATCAGGCCAGTTGGTTGGTGAAAAAGATAGACCATAATTCAAAGCAGCCTGTTGTGTTGATGTCAGTCCTGCAATAGAGATATCAGGTTTACTATTCATAGTTCTGAGAGGCAGATACCTTTTTTGGATGTAATGATAGTAAAGGAGGGAGATGTGTTAAGAACCGACCTCTATACTAAGCCGACGGATGTGAACTCCCTGCTTCATTTTGGGAGTTTTCATCCGCCGGCGACTAAGAGGTCGATTCCATTAAGCCAATTTAAAAGAGTACACTCTATTGTGTCTGATCAGCAACAGAGAGCAGTTAGGATGGGAGAAATGAGAAATAAGTTCTTACAGAGAGGTTATCCAGACAAGATTGTAGAGGGGGCGATGGCCAGAATGGAAGATGTCACTGGGCACAGACATCGCAAAAAGCTCTACGACAGATTGCCCTTTGTGTCTAAATTTAATATAGCTAGTGATAATATAGCAAAAACCATAAAACGACACTGGCATTTACTGTCTGAGAGCTTTCCACACATTAATGAATTTCAGAATATCCCTATGTTCTCGTATAAAAAAGCACCGTCTCTGAGGGACAGATTGGTACATGCAGACATTAGCAAAGGTGGGACGGGCCGGCGTGGACTGACCCGCAGGGGCACTTTCCCATGTCTTAACTGCGTGCATTGCAGTTCAGTTATGAAAGGTGATGTTATCACACACTCCCATAGGGGTACTAAATTCAAAATCAAAGGTTGTCACACTTGTGACTCGATGTTTGTGGTTTATGCGTTGAAGTGCCCCTGCGGCTTAGTCTACGCGGCGCCTTGTTGTCTGTTACCATAGTAACAACCTGTGAGAGGGAACGGACCTGCGCGCGGCCTTAGGGCGGCGCCCGGAATTCCGCCTCTCTCCCACAGTCGCATAGCATGTGGATGTGCGGGCGGCGGTGACGTCGCCCGCATTCCACGTCACTCGCCGCAGTTTCCCATCAGGTCCGCCGAGGGCGGGGCTTGGTGACGCTGCGGGAGTTTGTCTATGCGCAGGTCCAGGCGGTGGGGAGGCCGTGAGCACTGTGACGTGAGGGGGAGAGGAGGAGAGAGAGATCAGTGACCAATAGCTAGAAAGCAGATCAGTTCCCCATCAGGTCGGTATATAAGATAGACCTGTCTGATTGGACAGTTTGTATTTCGGTCCAGGATTGGCTGTCTACTATCCATGAATGTATATAAATGTGTTACATTGAACAGATATGTCAGTGCATGTTTAGCCTTGCTTGATAAAGGAGGTAAACTCCGAAACGTCGCTGTTTGATGGCTACATGATATCTTGATCAATAAAAGAGCATTATAACTACGGATGGTGCCGGTCATCTCCATTCAAGTTGACTCAAATGGTAATGGAACCAACTAGGGGGAATGCGTTGCTGGATCTGATCATTTCTAATAGACCAGATAATGTATCAAATGTGCAGGTTCAAGAACATTTGGGAAATAGTGATCACAACATGATAACGTTTGATCTGGTGACTGATAGGCCACGGGGCAGCGGGACCACTAAAACTATGAATTTTAGAAAAGCAAAGTTCAATCAAATTAGGCAGGCACTAAGTTTGGTGAACTGGGATAATGTACTACAAGGGGAGGACACTGAAGGGAAATGGCAAGCTTTTAAACTTATTCTCAATCAATATTGTAGTATGTATATCCCATATGGAAACAAAATGTCTAGAAATAAAAAAAGGCCTCTATGGATGAATAGAAAGGTTAGGGATAAAACGAAGAGGAAAAAGAATGCCTATAAGGTCCTAAAACAGAAGGGAACCGAGGCTGCACTAAGCAATTATAAGGAGTGCAATAAAAATTGTAAAAAAGAAATTAGGCTGGCAAAGATTGAAGCTGAAAATCAAATCGCTAGGGATATCAAATCTAACCCAAAAAAGTTTTACAAGTACATCAACTCTAAAAAAAGAAAGGTTGACTGTATAGGACTCCTAAAGGATGAGGGTGGGAACTCAATGGTGGATGACCAAGGTAAGGCAGAGTTATTAAATGCTTTCTTTGCTTCTGTCTTCACAAAGGAAACAGCACTGTTGCAAATTACAGAGGCAGAAGAGTCTCAATCTTCTAACTGTATTATTAAATACTTAACGCAGGAAGAAGTGAAGGGAAGACTAAATAAATAAAAAATAGACAAGGCACCTGACCCGGATGGCATGCATCCTCTGGTCCTAAGGGAATTAAGTTCAGTTATAGATAAACCCCTTTATCTTATCTTTTGTGACTCTCTTTCAACTGGCAGAGTACCAGTGGATTGGCGTACAGCCCACGTTTTCCCATTATTTAAGAAGGGCAAAAAATCAGATCCAGGAAATTATAGACCTGTAAGCTTAACATCAGTTGTATGCAAACTATTTGAGGGGTTACTAAGAGATACTATACATGACTTCATAGTAGAAAATAATCTTATTTCTCAGCATCAACATGGGTTTACTAAAGACAGGTCCTGTTTGACTAACATGCTCAGCTTTTATGAGGTAGTGAATGCTAATATGGATATTGGGAATGCTGTAGATGTGATATACTTGGACTTTGCAAAGGCCTTCGACACTGTTCCCCACAAAAGTCTGGTGCAAAAGATGAGGATGCAAAGACTGGGGAAGAGTCTTTGTGCATGGATAGGGAACTGGCTAATGGACAGAAAACAAAGAGTTGTGGTCAATGGATCATACTCAAAATGGGAGACTGTTAGCAGTGGGGTCCCACAGGGGTCTGTACTGGGTCCAGTGCTCTTCAATTCATTCATTAATGACCTAGTAGATGCTGTAGTGAGCAATGTTGCTATTTTTGCAGATGATACAAAATTGTGCAGAATCATCAACTCTCAGGAAGATAGTGTCATATTGCAACAGGATCTGGATAGGATGGCTATATGGGCACATAAATGGCAGATTAAATTCAATGTTGAAAAATATAAAGTCATGCATTTTGGTCGTACCAATGGTCTAGCACCATACAAAATAAATGGGATACAGTTGGGGACATCAAACTTGGAGAAGGACTTAGGAGTACTCATCGACAACAAGTTAAATAATCGTACTCAATGCCAAGCCGCTGCAGCTAAAGCTAACAAAATTTTGGGATGCATTAAAAGGGAAATAAAAACTCGAGATGCTAGCATAATATTGCCCCTGTTTAACTCTCTAGTAAGGCCAGGGCCGGATTTGTACTTCTTACCGCCCAAGGCCGACTATTACCAGCCGCCCCAACCGAAACCGTATCCTACCACCTCTCTCCACACACACATATCCAAAACATTTTGGGCCGATGGTGTCCACTATTGTGGCTAGTGCCGAGGTCTCCATGGCAACGTGAAGTGAATCAATCATGTCACACGGGGGAACTGGTCAATCAATCGATCTACAGGTGATGGGCGTGGAGCCGTCCACCACACACACAGTCAAAAGTGGCTCACAATTGGACATTGGGTGGGGTCAGCAACACGTAAAAGTGAGTCCTGTACCCACTGCTTTCTCCAGGGTAACAGCGCTGGCCAATCAATAATTAAGTAATGGGTACTGTGAGAGTCTGCCTTCTGTATTCTGTACTATTTGCTGGTGCTGCCCCTGGTCTTTTCATCCCCCACACCAAGTGTGTGAGACCCAGCCTTCTGTAACTGTCTGGAGCTGCTGCTATGTTATTGGACAAGGTCTGGCTTTTTGCTAGTCACACACTGTTCACAAACGTTTGGTTAACGGACTGCAGCTGCCTGTAGCACAGCACAGGCAGATGCCAGCTGGTACTAATAGTGCAGTTATCCTGACCACTTTCATTGTTTTGGACACTTGCAAATAATGCCCTACAAATAATGCGTACTGTCTGCAGGCCGCCCCTTGTTTATCTGGTGCCCTAGGCCATGGCCTATGTGGCCTTGCCAGAAATCCGGCCATGAGTAAGGCCACATCTGGAATATGGAATTCAGTTCTGGGCACCACATTACAAAAAAGATATTGCAGTTTTAGAGCAGGTGCAGAGACGAGCAACAAAATTGATACGTGGGATGGAAGGTCTCGCTTACCAAGAAAGGTTAGATAAACTGGGTTTATTTAGTCTAGAGAAAAGATGCCTTAGGGGAGATCTAATTAACATGTATAAATATATCAGAGGGCAATATAATAGCTTGGCGGATGAGCTTTTTGTCCCTAGGCCTTCTCAAAGGACTAGAGGACATGATCTGCGCATGGAGGAAAAACGTTTTAGCCATTTATTTAGGAAAGGGTTCTTTACAGTAAGAGTGATTAAGATGTGGAATGCATTGCCACAGGAAGTCGTTATGGCAAACTCTATACCTGCGTTTAAAGGGGGCTTAGATGCTTTCCTTGTGTTGAAAGACATCCATGGCTACAATTACTAGGTAATGCCTAATGATGTTGATCCAGGGATTTTTATCTGATTGCCATCTGGAGTCGGGAAGGAATTTTTCCCTTTTGGGGCTAATTGGACCATGCCTTGTAAGGGTTTTTTCGCCTTCCTCTGGATCAACAGGGATATGTGAGGGAGCAGGCTGGAGTTGTACTTTGTACTGGTTGAACTCGATGGACGTATGTCTTTTTTCAACCATAATAACTATGTAACTATGTAAAATCAAATGACATTGGTACTTTTTTGGACGCTGTGGAGGTCTTCTTACTTACATTGCCTAAGAGGGATTTCCTCTCCTGAGATTGTGCTCTCTTGAAGGCTTGTTGTATTAATTCAATTTTATATCCTCTAGCCAGTAATCTACCGCCCAGCTCCTCCGACTGTCGACGAAAGTCATCGTCGAGAGCGTTGTTGCGGCGTAGTCAGAGGAACTGGGCATAGGGGAGTGTGCGGGTGACATGGTCTGGATGGTTTCAGTTTCGTTTTACACCAACTGGCCAGGAATGATATCCGAGATCAATAAAACAATGTGTAATGGAGTACATACTATTGTTTCTGATGGCATCCTTTGGCAGGCTGTGTCCTCCGTCCCCCGCCTCCTTTGGTTTGTTTTAAGTCCTTTAAGCAGGCCCCGACTTGTACTAGTTGGAATCTTTGAATTGGTGAGTACGGTGTTTACACATGCGCAGTAGCCTCCCCATAGGGATGCTAATGATGCTGGCCAGGTTCCCTGCTCCTTACACAGTTTTTTGGCAGTTGGACGGAGCAACTGCCATTCACCAAGTGCTTTTGAAAATATATATATCCCTGAGAATCCCCTATAAAGAGATGGACCAGTCCAAAACCTGTCGCTTCTGTTAGATTTCCACTACCTACTGTAAGTGACAGCAACATAGGAGAAAAGTAACGTATGGCTCATTTTACTCTGGAAAAAAATGTACTTCTTATTTGTATACGTTTGCACATATTTTAAATTTTACAGTTTTTTGCTGTAGTGCCCTTTTAATCAGGTCTGGGGACTGAGATGACCATTCCAGAACGTTGTACTTGTTCCTCCTGCATGAATGCCTTAGTGGATTTTGAGGAGTGTTTAGGGTAGTTGTCTTGTTGAAAAATCCAGCTCCGGCACAGCTTCAGCTTTGTCACTGATTCCTGGACATTGGTCTCCAGAATCAGCTGATACTGAGTGGAATCCATGCGTCCCTCAACTTTGACAAGATTCCCAGCCCCTGCACTGCCCACACAGCCCCACAGCATGATGGAACTGCCACCATATTTTACTGTAGGTAGCAGGTGTTTTTCTTGGAATGCTGTTTTCTTTTTCCTCCATGCATAACGCTCCTTGTTATGCCCAAATAACTCAATTTTAGTTTCATCAGTCCACAGCACCTTATTCCAAAATGAAGTTGGCTTTTCCAAATGTGCTTTAGCATACCTCAAGTGGCTCTGTTTGTGCTGTGGGTGAAGAAAAGGCTTCCTCTGCATCACTCTCGCATACAGCATCTCCTTGTGTAAAGTGCGCCAAATGGTTAAACAATGCACAGTGACTCCATGTCACTCCATAGGTCTTTGGTGTTGGTCTGTGGGTTGATTCTGACTGTTCTCAGCATTCAATGCTTCTGTTTATCCGAGATTTTTCTTGGTCTGCCACTTCGAGCCTTAACTTGAGCCGAGCCTGTGGTCTTCCATTTCCTCAAAATTTTCCTAACTGTGGAAACAGACAGCTGAAATCTCTGAAACAGCTTTCTGTATCCTCCCCTAAACCATGATGGTGAACAATCTTTGTCTTCAGGTCATTTGAGAGTTGTTTTGAGACCCCCATGTTGCTACTCTTCAGAGAAATTTAAAAGAGGAGGAAAACTTACAATTGACTCCCTTAAATACTCATTCTCATAATAGGAGTCACCTGTGTATGTAGGTCAGGGGTCACTGAGCTTACCAAGCCAATTTGAGTTTGAATAATTAGTTCTAAAGGTTTTGGAATCAATAAAAATAAAAGTGCCCAAATTTATGCACCTGCCTAATTTTATTTAAACAATTATTACACACTTTCTGTAAATCCAATAAACTTAATTTAACGTCTCAAATATCACTGAATGTGTCTCCTATATTATATATTTAACTGACATTTTTTATCGTAACAACGAACGATTTATACAGGTAAATCATAACGATTAACAAGGTTGCCCAAACTTTCGCATCCCACTGTAATTAGGCAGTGTCCCCTACAAAAAAAAAAAAAATTAGAAGAGAGCCCCAGCCACATACAGTAATTAGTGTTCCCAAAAATAACACAATTAGGTAGGCTGTCCCCCAAATAACAATTAAGCAAAGTGGCCCTCAAATAACAATATGCATAATAATAATAATAATAATGCAAAATAAAAATTCAGGTCTTGCACATGGGGCTCTCCTCTGGTCTCTGCATTAGTTCTTTATTGGTGCTGTAGTGGCAATCATCACCTCTATTTGTAATTTTAATAGTGGTCTGCATCCTGCATTTATTACACACATAGTAATTCGAAGGTGGTGGCAGTGGGGGTGTTTGCAGAGTGGAATTTGAACTGGGGCACATGGTTGTGTAGCTATACCAATGGACTTCATGAAACTCTGCTTATCTGCAAAAGCATAGACGGGCTAACTGTGATCTGGCCTGGGACACATGACAGCCCAGCAACAGTCAGCTGCCTCCACACTGGGGGGGAACCCCACTAGCAAGCTGCTTGAACTCTGCTCTGTGCCCAGTGTTGCAAACGCACAGTGATTCTTGGAGTTATTTTCATAATATGGATGGAATCCACATTTCAAAAGTAAATCAAATCTGATGGAATAGAAAACAAAAACAAATATTTTTGGAATAATGAAATAATAATACTGACATTTGCATAGTACGTTTCTAGTGTCAGACTCAAAGAATGCCAGAGCTTCAGCCACTAAGGGTGCGCTCAATACTAAGCAGTTGAAAAGAGCGCAGGCGACCTCCTGTTTAAAAGGGTGCCCGCAAAAATAGCGGATGCAGGGGCAATTTAGCAGGCTTCCTTCTAAACAAAATGCGTTTTAAGTGGGAGTTAGGTGCAGGGGCAGGGCAGGAGACTATGGTTAGTTTCCCACAGAAGGGGGGGGGGGGGGATGAGGGTTAGGCAGTAGGCACTATGAGGCAGGGTTAAGTGTTAGGCACCAACAGGGGGTAGGTTAGCTGTAGTACAGCTAAGAAATAGAACATTAGTAGCAAAGTAGCAAAGAACGTCTTATATTGTTTTCCAATACAGGAAGAGTTAAGAAACTTCAGTTGTTATCTATGCAAAAGAGCTTCTCTGAGCTCTCAGACCAAGCTTGAAGACAGTACTGTTTTCTGAAGCACTCATACATCAAAGAAACAGTGAGAGACAGATTTAGATAAGGTTTTACTGCAGGAAAGTTCAAAGGGTCATTAGCTCTGCTCTGTTTATTAGTTTAAAACACAGAGTGTGGTTTGTAATCTGCAAATATGACACAATTATGCAATGATATTAAAAAAAAAAAAAAAAAAAGCTATATAGCTGAAAATAAAAATATGAGACTTTTTTTTTTTTTGTTTGTTACAAATGCTCTAATAATTATCAGTACTACAAATACAATTCATTCTATCATCATATCAAGTTTTTTTTTCACTTCAGTGTCCCTGTAAAAGGAAAATAAATATGTAAGCCTCCATATCCCTCTCGCTTTAGGTGTTCTTTAACCAGTACACTATCCAGCCACTTTGTTGCCCAGTAACAAGAACAAATGAACATCATAAATTGGAATTGGGAAAATGAGATATTCCCAGGGATACAAATTGTTATAGACAAACATTCCAGTGCTGACCCTACCGATAAGGGACACTCAGCTCCATATTTCTGCTCTGATTTGACCCCACTATTGTTATTACTTTATTAATCCCAGGAATTCCCCTTGTATTCCCTCTGTGAAGTCCGTCCTGCACACACTTCGGTTCATAGTGTGCGCACAATCCAGGGTCGTGAACCTCAGTGCATTACTTTCAGTGTCTCATTGCCAGAATTTATTATTGGATTAATGTGAAATTTCTATAAGTTATTAGCAGCATATGGTAAACTCCTCTTCCCCAATCCCCATGCAAAGCACTGAGCATCTCTCCACTACACCCCTCTCTGTTCCATACATAAAAGGTGCAGCGAAACTGCCATTCTCATCAGCCAAAATTCCTGCCAAGCAAATCTTTTGTCTGCTCGTCTACAATATGTTAAAAGTCTGGGATCAGCACTGCTAGCTACAGGGGATTTTGTCTACCAAGCGAAAACGTTAAACCTTCTATAGCTGCGGCATTGTTAGCTCGGGCTCGCGATAGCAGCCTCTGTCTGAACTGTGATATATATTGGAGTGTCCAATTTTTCTGTCTGTCAGATTTGTTGGCTGCTGTGTTGGGTTGGACAGAATCCAGCGCAAAGATGTCCCAGTACTCTGGAAAAGTAAGTAAAGGGCTTGAGCTCGGCCATGGACAGTCATCATCAGCACGGGAGAAAAGGCAAAAAGCAAAACAGCAGGTTTTATTGTTTAAAAAGGATGATCACGGGTTGGACGGTGATATATAGGCATGCAGTGCTGCTGCTGCCTGAGAAGTAGGTAGATCCTTCTAGCTAAAATAATCCACCTGATGACCATAAACCCCAACCTGCTTTTCTTATGTGCTTTGTTACATTCATTGAGAATTTCAGAACTAAGCTAGTGATTAGCAAATCTGTCTACGTGATCAGAGTTGTAGAAACTATGCTATTCTTTTATTTGTGGATATTTTTCGAAGCCTATTTGAAGTAAGAGTCATTAGTAGCAAAGTAGCAAAGTAAGTAAAGTAGCAAAGAAAAGAGTCTTATATTGTTTTACGGTACAGGAAGAGTTGAAGTTAATACACTTCAATTGTTATCTATGCAAAAGAGCTTCTCTGAGTTATTTGACCCACTGGTTCGAATACAGTCCTGTTTTTTGAAGCACTTAAACCGCCAAGAGACAGCTTGAAATAAGGTTTTACTGCAGGAAAGTTCGAAGGGTCATAATTTCTTCTCTGTTTTACAGCTTAAAAGACAGAGTGAGGTTTTAAAACTGCAACTCTGACAGTATGATGCAATGCTATTTAAAAAAAAAAGAAGCTATATAACTGAAAATAAAAATATGAGAATTTTCTTTGCTACAAATGTTCCATTCATTATCCATACTACACATATAATTAATACATCATAAGGGTTTTTTTGCTTTAGGTTTGCTTTACCTAAAATCAGCTTCCATATATTTTCAAGAAAGAGAAATACAGTAAAGAGTTTGCCACTTACATTTCTTTCAAAAAATGCAATTTGCATAGAAAAATAACAAGCTGAGTCAAGCTGGCTATAACAAAAACTTCTTATATTGATATGCGGCGGATGATATTTAGTGCCATAACTCTTTCTCCGCCTATATTGCATCCACTCTGCTTGTAGCTAAACTTGTGAACTCAGAATTTACAATGCTTCTGTGCAGGGGTGTTGCAATAGGTGTTGCAGAGGTTGCGACCGCATCGGGGCCCTTGGGCAAGAGGGGCCCCAAAGGGCCCTCCCTCAACTGCAGTATTAGCTCTCTATTGGTCCTGTGCTCACAATAATCACTTCTATAGATACTTTGATTAGTGGTAATCATTAACAAACTGTTCCCTATCCCCTTCTTGCACCTCTGTCACTGTAGTTGCGATTGGCAGGTTTTGGTGCGCGGTATCAATTGTTATGTATAGAGTTCTTGGGGGGGGGGGGCATTGTAAAACTTGCATCGGGGCCCACAGCTCTTTAGCTACGCCACTGCTGAGTCCCAATTGTGTGAGGATTGAGTAAACAAGGAGTCTTATCTAGTAATCAGCAAACAACCTCTTACTCCATTTAGATGTTCTGTTTCATTTAGGCATCATAATGACATGTATTTATGCCTGCAAAAAAATCTATGTATCCCCTTTTGATGTTGCATGCATATAGCTGTCTGTTCCAACATCTTGGGAGCAAACAGGATTGAAGCCCAACGAAGGCTATACACCCGAAAGCTTGTTTACTCTTATTCCTTTAAGTTTGACAGTAAATGGTATCAACCTGATTCAAAACTTCTTAGCTTTTACTGATGGCAACAATACTCTACTGCTGGCTATATACACATCAACTTTTTCTGTCCAATTTGATCATGTAAAAGAATCTGCTGGACATATCCAGTCATTTCACTTTAGATCGACACTGGATAGTTTATCAACCAAAAGTAAGATTGGATATGTTGGAAAATCTCTGTGTGAGGGGTGCGGTAGAAATGGCGGCAAATTGATAGGCATTGTACTGCATCAAATATTATAGCCTTTCTAGTTTGATCAATGTTTTACAGATTTTTACTGAAATCTATCAAAAGTATGTTTGCTGTGTGGCGTAGGAATCGATAACTATCCAATCAAATTTTAGTTGGGCATCTTGGCACTTGGCATATTGGTGTGTAAACAGTTAATTTGAATGGCACTATAGGCACCTAGGTTCATAGCTGAAATTAGCAGATATTACAGGCAAATTAGGTGCAAGAAGTGCCCGATAAAAATGCCTCTGATGCCCAAATTACCTGTAATGGCTGCTAATCTCAGCTATTAACATATGCGTCTATGGCAGGGCCCATATTATCGGCAGATAGGGTTAGGCATCAGCAAAGCGGTCATAGGCATTGACAGAGGGTCCTTAGGGTTATAGTATTGGTTGCCAATATTCACTACTTATAGAGTTAGTAAAGTATGCTGAAAGGTTTGAAAAAATAATGGTTGTATGACCGCCATAGTGGCTTGGTTTTGACCGTTGCCTCCAAAGAGTGGCCAATTTTCAATAAATCCAGGCCACGTTTTCAGGATTGCACACGTTCCTCAATGTTCCGTAGCCCTGTACTAAATCACGCCAATTTTGATGTAATTTATGACCCCCCAACCGGTTTGCGAATTGGCCTCTTATGGTATTCTCTGCATTGCTTCATTCTGCTGTACAACACCGTGAACTGGCTTCAAATGCCACCATTTCCCTTGAATACTTTTTGAATACTTTGCTCATTAGCGATGATGAAAAACAGGATGGTTCAAATTCTTAATAAATAATGACTAATAATGACCGGGAGATTTTGAGACATGATGCGTGCCTAAATGTTGCAATATTTTCCCCAAACTCATATGTGTTTCTTTCCAGAATATATTTGCAGGCAATAAATGTAGACAAAATGAGTAATAATCCACGTCCGTCTTATCCAGCCCTGAAAGGAAAATGGGATTTTAAGTAGGTCCATACCAGCCCCATAGCTTGTGGTGTGAAAAGTTACAATGATATCATCTCTCTTAATACCTCGGGTAAATCTGGAGGAGACATTATACTATTTTATTGGACAGGAGCATCTGCAAATACTTTGCGCCAAAACATGTCTTCTTGATTACTCGGATTCCCTCAGAGTCGCATCTATTAGCTTAATAAGAATACTGGCAACACTCCTGTGTTTTCTCACTATCCCTGATCTGTCTGTCACTTTTTCCTAAAGGTGAATAAGAACTCAGTCTTGCTTGTTTTTTACACTCTAAATTGTATCTTGTCTTTTAAAGTGTACCCGAGGCGACATGTAACATGACGAGATAAATATGTGTATGTAGGATGCAGAGCATATAAATACCTAGACTGTTTCTCTTTTTATGTTTAGCTGCCTGAAAGAGTTAATTTTCAGGCATGCAAGTGACAGCTTCTGTCTTCACAGAACCACGCCACACTAAGGCACTACACCGCCGCTGCATGTGCGCCGAGAACAGGCGTCCCAAGGGGAGAGTTAGAAAAAGGTCAATAGTTCCTGTATTTTAACTCTGGAACACTTAACAGACTACCATTGAGCAGAGAAAACAAAACAGTCAATCTACTTTGTAAATGTAAAACAATGGGATATCTAAAAAGGTCATTTGTAGGAGTAAGAGGACAGATCCAATTGTGTATCTCATCAGTTTATTTTCACCTCTGGTTCCCTTAAAGCAGGGGTCCCCAACCTTTTCCGGCCAGGGGACCACTTTCTGACCAAATTTTTCTCTGGGACTGGGGAGGGGGGAGGGGCGGGGGGTGGCGGAGTGTGCGCGTCCTGGTGGACAGTGTCGTGCGCAGCGGGTTACGGGAGGGGGGGATGGGCGGTAGTAAATGTCAGAATGTAAATCACGGAGAGGAAAGATTTTACAATGGGAAAACACTGAGTAAATCATTTATACATAATTATCGTAAAAATGAAGCACTTTTTTATTATTTTTTTTTCACTGGAGTACCTCTTTAACTTACCTTTATGTCAATTTGTTTTTATTACATTGGTCAACTTACATTAGGCGCCTCTTACTCCATTGTCCACTGTGAGGGTCATGTGCTGCCTCTGGTGGTCCTACACCCCTCAGCCACCACTTATGTGGTTTATGTGGAAATGTGATCTTTGTGGTTAAAGGAAGAGAATAAACTTCTTACAAACGTATAAAATCTCAACGGAGATCCTTAACGTTCCCCACTAAATTATACATTCTGGCCTGGTTTGGGCTACAACAGCATGCAATGACATGTATTATGACCAGGAGTATTCTTCTCTACATATGGATGAATCATGCTGAGAAACTGTAAAGGTGGAAATGACATTATTTGCCTCATTAACTGTCACTTCTCTGAAAAAAACCCCCTAAAATACTTGGTGCTATTTCCAATGTCTGTTACTGGTGTCCAACTCTCTGGCTACTTGAGATCCAACAAGCCATGATGTATGCTGCACTAAGATCCTGTGGAGACATTGAGCATTGAGATACATATTGGACTTTGTCCCCCACTGTGAGGTGGGCGGGGATAGACCTCAACCATTTAATCTCCCAGATGTCAGTTGTAATACTTTTCCTATGACAACAAATCTTGTTGAAGAAAAATATGTGTGTAGAACGTATGACTGAAATGTCAATTTATTTTGTTTGCATTGAGGTGAAATGTGTAAAAAGACACATTTTTTAAATACGTCTGTATTATCTATTTAATTTGTTTAAAGCACACCTGAACTGAGAAAGATAAGGAGGCTGCCATATTTAATTCTTTTTAAGCCATGCAGATTGTCTGGCTGTCCTTTCTTGGCCTCTGTTGCTAATACTCTTAAGGTGGCCAATCACCATACAATTTTTTAAATATCTGTTCAATTTAAGAATTGCAATCAATTTTTCTAACTGATTGTAACATTTCAAAAATATGGCCAATGTACCACACATATATGTTAAATTTTTCCCCAATTATGATAAAAAAAATGATTGGAAACTCTGACAAAATTGCTAGGGTGTGTATATTAATAAATTGACAATCTAACACACACCATACAATCTTTTTGAAGAAAAATATCTGGCATTCCGGATCGATAAAAATCAAAGAAAATGGGAAATCCGATCGGATTTTTCAGTCGAATGAAAAAAAACTTTCGACTTTTTCGGGAGATACGATCGTTTTTATCAAATTGCCGTAAAATCGGATAATTTTATTGTTTCGTGTGTGGCCACCTTTAGCCATAGACCCTGAACAAGCTTGACAGGTGTTTCTGACTGAAGTCTGACTAGATTAGTTACATGCTTGTTTCAGTTTCAGGTGTGTGACTCAGACACTAATGGAGCCAAAGAGATCAACAGGACTGCCAGGCAACTGGTATTAATTAAAAGAAAATAAATATGGCAGCCACCATACCCCTCTTAGCTATATATATGCTGGTCTCACTGGTGAGTTTTGTAAGCAGAAAAACATTTTTGCTTTACTGCTATTGTATATTAGGCTGGGTGCACAGTGTCAAAACATTACTATACCACGGGGCATGTGCTTTTTTGGTTTGTTTTTTTTTGCAATATGGGACTCCACTTGTGTGACAAACAGCACCCAATTTTACCACTACTTAAGCTAGCATGGTAGCACACACTGCACAACTTGCGCGACCTGTGTTACCCAGGTGACACAAGGTTACACTACTTATGAAACAATAACTTTACCGGAGCTTACTGAATATGCCCCGTGGTGTCTGGTTAAGTTGTGGAGAATTGGAACCTACCAGGATCTTTTGTTGTTTTAAAGCATACATGTCAAACTCCGGGCCGTGGACCAAATCTGGCCCTCGGAGCCATCAGATTTGGCCCTCAGGTGGTTTCTTCACTTGGCATTATGTTTGGCCCTCTTAGGACCACTGGAGAAGCTATATTGGAGGATAAGCCCTAGATCACCAGGGAAGCCATATGGGGAGGGGGAAAGCACTAGGTACCAGGGAACTGTATAGGAGAGGGAGGGGGGCCACTAGACACCAGGAAACTGTATGGGAGGGAGGACTACTAAACATCATTGTATAGGGGAGGGATAACTAATAAACACCAAGGAACTGGATAGATGCGGGAGGAGGGCCACTAGACACCAGGGAAGCATATAGGGATAGGAGGGGGGCACTAGACATTAAAGTTGGCCCCTAACTTGATCCCAGAGCTCAATTTTGGCCCACTTTGTATTTGAGTTTGACACCCCTGTTGTAAAGGAACTGAAACGTCTCCTAAAGATATCATTATAAATACTTTCTGTTTAACTACCTTACGACCGCCTAACGCCAACGCAAGACGGAATCCCCAGGATTGCCTAACGCTGATTGGCTTCAATCCCTGGAGCTGCAGTTTACGATTCATGGTGCTTCGCTCTGCGATCGCGGTTAGCAGGCTCTTAAACGAAAGGGGAAAGAAATCCCCTTTGTTTACATCCGTACAGCGCTGCTATCTAGTGCAGCGCTGTACAAGGGACACTCGGCTGTCCCTCAGAGCAGGTAGAAATCTAAGCCCTCTCATAGGCTGATGCCTATGAGAGGCGGAGAAGAGGATGGATCGTCGTCCTATTCAATTTAGGGCGGGACAGGGAGGTGGGAAGGAGAAGGAGGGGGAGGTAAGGAAAATCAGGCACTGAAAGCCTGATAAAAAAAACCAAAGGATCGCAGGAGCGATCAGACACCTCCAAAAAAATGTCCTGTTAAGGACAAGAAAGGGAGGTTAGATTAATTTGTGTGCTGAGTTGTATGGCTGTGCAGCAAGCTGACAAAGCTGCACAGCCCTGTGTTGTGAAAAATGGCCTGGTCACTAGGGGTGGTGTAAGCCTGTGGACCAATGGATAGTGGGCAAAATTGTACTTTAGGCCCAGTCCAAAAAAACCCTGTTGGTTCTGTTTTCCATAACTGAATGTATTAACTGTAGACCAACTAATTAAAGTGGACCCAAATTAAAAATACATGATTTCAGAAATAAAATATATTTTCTAAATTATAATGATAAATAGCAGCCTTTTGTCAGCTGCATGATGACAAACATAAAATATTTTACATTTATTGGAGGAACCCCTCTCTTCCTTTCATATTTATTTATTTATTTATAAAGCGCCAACATATTACGCAGCGCTGCTATTGCCGGTATTTTTCCGGCAAACTGGTGAAGGAGATAAGAAACAAAAACAAAACACAGGCTGCTACTGATGACGTCACAGGGGAGGTGATCTCAGCTTGTGTGAGATTTCATATAGACGACGCCCCTGTGAAGGAGAGTAGCTGATGACACACACACCCATGATCTAAAACCTCCTACTAATCTCAGAAGTAATGGCTGCCACCTGTATAACCCTAGTTATGATGAAAAGAGAAGGGTGAAAAGCATGCACTGAAATGCTCATAGGCTTAAAGGAGTGTTTATTTATTTTTGTATGTGTCAGAGTGGTGCAACTAAATATTTTGAATTAAAAAAATGTTTGATTTGGGTCCAATTAAAGCAAACCTGAAGCTAAAAAAAAAAAAAAAAAAAAAAACTTGTATAATGAATTGTATGTGTAGTAGCAAAGAAAAGAGTCCCTTTTTTATTTTCAGTTATATAGCTTTTTTTTTATAGCATTGCATCATTCCTTCATAGAGGCAATTTTATACTGTAACCACACTCTGTCTTTTACGCTCTAAAACAAAGCAGTAATAATTACCCTTTAACCTCTTCACCTCAAAGGGTTTTTCCTCTCAAAAAACCAGAGCAGTTTTCACCATCAGCGCTCCTTCCATTCATTCACCTATAACTTTATTACTACTTATTACAGCGAAACAATCTATATCTTGGTTTGTTTGCCACTGTATAGGCTTTCTTTGGGGGGGGGGGGGGTACTTTTTGCTAAAAATTATTTTCTTATAACTCAGTTTTAATAAGAAGAATAAGAAAAAAAATGAAAAAAAAACATTATTTCTCAGTTTTCAGCCATTATATTTTCAAAATAAAACATGCTACCGTAATTAAAACCCACACATTTTATTTTCCTGTTTGTATCGGTTATTGCAACGTTTAAACTTTTTACCTAGTACTTTTTACCTAGTACAATGTATGGCGCCAATATTTCATTTGGAAATAAATGTGCATTTTTTAAGTGTTGCGTCTATCCCCAATTACAGGCCCATAATTTATAAAGTTTGGTCCCTAAAGTAACTATTTATGTATTTTTTTTATTTGTAATTTTTTTTTATTAAAAAAAATAAATAAATAAAAAAATGGTAACTTCAGGGGAGTGTGGGAGGTCAGGGGTTAATAATAATAATAAAAAAAGGTAACTAGGGATAATAAACTGAAAAAAAAGGGGGATGTAATATTACAATTTGGCCACAAGATGTCCTCAGTAGTGACTTCAGCTCCGTACTGTTTGTACGGAAACGGAAGCACTACGCGTACGGAATGAATGAATGAATGGCAGAGCCATCTGTATAGACGGCTGCAGCCATTCACACGGGGAATTAGATCAATGAATGGGATTTGGTTTCCCATTCATTGATCTAGCGGCGGGCGATCGGCAGTAATGAGCGGCGTTACCGAGCGCGGGGGGAGGACGGGGGTTAGGTGAGCGGGGGGGGGGGGGGGGCGTGGCGGGAGGGACGTAGTACCTACGTCCCTGCACAGAGTTATAGCATTTTGCAGGGTCGCAGTTACTCGTCCTGGGGGAGGGGAAATGGTTAAACTTTCCTGCAGTAGTACCTTATTGCAAGCTGTCTCTCACTGTTTCTTGACTCTTTAAGTGCTTCAGAAAACAGGACTGTGTTGGACCCAGCTGGTCCAATTGCTCAGAGAATCTCTTTTGTATAAGTAACAGCTGAAGTTTCTTAAAGGGACACTTAAAAGGGAACTTCAGCCTAAACAAACATAGTGTCATTAAGTTACATTAGTTATGTTAATTAGAATAGATAGGTAATATAATCTCTTAACCACCCGGTTTTAAAAGAACAGGCAAATGTTTGTGATTCATGGGGGCTGCCATCTTTGTCATGGGGGCAGCCATCTTTTTGGTTGAAAGGAGGTGACAAGGAGCAGGAGACACAGTTCCAACTGTCCTGTGTCCTGATAACCCCTCCCAGCTGCACACGCTAGGCTTCAAATGTCAAATTCAAAATGTAAAAAAAAAAATTTGCACCAAAACAGCAGAACGAGAACAACAAAATCAGAAATCCCATCATGCTTTGCACAGCATCAGGGGAAAAAAAGCCTGGGCAGTTTTCTTCTGTGCAGCTAAAATTGAGGCTTGTATAAAATAAACAAAGTTCTGATGCTGTGAAACTGTTAAAGAAACACAAAGCCTTTTCAGTGGTGCTGAGTCGATTTTTAGTCCGGAGGTTCACTTTAAGTCAAACAAAAAAAATGAGTTTTACTCACCTAGGGCTTCCAATAGCCCCCTGCAGCTGTCCGGTTCCCTCGCCGCCTCCCTCCGATCCTCCTGGCCCCGCCGGCAGCCACTTCCTGTTTCGGTGACAGGAGCTGACAGGCTGGGGACGCGAGTGATTCTTCGCGTTCCCAGACACATTAGCACCCTCTATGCTGCTATATGGTATATGATATATGCTATAGCAGCATAGATGGCGCTATTGTGGCCAGGAACACAAAGAATCACTCGCGTCCCCAGCCTGTCAGCTCCTGTCACCGAAACAGGAAGTGGCTGCCGGCGGGGCCAGGAGGATCGGAGGGAGGCGGCGAGGGCACCGGACAGCTGCAGGGGGCTATTGGAAGCCCTAGGTGAGTAAAACTCATTTTTTTTGTTTGACTTAAGTGTCCCTTTAACTCTTCCTGTACTGGAAAACAATATGAACCTCTTTTCTTTGCTACGAATGTTCTGTTTCTTTGCTATACTACATATACAATTCATTATCTCATGAGTTTATTTTTAGCTTTAGGTTTACTTTAAGAACAGGGATTAAACAAGGTGTAGGGTCTGTATGCAGCACAGCTCTGGCTATAGGTGAAAGCATGATGTGTTCTGTGTTATTGTAGATCAGTTTCTATGAGGGAAAATGCTTCACAGGAAGGAAGCTGGAAGTGTTTGGAGACTGTGACAACTTTCAGGACCGGGGCTTCATGAATCGGGTCAATTCCATCAGAGTAGAAAGTGGAGCCTGGATCTGCTTCGATCACCCTGATTTCAAAGGACAACAATACATTCTGGAGCGAGGAGAGTACCCCGACTTCCACCGCTGGAATGGACACAATGACCACATGGGGTCCAGCAGGCCTATCAGAATGGTAGGTGTTTTATGTTTGGCCTTCACATGTATTTCCTTTTGTTGTCTACATTGTATCCAGAAGTGCAAGGAGGTTAAAGAAATCATCTTCAATCAGTGAAATATCAATCACTTGCAAGGTTGACCATGTTTCTAATAGTGTATTGTAGCTTCCATAACAATTCATTAAGCAAATAGGAAAAAAGACCATTTTAAGATAAAGATATTTTTTTAAATGTAAAAAAAATGATCTTCGTGCAATTTGATATTGTAACACAGATATGATCATTTTTACACAGAAAGGAAGATTCACAGAATAGTATTAAGAGGAAGAGGGTTTGTGTTAGGCACAAAACTGGGGGAGGTGGGGGGTGGGGGTTTAGTGGGTTAGGCACTAGGGGAGGAGGGTTAGTGTTAGGCTTAAGGAGGGGTGTTAGTGTTAGGCATTGGGCGGGGGAGGGAGGAGGGTAGTGTTAGGCACTAGGAGGACGGTTAGTGTTAGGCAAAAAGTGGAGTGTTAGTGATAGACGCTAGGAGGGGGATCAGTGGTAGGCATTGGACGGGGGAGGTTGGTAGTGTTAGGCACTAGGAGGAGGGTTAGTGGTAGGCATAAAGTGGGGTGTTCGTGTTAGGCACGGGGGGGGGGTAGTGTTAGGCATAAGGTGTGGGTAGTGATAGGCACTAGGAGAGGAGGGATAGTGTTAGGCATAAAGTGGGGTGTTAGTTTTAGACACTGGGGGGAGGTTGGTAGTGTTAGGCACTAGCAGAGGAGGGTTAGTGTTAGGCAAAAAGTGGGGCGTTCGTGTTAGGCTCGGGGGGGGGGGGGGTTAGTGTTAGGCATAAGGTGTGCGTAGTGATAGGCACTAGGAGAGGAGGGTTAGTGTTAGGCATAAGGTGTGGGTAGTGATAGGCACTAGGAGAGGAGGGTTTGTGTTAGGCATAAGGTGTGGGTAGTGATAGGCACTAGGAGAGGAGGGTTAGTGTTAGGCATAAGGTGTGGGTAGTGATAGGCACTAGGAGAGGAGGGTTAGTGTTAGGCATAAGGTGGGAGGGTTAGTGTTAGGCACTAGGAGGAAAGTTAGTATTAGACATAAGATTGGGGGGGGGGGGGGTTAGTGGAAGGTACAAGTAGAGGAGGGTTAGTGTGAGGCATAAGGTGGGGGGTTAATGCTAGGCACTAGGATAAGGGTCAGTGTTAGGCATAAGATGGGGGGTAATGGTTGGCACTAATAGAGGAGGCTTACTGTGAGTCATAAGGTGGGGGTTAGTTTTAGGCACCAGGAGGGGAGTTAGTGTTGGGCATAAAGTGGTGGTGGTGGTGGTGGTGGGGGGGGGGGAGAGAATTAGTGCTAGGCACTGGGAGAAAAGGGTTCATGTGAGAGTGGGGACTGGGTTAGTCTGTAGTAGGGTGTCGGTGATGTAAATTACCAATATGTTTACTAGCAGCACCATCCAATGGTGGCGGCGCTACGCAAACTTGGGCACCGCCACATATGTTTTAACATGTTATCAAACTCAGGAGAAACTCTGTATATCAGGCCCAAATATGTAATACAAAAACATAAAAAAAATGCACATAATGCAGAAATCATTCATTTAGTCTGTCAAGTTGTTCTATCATACAGTATGTAGTAGAAACTCTTTATGTATGACCTCAGTATAGGAGAGGCAAGCAAAATATATCACACTATTTAATCTCCTAAAGGGGTTATCATGTTGATCTTTTGGATTTCATACCATTCCAGATGGTTCCAAAAGCTACTTATAAACTTAAGATTTTCTTCAGCCAAAGGAAACTTTCCTGATAGTTTTGGTCAGAAATCTTAAGTGTCTACAGGGTGTTCTCAACATTGCTGCCCTCGCCAGAAGTGATCTGCCCAGTCAGATTGGTGTCTCTCATTTTCCTATACATAAAGCTATCACAGTGTGGTGCTACTTTCATGCCTGCCCACTCCCCTCTCCATAGATCAGGACATGCAGGAAATGAAACCCTATCTGTACAGCCATTGTGGCGCCCCAGGCAAGGCATCTTTTGTTTCCCTACCTCTAGTGAACAGGAAGAGCATATACTAGTTTTCTGGGCACCAATAAGAAAATTGATAATTTGCATAAAAATAATGTTGTGTCCCAAAAAAAGTTTGTAAAGGATACACAATTTTTTTCCAAGCCTTATACATCTCACTGGCCCAAGCTCTCTAAAACTATACAACAAACAATTTCTTTAATGGTTTTGAGGGCGGTGTATCCACTTTTATAAGCATTATACTGTTTAAGTACGGCCTGAGTTTTTACAGGTTAGAATATTGTCCTGGAAATCCATTCAGAGTTGCAACAATCAAAACAGCAGTGACCAAATAGGTGTTAAAAGTACCACCCATCCCTTTCTTAAAGGGGCACTATGGCAAAAAAATGTAAAATTTAAAATATGTGCAAACATAAACAAATAAGAAGTATGTTTTTTTCCAGAGTAAAATGAGCTATAAATTGCTTTTCTCCTATGTTGCTGTCACTTACAGTAGGTAGTAGAAATCTGACGTAAGTGGCAGGTTTTGGACTAGTCCATCTCTTCATGGGGGGATTCTCAGGGATTTATATATTTTAAAAAGCACTTAGTGAATGGCAGTTGCTCTGTCCAACTGCCAAACAACTGTGTTGTGAGTAGGGAAGCTGGCCAGCATCATTGTTTAAATCCTTTTTAGGGAATATCTTTATAAAGATTAAAAGCCTTGCTGAAAATCACCTATGAAGAGATGGACTAGTCCAAAACCTGTCACTTCTGTAAGATTTCTACTACTTACTGTAAGTGACAGCAGCATAGGATAAAAGTAATTTATGGCTCATTTTACTCTGGAAAAAACTTCTTATTTCTCTATGTTTGCACATATTTTAAATTTTACATTTTTTTTCCATAGTGCCCCTTTAAAGAAACTAGCAGTTGGCTATAAGAATTCCATAAAGTACAGTGTGCTAAGACAAACTCTGTGGTGCCACCTCCAGGCAGATGTTACAGTTGTCACCCCAGACATCTGCCTGGTTTGCCTATGCCTAAAAACTGCCGTGTGTACAGCGACCCTCACATATTTATCCCATTTCATAACAAACTGATGTATTCAGATAATTTTCTATCATTTAATTAGCTCCATACACGGTCTGCCTAAAACCCAGACTACGTGCAGTAATAATAATTTGCGCTTTAAAAATGAACTTATTACTTTCAGATTTACTGACATTGGCTAAGTGAAAGATGGTTTCTGATTGGCTATTATGTATACCTGGATAATGTATATGTTATTTGCTTTTTCGTGTTTTTGCATTGCCTAAGTGAATAAACCTTTACTGAATCTGGTCTGTATGCATGCATAAATTACTACTGTCAAAGTGCTTGTGAATTTTAAAAAATACACCGACTATAAATCTCGCTGTGCTTGTTTAAAGAGTACTAGTTCTGTAAAGTAGCAGCCTAAGTATTATATAACTGTCTCTTCTTCCAGCATGGAGAACACTACAGACTGGAGCTGTTTGAGGGCTGTAATTTCACTGGACAGTGCATGGAGTTCAGTGAAGACTGTCCTTTCCTGCAAGGGCGGGGCTGGAACAAGAACTGTGTGAATGCCATCAAAGTCTACGGTGACGGAGCGTAAGTATCACTCAAGCAGGGGAGAAAACAATAAGAGGATGTGAGAAACCTCTCATTATCAAAGTGCTGGTAATCCTTACACCCCCCAATCACCTCCACAGGACAGTTCCAAAGACTCTCTGACCACCAATGTGGGGGAAATACTGAGGTGGAGGTGGTGTCATGGGACCATGAGAAGGCTTTCTGGATTAGCTTGACATGTGGTCAAGACATGATTGTTCTGCTGTCAGACCATTTGTGGTCAAATCTGGAAATGATTGTGTGCCTGTATGGCTGGTGTGTCATCTCCAGATCCAAAGGAGCTCACGACATAATGGGCTTTATTCAATTCACTTTTTCTCTTAAAAGATACATCTGGCAATCTGTAAAAAAAAGAAAAATGTTTCCCTCACCTGGGGCTTCTTCTAGCCCCTAGAAGTCTGTTAGGTCCCATGGCGCAGTTCCCCTCTGCACCAAGCCTCTGCTCTCCTCTCCGTTAGTTCGCAAACCGTGGCCAGGATCTTCTGCACATGTGTGGACAGGCTGCATGCCTCTCATGATTGCGCCCCTAGAAGTGATCTGAGCAGTTCAGAGAGTATTGAACTGCGCAAGTGCAGATTGCTTTTGGTGGTGGGAGCGCGGTCACGAGAGGCACACGGCGCGCCTACACATGTACAGAAGATCCCGTCCTGGCCATGGGTCGTGATCTTACAGAGGGGCGAGCGGAGGCCTGGAGCAGAGCAGAGCTGCACCGTGCGACCTAAAAGACTTTTAGAGGCTGACAGAAGCCCCAGGTGAGTGAAACTTTTTTTTTACAGTTTGCCAGATGTATCCTTTAAGTTTTCTCCTAGGAGATAATTTTTCAACATCTGTTTTTTTTTTAAATAACATTTCATCACTCTGCAATTGAAAAAGTACCAGAGGCAGAAAGTAGGTGAAACATTATTGTCAGAATTATTCTTGGAGTACTTTCTTGCTTGCTGGTTGCTTAAAAGGTATATATTGATGAAAATATCACCTAGGAGAAAACACAGTCCTATGTTAGCTATTACCATTACATGGTAGCTGGATGTGTACAGTAAGATCTGATTAATTAACGTATTGCCCACAGCTAACAGTCACTTGTACAGATATACATGCCTGGTTCAAATAAGCTTTTTCTGTCCTAAAGAGAGGAGAGTGGATTATGCCTTTTCTAAGTAGAACACACAAGTAAGTGATCAACTGGAAAAGTTCAACCTCAGTAATTACTTAGCAAGGTATTGTAGAAACACAAAATCTGGCACAATTCGGAAATACCTACAGATCAGTTGACCACACTTGAAGACTTTAGAGTAGCTTTACTGACATGCAGACAGTAGCACCAGGGTTGCCAGAGACCAGTTAACTTACTGGTAGATATTTGGACGGAAACCACAGTAGCTGGAGGCAGCCAAAAATAACAGGCAAATTCCATGCGCATTGTCTATGGTGGGATTTGATTGTAGAACAGTACTTCCTAACATCATTATAACATGTACCACATTCATTAATGACTGTGTTGGCCAAGTATCTCTTATTGTGGATAACATCATCTTAAGCAGTCGTGTACCTATCATAAGGCTGCAGGTGCTCACCGCACCGGGTGGAGCCATGGCTAGGGGTGCCGCTGTGGTGCTCAATCACTGTGCTCTTCCACCTGGGACCCTTTTTCATGTGCATGCACAATGCACTCCTGGACCAGCTCCTGGCCTGTGCACTAATGCCCAACTCCCGCGACCCAGAAGAGGCTGCCGGGGGGGGGGGGGGTGGAATTAGGTAAGATCAGAGGGGCAGAGAGGAGAACAGGACAGCTGCCAGTACATACCCGATCCCCCCCTTTTTCCTACGTTCAGCTCTGGTATCCTTTAAAGATGATTGTACTATTTGAAGGAATGCTTGCTTATAGAAGATGTTTGCATGATGTGCTTCAGGCTTAGCCAATCATTATTATACTTCCACCCAACAGGAGTCTATATGCGTACGTTAAAAAGGGGCGCTGGGAAAAAAGGGCGCCTGGTTTTTAACGATAAGCATGGATAACGTTTAAAAATGTATTGTACTGTATTTCGTTTAAAATTAATGTTTTTTAAAGTTATAAATCATTAAATAATGTGCATTAAATCGGCAATTGTAAAAACGTTAATCTTTCGTTTAAATACTGAAACGTATAATAACGTTAAAAAAAAAAATTACTAAGTAACCCTCCCTGTACCTACCCCTAACCCCTAGACCCCCCTGTTGATGCCTAAACCTAAGACCCCCCCTGTTGGTGCCTAAGTAACCCTCCCTGTACCTACCCCTAACCCCTAGACCCCCCTGTTAGTGCCTAAACCTAAGACCCCCCTGTTGGTGCCTAAACCTAAGACCCCCCTGTTGGTGCCTAAACCTAAGACCCCCCTGTTGGTGCCTAAACCTAAGACCCCCCTGTTGGTGCCTAAACCTAAGACCCCCCTGTTGGTGCCTAAACCTAAGACCCCCCTTTTGGTGCCTAAACCTAAGACCCCCCTGTTTGTGCCTAAACCTAAGACCCCCCTGTTGGTGCCTAAACCTAAGACCCCCCTGTTGGTGCCTAAACCTAAGACCCCCCTGTTGGTGCCTAAACCTAAGACCCCCCTTTTGGTGCCTAAACCTAAGACCCCCTGTTGGTGCCTAAACCTAAGACCCCCCCTGTTGGTGCCTAAACCTAAGACCCCCCTGTTGGTGCCTAAACCTAAGACCCCCCTGTTGGTTTTTTCGTTTAAAAATAATGTAAAAAAAAAAAAAAAAATGTACTGTTTTTCGTTTAAAAATAATGTTTGAAAAAAATATTGTACTGTTTTTCGTTTAAAAATAATATTTAAAAATGTATAAATCATTAAATAATGTGTAATCATGAGAAGCAGTAATAAAACATTAAGTCTCCGGGCGCCGCTTTTAAAACGTTATTTTTCACCGGCGCCCTTTTTTCCTATCGGGCGCCCATTAAACGATATTTATTATAGGAGTGAATGGCGGCGCCCGATTTGTCCACTAGCCTCAGGCGCCCGAATTTACTGCCTCCGTCTATATACCCTTAAGTCATGCAGAATTTAACTTTGAAAACCAATCTGATGTAAGCCTGAAGTGTTGGACAGTGTTGCCCAGTCTATGATTAGCTTTATACAATGTTATACTGTATCATTTTATCTCCAAATCCTTCATATCGTTCCAGCTGGGTGTTGTACGAAGAGCCCAACTATCGGGGTCGCATGTACATTGTGGAGAGAGGAGACTACCGAACATTTAACGAATGGCAGGCCCAGAGTGCAAACATCCAATCCATCAGACGAGTTGTAAACTACTTCTAAATGCGGAACTTTGACCTCTGCCAAAGGGACACTCGACCACCGAGTAACACTTACCTCTCCTTATGGAAAACTGCCAATAAATTCTTCAACTGTGTGTCCTGGGTTCAGTTTCTACTCTGAATAAACAGTTGTGTTCTGTATGCCCTGCATGTTGCGATTTGTATAGAGTGTTCTAGTCAACTTCTTAAACAATGGAAAGAAAAGTGCACAAGCTGCACTAATTCATAGTAGCCAATCAAAATGCCTTTTTCAGTAAACTTACACTAAGCTAAATGTACATTTTATTTTTCAAGAACAAAACTTTTTCAACTAAGATGGAAGACTGAATAAACAACTATTCAGCTTACAGTTGCTGAAAAGCCTCTGCAGAAGTGGGAGACTTTTGAGGAGGTACAGTCACTTCCTGCTCACAGTAGATTGGTCCTCAAAGTATGACGTTTGTTTCTCCCTCCTGCAAACAGTGAATTGTTAAAATTGTTAATGTTTGTGTGGCTGAAGGCTCTGGGGAACTTAACAGAGTCAGGTTTGAGCACAGCCCTGTGCCCTGCTGTGTAAATACTTCACTTTCCCCTTCAATAGCAATGTCAGCTGTCCTCATTATTATCTGTATTCAAACTGCTCCTGATCTACCCCGTTGTCGATCGGGAGCAGATCGGACATTTAGGAAATAATTGTCAGAGCTTGTCAGTCAGATGGGAAATTGTATATGTGTACCCCGCATGATGTCCTACCATATTATTATACTGTGTAGGCAGGAAGATTTATGAGTGAGTGCACACCACATTTGCTTCACATTAGTACTCTGCACAGCGGTGCACATTCCGGATAAAGGCTAGATTATTCACAATATCAACAAGAACAAAGATTCCAGGAGCATCTGCGCTGTCATATAAAACTTCAAACTTTTATTCCAACATCTTCTTTAAAATTGCGTATTCACACAAAGCAGTATAGTAAAATTGTACTTATCACCAAGGATCACATTGCAGCAGCAGGGGTGTCAGACACAGAGAGGTGCGGAGGTGCTGAGTCGACGATCGTTTCGCCTCTATCGAGGCTTTATCAAGACAATATTATTATACTGTATTGTGCGTGGCTGGGCTGAGGGAGAACTTTCAGGAATCCCACACTTGAAAATCCTAGGTTTGACCCTGGCACAGGACTTTACCAAGTGGCTCTGCATATTGCTTACATCACAAGAAAGTTTATGATGCCTACGTAGACACAGGGAGTAGTATTCAGCTGTGATATAAACATACTCTGGTAAGCATGTAATGTAAACAGAACCTTTACACGGGCTGAAATTAAAAGACTGTGATTCTAAACAGTAGCCATGTCAATGTGATGTAAAATCTGTTTCATTCAGCTGCAAAACAAAATAAATGATAGCCATTTGAACCTTTTAGCACTAAACTGTTATCAGAGAAAATGCTGCTGATAACCCCCAAAGTTCGCCTGGAACCGTTCGCCGGCGAACCGTTCGGCCCATCTCTAATAGGTATATGGGGTTTACAGAAAAAAAGTTTCTTTGATAGTTGTTCTTAAAGGAGTACCTGAAAACTAAAGCCTACTGTAAAATTGCCCTGTGCAGAGAATGCACAATAATTACCGGTATTTATGCAACAAACACAAACAACAGCGCATGTTATTATAACTCACTTTACAGTAATAACCCCCATTATATATTAGTTTAGACCCACTTTAACCTTCCTGGCGGTAAGCCCGAGCTGAGCTTGGGCTATGCCGCGCAGGAGGATTTCTCAGGCCCTGCTGGGCCGATTTGCATAATTATTTTTTTTTGCAACACGCATCTAGCACTTTGCTAGCTGCGTGTGCACTCCGATCGCTGACGCTCCGCGTCGATTAGCCACCGCTCGCTGCGCCGCCCCTCCCCCCAGAACCTGTGCGCTGCCTGGCCAAACAGTGCCAGGCAGTGCTGAGGGGTGGATCGGGACGCCCTTTGATGTTACAACGTCGCTGACGTCATCCCGCCCATCGCCATGGCGACGGGGGAAGCCCTAATGGAAATCCCGTTCAGAACGGGATTTCCGGACGGGCTTGATTGCCGGAGACGATCGAAGAGGGTAGGGGGATGCCGCTGCACAGCGGCTGTCATGTAGCTAGCGCTAGGCTAGCTACATGTTTAAAAAAAAAATAATTAAAAAATAGTGCTGTGCTGCCCCCTGGCGGTTTTAATTAACCGCCAGGAGGGTTAAGTTGGAGGAATATAGAAAATATCATGCCAACTTCTGCATAGAAATTGCTATTTCTCTGGCTGTTATGTTGATCCTCCTCCTCTAATTCATTCTGAATCTCCATTCTCACTCCATTCCAACTTCACTGGCTGCATGCTTGTTCCATGTGTATACCTCCAAATCCCAAAGACCATCATTGCAGCCAGACAACTGGCATTTTTTTTTTAAAGAAAATAAAGATGGCAGCTTCATTGCTCCTCTCAGTTAGTTCACTTTAAAAGTTTTTGAGCTTGAGCTTTGCTTTCCAGATCAAATACTTGTTATTGTCTATTTCTCAAAACACGACTGTTTCTGGGCACAGGCTGTCCAGTCAAAAGTCTGGGATACCCTCTAGTGTACATGTTGCAATACTTCATCCTCTTAATGAATTTAATTTTATTTCAGGCTTTACAGTGATCTCTGTAGTGCAGTGGCGGCTCCAGGAATTTTTTTTAGGGGGTGCTATGCAGGTGCTGGACCAATTTCCGGGGTAGCTTACGGGTGTGGCTACAACCTGCGGCGCGTGAAGCATACAGCTAATCTTGTCAGTTCTGACAATATTGTCAGAAACCCCTGACCTGCTGCATGCTTGTTCAAGGGCTATGGTTGAAAGAATTAGAGGCAGAGGACCAACACGGCAGCCAGGCAGCTGGTATTGCTTAAAAGGAGATAAATATGGCAGCCTCAATATTATTCACACCTCGGGTTCCCTTTAAAAGTGCAACGCAAAGACAGAGGGCCCAAGTTTTGGTGACCCTTTCCCCAGAACATTCACATAATTGTGCAGGTTTTCTCAAGAAAATACACGTAATGTGAGCAGATTTGAACAAAAAACACGTTCAATAACCCCAATATGCACAATCGTTATCAGATATGACCCCAATATGCACAATCGTTATCAGATATGACCCCAATATGCAATCGTTATCAGATATGACCCCAATATGCACAATCGTTATCAGATATGACCCCAATATGCACAATCATTATCAGATATGACCCCAATATGCACAACCGTTATCAGATATGACCCCAATATGCACAATCGTTAGCAGATCTGACCACAATGTGCACAATCCTCAGCAGATCTGACCCCAATATGCACAATCCTCAGCAGATCTGACCACAATATGCACAATGCTCAGCAGATCTGACCCCAATATGCACAATCCTCAGCAGATCTGACCACAATATGCACAATGCTCAGCAGTTCTGACCACAATCAGCAGCACCACCTGAAAAAGAAAAGAAAAACCCATTTACTCACCTACAGTCAGAAGACCTCCTGTCCCGACCTCCTCCTGTCCCACCCTGGCGGGCAGCTCCCACGATCCTCTTCCTTCACGTGACTTCCTGCCTGCAACCTGCATTACCCGGCGAGGAGGGCTACGGCAGAGCAGGGCTTCGGGCGGCCATCTTACCGTAGCCCTGCTCTGCTGCTTCAGGCTGCCGCTGTGAACTGACTCGGCGTCTGTTAGACGCCTGAAGTCAGTTCACGCCAGGGGGTGCTTGGACATTTCTAGGGGGTGCCTGAGCACCCCCTTGCACCCTCCTGGCGCCGCCCATGCTGTAGTGCACTTTACAGTGTCCCCTGTAGTGCACTCCTTGGCCAATCGCTGTTGCAGTTCCTACAATTGGGAGCATCATGAGGGTCCTCTCCTTCCCCTTGTCCATAGTGTGTGTGTGTATGTGTGCATGCGTGCGTGTGTGTATGCGTCTGTGTGTGTGTGTGTGTGTGCGTGTGTGTGTGCGTGTGTGTGCGGTCAGAGATGCTGCTTAGTCCAGCGGTTGGACTGGCATAGTGCTGCAAATTATTTCATACTTTTTTCTGCCAAAGTATTTATAAGACTGGGAAAATTGATTAGAGAAGTTCAGTTAAAGTGGAACCAAACTCAGAACTTCTTCTCTAAAAGATTAGTCACATCATGCTAACCCTTATGGGGAAAAAAAAATCTTCATTCTTCAATTTCTAACTTGGTTTGATGTTTAGAGATGGGCCGAACGGTTCGCCGGCGAACGGTTCCAGGTGAACTTTGGTGGTTCGCGTTCGCCTGCACCAGGCGAACTTTTGCGGAAGTTCGATTCTCCCCATAATGCACTATGAGGGTCAACTTTGACCCTCTGCATCACAGTCAGCAGGCACATTGTAGCCATTTAGGCTACACTAAGCCCTGGAGCCCCACCCCCCCTTATATAAGGCAGGCTCGCCGGCCATTACACTCACTCGTGTGCCTGCTAGAGACAGACTAGGGACAGCTGCTGCAGACTTGTTCTCCTAGGGACAGATTAGTTAGGTTTTTGGCTGCTTAGCTTGCTCCTGGCTGATTATTATTGCTTTTATAGCACCCCTCAACAGCTCTTTTCAGAGCTCATCCTGTACTTTTTTTTTGTGTGTGTCAAACTGACACTTTTATTGCATGCACAGCATTGCTAGTTCATAGTGTGTGTGCCACTGCCAGCAGCCCAGCACATTTAGTGACTACCTGTGTGTGTGACAGGGAGCTGCACATTGTACTACCCAGTACTGCATATACCCAGTACCTGTTGTGTTTACTTAACCCACCTCATCACTGCATATACCTAGCTTTGTGTTGAGTGAACCCAGCTCACTGCATCTAACTACCTGTTGTGTTTAGTGAACCCACCTCACTGCATATACCTAGCTGTTGTGTTGAGTGAACCCACCTCACTGCATATAACTACATTTACTGTTGAGTGAATCCACCTCACTGCATCTAACTACCTGTTGTGTTGAGTGAACCCACCTCACTGCATATAACTACCTGCTGTGTTGAGTGACCCACCTCACTGCATATAACTACCTTTACTGTTGAGTGAACCCACCTCACTGCATCTAACTACCTGTTGTGTTCAGTGAACCCAGCTCACTGCATATAACTACCTTTACTGTTGAGTGAACCCACCTCACTGCATCTAACTACCTTTACTGTTGAGTGAACCCACCTCACTGCATCTAACTACCTTTACTGTTGAGTGAACCCACCTCACTGCATCTAACTACCTTTACTGTTCAGTGAACCCACCTCACTGCATCTAACTACCTTTACTGTTCAGTGAACCCACCTCACTGCATCTAACTACCTTTACTGTTCAGTGAACCCACCTCACTGCATCTAACTACCTGTTGTGTTGAGTGAACCCACCTCAATGCATCTAACTACCTTTACTGTTCAGTGAACCCACCTCACTGCATCTAACTACCTGTTGTGTTGAGTGAATCCACCTCACTGCATATAACTACCTTTACTGTTCGGTGAACCCACCTCACTGCATCTAACTACCTGTTGTGTTCAGTGAACCCAGCTCACTGCATCTAAGTACCTTTACTGTTCAGTGAACCCACCTCACTGCATCTAACTACCTTTACTGTTCAGTGAACCCACCTCACTGCATCTAACTACCTGTTGTGTTGAGTGAACCCACCTCACTGCATCTAACTACCTTTACTGTTCAGTGAACCCACCTCACTGCATCGAACTACCTGTTGTGTTCAGTGAACCCAGCTCACTGCATCTAAGTACCTTTACTGTTCAGTGAACTCACCTCACTGCATACAACTACCTTTGTGTTGAGTGAACTCACCTGACTGCATCTAACTACCTTTTGTGTTCAGTGAACCCACCTCACTGCGTATAACTACCTTTGTGTTCAGTGAACCCACCTCACTGCATATAACTACCTGTTGTTTTGAGTGAACCCAGCTCACTGCATATACCTAGCATCCCCCCGAGATGGACAAAATGGACAAACCAGGTAGTGGAAGAGGTAGAGGCAGACCCAGAGAAAGGCCACCAGGCACCGGCAGGTCTGTGTGAGGTGGTGTTGCTGTGATTTTGTGTGGATCTGGCCCAAAATACAGTGCTCAGAAGAAGGCATGTGCCATCAATTCCCAATATCAGGACGTGCTTGACTATTTAACACAGAACACCTCATCTCCCGCAGCCACCAGCGCTACAACAAGCACCACATCCGCTGCATTTGACACTTCGCAGGAGTTATTTGGTGGTGGTGGTGAAATCATTGATTCCCAGCCACTACTGTAACAACAAGAAGAAGGCGCAGGTACGCCACCTCATACGTCTGAGTTAGGTGGCGATAGTATGTACGTAACGTGTGAGGAAGGGGATGATGAACCACCTGAAGTTGGTGCAGTTGTGGAGGTGTCTGAGCAAAGCGAAGCTGGGTAGGAGGATTATGATGACGATTATACGGATGCCACGTATGTTCCCAGTAGAGGAGATGACCAGGGGGACAGTTCAGAGGGGGAGTCAGAGAGGAGTAGGAGGAGACGACTCCATGATAGAAGCAGAGGGAGCCTGTCCTCAGAAACAGCTGGGGGCAGTGTCCGGCGCCATGTATCGCCAGCTATGGACAGCCAGCCAACATGCCCTTCAACGTCAGCTGCTGATGCCACCGTAGCGCCATCACCCCAGGGGGGCTCAGCGGTTTGGAAATTTTTTAACATGTGTGTCTCAGATCGGAGCAAAGCCATATGTTCTCTCTGCCAGCAAAAATTGAGCCGTGGAAAGGCCAACTCTCACGTAGGGACAAGTGCCTTACGAAGGCACCTGGAGAGAAGGCACAAACAGCTATGGCAAGAACACCTGAGGAAAAGCAGCACCCAAAAGACAAGCCACCCTCCTTCTCCTCTTCCTCCTTCAGGTGCATCGTCTTCATCCGCTTTCTCCCTTGCACCTTCGCAGCCACCCTCCTCCACACCGCCTCTTCCCTTGAGCGGTTCCTTCTCCTCTGCCCACAGCAGTACCCAGCTGTCCGTAAATGAAGTATTTGAGCGTAAGAAGCAAATGTCTGCCAGTCACCCTCTTGCCCGGCGTCTGACAGCTGGCGTGGCGGAACTATTAGCTCTCCAGCTATGACCATACAAGCTGGTGGAGTCAGAGGCTTTCTGTAAGTTTGTGGCCATTGGGACACCGCAGTGGAAGATACCAGGCCGCACTTATTTTTCACGAAAGGCCATACCCAAATTTCACCGTGCAGTTGAGAGGCAAGTGGTGTCATCTATTGCGAAGAGCGTTGGGTCAAGGGTCCACCTGACCACGGATGCCTGGTCTGCCAAGCACGGGCAGGGCTGCTACATTACGTACACAGCCCATTGGGTCAACCTGGTAACCGATGGCAGCAAGCAGGGAGTACGTGGCTGCGCAGCGGACCGACTTGTCACACCTCCACGGCTTGCAGGCAGACCTCCAGCCACCTCCTTTCTGCCTGCTACCACCTCTTTGCTGTCGTCATCCTCCTCCTCCTCCTCGGCTGGTGCCGTGATCTCTTCTCCAGCTACACAGCCCCCGTACCCCAGGGCCTATGCTACATGCCAGGTACGACGATGTCATGCAGTGTTAGACATGTCTTGCCTCAAAGCGGAGAGTCACACTGGAGCAGCTCTCCTGGCTGCTCTTAACAAACAGGTGGAGCAATGGCTGACCCCACACAAGCTTGAGATCAGCAACGTGGTGTGTGACAACGGCAGCAATCTCATTTCCGCGTTGAATTTGGGAAAGCTGACACACGTACCCTGCATGGCACATGTGCTAAATCTGGTCGTGCAAAGATTTGTGTCCAAGTACCCAGGCTTAGAGGATGTCCTGAAGCAGGCCAGGAAGTTGTGTGGGCATTTCAGGCACTCTTACAAGGCCATGGCACGCTTTGCGGACATTCAGCGTAGAAACAACTTGCCGGTAGGACGCCTGATTTGCGATAGCCCGACTCGCTGGAATTCCACCCTGCTGATGTTCTCTTGCCTGCTAGACCAGGAGAAAGCCGTCACCCAGAACCTGTATCATTACAGTACAAGGACACAATCTGGGAGGATGGGGATGTTGTGGCCCAACAACTGGACACTGATGCGAAATGCATGCAGGGTCATGGAGCCCTTTCAGGTGGTGACCAAACTGGTGAGTCGCGCTGAGGGCACCATCAGCGACTTGATCCCCTACGCCTACCTCCTGGAGCATGCCGTGCGTAGAGTGGTGGATACAGCTGTGGAGGAGCGTGAACGAGAACAGTTACGGCAGAAGGAGTCGTGGGAGCGATTTACATCTGAACCCAATGTTTCCACAACACCTGCGGCAGCACAGAGGGGGGAGGAGGAGGAGGAAGAAGAGGAGTCGTGTGGGGAAGGAGTGGAGTCAGACTCTGATGATGATGATGACGAAGGTGTTTCTGTGGAGGAGGAAGAGGTGGCGGAAGAAGAACAACCGCGGCAGCCATCACAGGGGGCTTCTGCTGCTCCACGTTCCCGTGGTATTGTTCGTGGCTGGGGGGAGGAAGAGGAGTTGCGTCCCGTCACTGAGGAAGAGCAAGAGGAGATGGAGAGTACGTCTGCATCTAGCTTTGTGCAGATGGCTTCTTTCATGTTGTCCAGCCTGTTGAGGGACCCCCGTATCAAAAAACTCAAGGTGAATAACCCACGGTACAGGCACAAAGTGGCGGACCTGTTACCAACTGAACACAAGGCGGAAAGGATGCAGCACTTGCAGAACAAGATGTCGATGATGCTTTACAATGCGTTTAAGGGTGATGTGGCTGCACAACGCAATCAAGGTACCACTGGCAGTAACCCTCCTCCTCCCAAGTCCACGCAGGCAAGGACAGGACGCTCCAGCGATCTCAGGGTGATGTCGGACATGCAGACATTCTTTAGTCCAACTCCTCGCCAGGGACGTTCCTAGGGTCTCCTAGTAACACCTTATTCTGTACACACTGGAGGTAGATCAGCACACAGTGCAGGCACTAGAAAACAGCTTATACTGTACATACTGTAGGCAGCAGAGATCAGCACACTGCAGTTAGTTTACTATCAGTACAAGCACAGAGTAACAGCTTATACTGTACACACTGGAGGTAGATCAGCACACACAGTGCAGGCACCAGAGAACAGCTTATACTGTACATACTGGGGGGAGTAGAGATCAGCACACGCTGCAGTTAGTTTACTATCAGTACAGGCACAGAGTAACAGCTTATACTGTACATACTGGGGGTAGCAGAGATCAGCAAACACTGCAGGTGGTTTACTATCAGTACAGGCACAGTGTAACAGCTTATACTGTACATACTGGGGATAGCAGAGATCAGCACACACTGCAGCTAGTTTACTATCAGTACAGGCACAGAGTAACAGCTTTTACTGTACATACTGGGGGAAGCAGAGATCAGCACACACTGCAGATAGTTTACTATCAGTGCAGGCACAGAAAACAGCTTATACTGGACATATTGAAGGTAGCATAGATAAGCACACAGAGACAGCACAGCAGACAGGCCCAGCCAGTCCCAGGTGCTGTTTGGCTAGTGTGGCTAGTATACTACTGGGCTGGCTGTGTGGCTGCCTGGCCTCACTCTCCCCCTCCACTTGCAGTTGCTGTAGTGCCAATTACTTACTGTGTGTGTCTGTGTGAAGTTAAGTTTGGCTGTAGGCTGCCTGGTGGTCTCTCTCTGGCATCCCGCTGACACTGGCTGCAGGCAGGCACCTTTTCCCAAGGTGGAGGCGGTATGTGGCTGTGTGGGCTGGGCCCGAATCTGGTGGCGGCAGGCAGGGAGAGAGAGAGCCAGGTTGAAGTGTTCTCCTCCTGTCATCATGCTGGACCTGGTGGTACTGGCATCTATGGGCGGTGGTGAGGTGTGGTCTGGTGGGTGGCAGCAGGACGCCAGGATGGCACCACGTGCAGGTCAGCAGTTGGCCAAATAGCACATATGTGTGCAGGGGGCAGAGCTACCACACTCTCTCCAGCCCCCTGCCTTTTCAAAAAAATCTCACGCCCTCTGCCAGGTGCTCCGCTGGTGATTGGGCAGGGGGCGGATAGTCAGCCACAGCCAGTCACAAAGTATGTCAGGGAGCGCCGCAGCGAGCGCTGATGACGCAAGAGACCACCCACAACATGGCGGCTGCCATATCGAGCGAACGGCGGCCGCGTTTACCAATATATTTGGGGCACCCATGTCAGGCACTCCAGTATTTATATCAGGGGCACCCTACAGCCATATCCGTGGCACGGGCTACAGACAAATAGCGCTAGCGACGCGCTTGCTCCTCGCCATAGTCCTTCCGGATCCACGCTCCACCAAAGCCTGGACCGGCAGGTAGCCGACTACCTGGCCTTGAGTGTGGATGTAGATACTGCGAGCAGCGACGATGAACCCTTGGACTACTGGTTGCGCAGGCTTGACCTGTGGCCAGAGCTGTCCCAATTTGCCATACAACTTCTCTCTTGCCCTGCCGCAAGCGTCCTGTCAGAAAGGACCTTCAGTGCAGCTGGAGGCATTGTCACCGAGAAGAGAAGTCGCCTAAGTCACGACAGTGTTCAGTACCTGACTTTTATCAAAATGAATGAGGAATGGATCACGGAGGGCTACTGCATGACCGAAGACTAAGTCAGTCCCCACACACAGCATCTCTGCCTGCAGGCCACTTGCCTTCTCCGCCACCACCAACAGGGTCCAGGACTCTAGGCGGATTCCTGAATTTTTAAGGCCGCTGCTAGCAGCGGCTGCTACACTAATTTTTCTGGTGCGTGTACATGCCTGCCTAATTTTTCTGGCTGCACTGCGGGCGGCTGCAACAACAAAAAAAGAAAAGGCATGTACATGTGCCCATCCCCCTTCGTGATCATTACCTTGCCGCGGTGAAGGGGCTTGTGTATCACAATGAAGCAATGACCGCCGGCTATTTGAGTGTCTCGGGTGGGGGTGGGACACAAAAGATAATAAGGTTGTTGCTTCATTGTGGTCAGACCAAATTTGATCAGCTGGACAGTCACTGTTGTTCTATCATTGAGCTACCACAGCCCGGCGACCATATGGGCTTGAAAACTGCCACGGCCTACACTCTCGTCACGGTGCACACCACAGGGCCGGGCCGAGGCATAGGCTGGAGAGGCTCCAGCCTCAGGGCGCAGTGTAGGAGGGGGCGCACAATTCATTCAGCTGTCATTCCTAATTGTGTATGAAGCAGAAAGAAATAAGAAAAGGGGATACATAGCAGTGACTGCAAGCCAGATAACTATATATTAAGGTGTTGGGGAGGTTGTGGGCCCTGTGGCCCTGTTAGTCTAATAGCAATCCGTGTGTGACAGCTGAGGTTGGAGGGATGGAGGGGCACACTTTGGTGTCTCAGCCTTGGGTGCTGGAGGACCTTGTCCAGCACGGCCGTCACTACGCAAACAGCTGTTTGCGGTGCGTTACACAGTGAGTTTGGTGTGTCAGTGTGAAGCAGAACTCTAATTACACTCCCTGATTGATGTATACACATGCAAGATGTTTGAAAGCACTTTAGGCCTGCAATTTAGCATTCAATGTGATTTCTGCCCTTAAAACGCTGCTTTGAGTCACATCCAGGTTTGCCGGATGTGACGGCAAACCTGGGCGGATCGCTCAGAAACAGCCGTATCAGTCCGCCGACAGTGCGTACACACGCCGGACTGTCGTTGGAACGCCCACCCAGCGGTAGGTGACGACGGACCCGTCGTTGCCTCCAGTCCGGCGTGTGTACGGACCTTAAGCCATAGTATTTACTGTATGCCTAGGCAGAGCTCTCTTTCAGTCTATTCACAGTTGCTGATAAGAGCAAATGGAACACTTTAATCTAGCTAAACAAACAGAGAATAGAGAGAAGTGAATTTCTTCAGCAACTATATGTGAACTAAACACTTTTCGTTGTGTGCTGTGCAAGGGTGTGGATCCGCATTAACCCCCTTGGCGGTATGAAAAATACCGCCAGGGGGCAGCGCAGCAGTTTTTTTTTAATTTTTTTTTTGTTTAAATCATGTAGCGAGCTGAGGGCTCGCTACATGATAGCCGCTGCTCAGCGGCATCCCCCCAGCCCCGCCGATTGCCTCCGGCGATAGGCGATCAGGAAATCCCGTTCAAAGAACGGGATTTCCTGGAGGGCTTCCCCCGTCGCCATGGCGACGGGGCAGAATGACGTCACCGACGTCAGCGACATCGGGACGTCATTGGGAGACCCGATCCACCCCCTGGCGCTGCCTGGCACTGATTGGCCAGACAGCGCAGGGGTCTGGGGGGGGGCCGCGCGCCGCACCGGATAGCGGCGATCGGGCGCGCGGCGGCGATTGGGGTGCTGGCGCAGCTAGCAAAGTGCTAGCTGCGTCCAGCAAAAAAAAAATTATGTAAATCGGCCCAGCAGGGCCTGAGCGGCACCCTCCGGCGGCTTACCCCGTGTCACACACGGGGTTACCGCTAAGGAGGTTAAAGGACTCACGAGGTGACATGTGACATGATGAGATAGACATGTGTATGTACAGTGCCTAGCACACAAATAACTATGCTGTGTTCCTTTTTTTCTTTCTCTGCCTGAAAAACTTAAAAATCAGGTATGTAAGTGGCAGTTCCTGTCTGGGTCGGGACCGGGTCGGACTCTAGCATAACCCTCACTCATGAGGAATTGCAGCCATAAAACACTTTTGTGGCAGTAAATGGCTTCTAAGAGCAGGAAAGAGATAATAAAAGGTCAATAGTTCATATATTTTAGCCCTGGCATACTTCAATTAATGCGTCATTGAGAAAAGGCCATGAAACAGCAAAAGCTTAAAAAGTTGATTGAAATATAAAACAAAACTGCGGGATAACTTTAAAAGTAATTATTAGAAGGAGGAGGACAGATAAAATTGTTTATCTCAGTTGTTTTTTTCCGCCTCGGATGTCCTTTATAGAGAAATTCCGACCAAAAATTGAACGTTATCTTAATCAGTAGCTGATACCCCCTTTTACATGAGAAATCTATTCATTTTCACAAACAGACCATCAGGGGGCGCTGTATGATTGATATTGTGGTGAAACCCCTCCCACAAGAAACCCCTCCCACAAGAAAAGTTCGAACTTTTGGCAGTTTCCTGTCTGTGAACCGTGTTGCATTGTGGAAAATAGCTGTTTACAGCTGTTTCCAACTGCCAAAACAGCAAGCAGCAGCTACATCACCTGCCAACAGTAAAATGTTCACTGGAGTTCCTCTTTAAGTAGTACAACACAAGGTTCCAGATGGCTATACCACTTAGTAACAAAAATTCATGTTTGAGTTCTTTCAGCCACATTATCAAGATACTGTTGTTTCTAAGCTGAATACCTTTCCAAAAAGGATGTCATTATGCATGCCTACGTGTAGCGGCAAGCTTATGATCACATACGATCAGAATGAAAATCATCCCAGAGTCATATTTGCTAAGACTTTGTCAGATCTTACTAAGTGTAGTTCTCTTTGTTTGTCTAGTGACCTTACAACCTTACTGTAAAAGGCTATATTCATCTTACAGAAAATCACAGAGATAACAAGAGCTGCCAAAAACAACATAGATTATGGTGATGAAAACAGTTAAAAAGTAAGTATTGATTGTTATAATTTTATTACCCTTGCCTAAATATTCTGTCAAGCTAATTTTACTATAAAAATGTACACTTTTATTTTAATAAGAGCTAAGGGTAGATATGCTCACAAATCTACACCCAGAAGGGTCGCATTTACCATAAGGCACTGTAGGCATGTGCCTACATGCGCCTGATGATGAAAAGGCGGCTCACTCCCCTCCTCGAGCGCCTCCCTCCGTCGTTCTCTATGCAGAGTCCCGAGCGGAGTGTAAGGAGCGTTGTATATTATGCAAACTGCGCCCACCGTATATAATATGGCAAACTATCATGCAAAACAGAGTCTTCGCTATCAAAATAGTCCACAGTCACAAATGTATATAAGTCGGTATGACAGCGCTCCTCTTCTTAATTATTCTCACCACCTAAAAAAGATAAAACACAGCTCCACATAGTGCATTACTGCTAGATTTTCATCATCTTTTAAAACACCACGCCAGTGATAAGACTTGTGCTCTTTAGTGCTCCACTTCTAGTGCAAACTTATCACCAACTATAGAACAGTTCCAGGCTCACCAGATGTAGGCCACCTCATACACCAGGTGGGTCTATCGCATGAATCAATCCACAACGATCTGCTGCTCTCATGTATCAAAAAACGTTTAATCCGGATTCTTCAATAAAACATAACAAGACATAGCATAAAATCTTTTAAAAAGTGACTGTTCCCTGCGCTCTTGCGCACTCACGTTATCCACAGATGAGTCTCCGCATATCGGGCTCTTGGCCCTGTGATGTGCCTCCTGCTACGGTCACGGCGTCCTGCTCCCCGCACTGGTACATCAGTTTCAGGCTTCCTACGAGCGATGAATGTCCTACTTCCTGTGACGTCAGACGCTGCCCGCTCTACTCCGCCTTACGCGTTTCGTCCCTCGGGACTCATCAGAGGCTGACGTAACAGGAGCAGCCGACGTCTATTTGTATTCAATCCCGTGTTTATGTGCGCATGTCTGTTTACGTATCAATACGTATTCCGCATCAACTGGCCTTTGGGCATGCGTAGTGCGCTCTCTGTGTTTCCAAATATAACGTTTACCGCATTACCATGCGTGCCCTCATATGGGTCGGATGGTTGACCCTATCACCATTGACATCTAGTGGCTGATCTCCTATCTGCTCCCTAACCTATCTTACACTAACTTTCTTTATAAAAAACACCTTAGATACGTCATAATCTTTCAAATATAGCACGAGCAATAGATATACCTTTCCAATGTGGATTATACTACATACATTCTCTCAGTATATGTATCATTTAACATCCCTATACTGATTTAAGGATTGACCATCCAGTAAAAGCAAGAGGTGCATCACAGTTCCAGATTTATGTTTACCCCATATTCTAAACCCAATTTACATGCAGTGATGCTCCTATTCAGGTCCCCATTTACATACACCTTGAACCGTGTCTTATGGGGGAGAATTCTGTGGTCCCTTTTCGAGGAGTAAACATATACCCACCCCTAAATGGCTCTCACGCCCCCATCTTGTTTCATAATCTCCCTTGGAATTTGGTCTTCTATAGAAACCACAGGGTCCTCAACATCATAATTGTGTATCAATATTCAAAAGTGGCCCAAATTACTCCCATCCTTCCCCATTCAAACTCAAGGGGGACATATAGCATCCATTGTTTATAGTATATATTTATTTATTGGGTGGTACCCCTGTTCTTGTAAAGGCATCCCCTATATGTCCCATAGTAAACTTGTGGGTGAATTCTATTTACCCCCCGCCGTGTCTGCACCCAGGGTAATCATATAATCCCATGCTTCTACCCTTAATACCCCATTGAACCTAGGCCCTCCCATTCATTATTCTACACCTCATCTTTATTAATGATTATAGGTCTAGATTTATTCCCTTCCTAAATAGTCCCCTTTGTTTAGCAGTGGTTCTTCTTCATCTACATCTTCCTAACACTAAGCCTGATATACTGTGGCATTTTTTGTTTCCCCTTATTGATTACAAATCATTGGTGATATAACAGTTTAAGTCAAATTCGACATTAAGTCCTCCTGGGACCAAAGTTTTTAGATTGAAGATCCATCTCCCTTCAGCTTGTGAGATGTCTCTAACTAGACTGGACCCCCGCCATCTCTTTGTATGTGCCTCTATTCCCATAAATTGCAATCCACTGGGGTCATTGTTGTGGACCAACCGAAAATGGTTAGACACATTGTGAGTTGTTAGGCCTTTGATAATGTTGGCCACATGTTCTCTAATCCTTTCATGCAATTTCCTGGTGGTCCTCCCTATATACTCCAGGTTACAGGGGCATCTGAGGAGATATATGACCCCTCTCGTATTGCATGTGATACATTGTCTTATGGAAATCTGTTGTCCACTGTTAGTTGATATAAAATGTGCCCCCCTTGCGGGCTTTGCCTCCTTGCATTCCCTGCATTTTCGACATGGGAAAAAGCCCGTTTGACCTAATAGATCCCCCATCCTCGTTTGCGGGGGATCTACATAACTGGTCACCAGTCTCGATTTCAGATTTGGGGCTTTTTTATATATGAACCCAGGTCTTTTTGGGATTGTGTTTCCCAGGGTCCCGTCTAGTTGCAAAATGCTCCAATGTTTTTTTATAATAGATTCAATTTCCTTATATTGCATGTTGTAGTCCAGTAGTAAATCAAACTCCCTGTTATTTTTCTGGGTTATGATTCCCCTGTCTTCCAATAACGGGGCTCTATCCAGGCTTGCCACCAAGCTAACCTGTGTTTCTAGATCTTCCTTCCTATAACCCTTCTCTCTAAATCTTTTAATCAGGATCTGACTCTGGTCTTTGAAATCTTCGATATCTGAACAGTTCCTTCTTATGCCCATAAATTGCCCTTTAGGGATGTTTTCCAACCACTTTTTGTGGTGGCAACTTCCACATGGAATATATCCATTTTTATCTGTAGGTCTGAAGTAAGTTTTTGTGTGAAGTCGATCATCCTGTTTTTTGATGACTAGATCCAGAAATTCCACCTGGTGGGAGGATCTATGGAATGTGATCTTTATTGGGGTCCATTGGTTATTGGCTTTATCGCAAAAGGTAGCTAGGGATTGTTCTGGGCCCCTCCATATAAAGAACAAATCATCAATGAACCTTCTCCACAACATTACATATTGAGCTCCCTCCCCTGACAGCAATTGTTGTTCCCATCTATCCATATATATATTTGCTACGGATGGGGCGAACTTTGCCCCCATCGCACATCCATTCTGTTGTAAATAGAACTCCTTTGCATACCAAAAATAATTATGCTTTAATGCATAATTCAGTAATTCCATGATGAAGTCTATTTGTTTGATTTTTATATCTCCTTGTTGTATGAGGGCTTCTTTCACTATTTGCATACCCTCTGCGTGCGGTATCACTGTATACAGGGATGTAACATCCCCAGTTACCATAATGTCCCCCTCTTCCATTTTTACATCCTGTATTTTTTTAAGTAAATGCTTTGTATCCTTAAGCAGGAATGGTAAACCCTCTACTACTCTTTGGAGGAAAAAATCTATATATTCCCCCGTTCGTTGAGTGAGTGAACCAACCCCACTGACAATGGGTCTTCCCGGGGGGTTTTGTTGGTCCTTATGAACTTTGGGATTATAGTAAATGACAGGTATCCTGGGGTAAGTAGGCAACAGACATTTCAATTCATTTGTGGTTATGATGGTCTCCCTTTCTCCATATATCAATATATCCTTCAGTATCTTCTTATATTCCTTAGTAGGATCTTTTTTCAGTTTCTTATATGTGCTTTGATCCTCCAACAGTCTCATCATCTCATTATTATACTGTTGAGAATTCAAAATCACCAGGCCCCCCCCCCCCTTATCCGCTGGTTTCAATACCAGATCTTTATTCTCAACCAGTTCAGTGATTTGTTGGCTAATTTCTTTAGTGTTTTTTTGTTTCTTTATTTCCAGTTTCTCTATATCATAAAGTACTGCTTTTTTGAAAACCTCCAATGTACTCCCTTTCGAATGATCTTGCGGGTTAAACAAGGATCTATTTTTCAAGCCTGTATATATATAGGGTTGTGGAGTGGGGTTGGCTCTGGTGGTGGGGCCCTCTTTATTCAGAAAATATTTTTTCTGAGACAGCCTTCTAATATATTTGTTGACACCTAGAAACATTTCAAATTTATTCAGTTTTTTTGGGGGGTGCATAATTTAAGCCCTTATCAAGGAGTTTTAGCTGAGGTTTAGTGAGCTCCACTCCGCTTAAATTAAAAATTCCATTCACTGTTATTTCCTTCTTTTTTTGCTGTTGTCTCCTCCCCCCTCTGGTTCCTCTCCTGTTCTTTTTATCCCTCCTTCCCATTCCTCTTCCTGATAGTTGTGAGGGTATTTCCATCTGGTTCTCTGGCCCATCCCTAAAAAACGATCATTACTTTCTATTAGATGTTCATATCTATTGGAAGTGGGTATGTTATTATATTCATGGCGGTATGGTCTCACATTTTCATTGTGGGGCCTCTCCCCTTTTCTTTGCCTGAGGTTATAAAAATGCTCCCCATATCTTGGTTGATTGTGGGGATATTTTGGTGGGATCAGTTTATTAGGGGTCTTGGGGCCTTTTGATCTGGCACCCATAGGGGCCATTTCCCACGTTTCCTCAAAAGTATCTGGTTCATAATCCTCCCATTCAGTGTCTTTTTCCCCATAACTATGTCTTGCTTCTCTTTGATGCATATAATCTGCGGGAGGTTGCAAATTACTTTGAGGGGCCACCCCGGGTTCAACAATCTGTTCCTGCCCCGCTTTATTTTCTTCCTCTATTCGCCTTTTGTTTTTATTTTTATTTTTATTATTTTCATCCTGCCATTTGTACGCTGTCTGCTGTCTATACTCCTCACAGTCTCTTAAGAATCGTTTTTGCCTGATGTCAATAATTTCCTGCTCATTTTTTGTAAGTTTAGACGTAAGCTCTTCCATTTGTTTTTTATATATGTCCCTATCTTTAAATGGCTCCATGGCTACTCTCAGCTGATCAATCTCTCCTTCCAGCCTATTTAGCCTTCCTTGCTTTCTTTTCGCCAATATTTTTAGCAGATTAATCCCACTTGAATTTAAGAATTCTCCTAGTTCCTTATCATTGGTTTCATTATTCTCCTCATCATTAATTAATAAATCCCATCTGTATCTTTTGGGGACAATATCTTCCTCTATATAACGGCCCAAACTGGCGTGCTCCCACCAGGCTACCTGTTCTTTCAACATAAGGTTATATAGATTTTTAAAATTGCCTTCAAGTGATTCCTTTCTAACATTGGTAGGTTCCTTGGAGAAAATCCCCATTATGTTAACTGTTGACCTGTTTCTCAAAGCAAACGCATCCATAGCTTTCTGCTAAAAAAATCCCAACAATGTCAAATCAACAACAGGGGCTGCAATCAGTGGAGAGGTGGTTTCCCTCCTATTTGAACTATGTATATTATGCAAACTGCGCCCACCGTATATAATATGGCAAACTATCATGCAAAACAGAGTCTTCGCTATCAAAATAGTCCACAGTCACAAATGTATATAAGTCGGTATGACAGCGCTCCTCTTCTTAATTATTCTCACCACCTAAAAAAGATAAAACACAGCTCCACATAGTGCATTACTGCTAGATTTTCATCATCTTTTAAAACACCACGCCAGTGATAAGACTTGTGCTCTTTAGTGCTCCACTTCTAGTGCAAACTTATCACCAACTATAGAACAGTTCCAGGCTCACCAGATGTAGGCCACCTCATACACCAGGTGGGTCTATCGCATGAATCAATCCACAACGATCTGCTGCTCTCATGTATCAAAAAACGTTTAATCCGGATTCTTCAATAAAACATAACAAGACATAGCATAAAATCTTTTAAAAAGTGACTGTTCCCTGCGCTCTTGCGCACTCACGTTATCCACAGATGAGTCTCCGCATATCGGGCTCTTGGCCCTGTGATGTGCCTCCTGCTACGGTCACGGCGCCCCGCTCCCCGCACTGGTACATCAGTTTCAGGCTTCCTACGAGCGATGAATGTCCTACTTCCTGTGACGTCAGACGCTGCCCGCTCTACTCCGCCTTACGCGTTTCGTCCCTCGGGACTCATCAGAGGCTGACGTAACAGGAGCAGCCGACGTCTATTTGTATTCAATCCCGTGTTTATGTGCGCATGTCTGTTTCCGTAGCCCCTGTTGTTGATTTGACATTGTTGGGATTTTTTTAGCAGAAAGCTATGGATGCGTTTGCTTTGAGAAACAGGTCAACAGTTAACATAATGGGGATTTTCTCCAAGGAACCTACCAAAGTTAGAAAGGAATCACTTGAAGGCAATTTTAAAAATCTATATAACCTTATGTTGAAAGAACAGGTAGCCTGGTGGGAGCACGCCAGTTTGGGCCGTTATATAGAGGAAGATATTGTCCCCAAAAGATACAGATGGGATTTATTAATTAATGATGAGGAGAATAATGAAACCAATGATAAGGAACTAGGAGAATTCTTAAATTCAAGTGGGATTAATCTGCTAAAAATATTGGCGAAAAGAAAGCAAGGAAGGCTAAATAGGCTGGAAGGAGAGATTGATCAGCTGAGAGTAGCCATGGAGCCATTTAAAGATAGGGACATATATAAAAAACAAATGGAAGAGCTTACGTCTAAACTTACAAAAAATGAGCAGGAAATTATTGACATCAGGCAAAAACGATTCTTAAGAGACTGTGAGGAGTATAGACAGCAGACAGCGTACAAATGGCAGGATGAAAATAATAAAAATAAAAATAAAAACAAAAGGCGAATAGAGGAAGAAAATAAAGCGGGGCAGGAACAGATTGTTGAACCCGGAGTGGCCCCTCAAAGTAATTTGCAACCTCCCGCAGATTATATGCATCAAAGAGAAGCAAGACATAGTTATGGGGAAAAAGACACTGAATGGGAGGATTATGAACCAGATACTTTTGAGGAAACGTGGGAAATGGCCCCTATGGGTGCCAGATCAAAAGGCCCCAAGACCCCTAATAAACTGATCCCACCAAAATATCCCCAAATCAACCAAGATATGGGGAGCATTTTTATAACCTCAGGCAGAGAAAAGGGGAGAGGCCCCACAATGAAAATGTGAGACCATACCGCCATGAATATAATAACATACCCACTTCCAATAGATATGAACATCTAATAGAAAGTAATGATCGTTTTTTAGGGATGGGCCAGAGAACCAGATGGAAATACCCTCACAACTATCAGGAAGAGGAATGGGAAGGAGGGATAAAAAGAACAGGAGAGGAACCAGAGGGGGGAGGAGACAACAGCAAAAAAAGAAGGAAATAACAGTGAATGGAATTTTTAATTTAAGCGGAGTGGAGCTCACTAAACCTCAGCTAAAACTCCTTGATAAGGGCTTAAATTATGCACCCCCAAAAAAACTGAATAAATTTGAAATGTTTCTAGGTGTCAACAAATATATTAGAAGGCTGTCTCAGAAAAAATATTTTCTGAATAAAGAGGGCCCCACCACCAGAGCCAACCCCACTCCACAACCCTATATATATACAGGCTTGAAAAATAGATCCTTGTTTAACCCGCAAGATCATTCGAAAGGGAGTACATTGGAGGTTTTCAAAAAAGCAGTACTTTATGATATAGAGAAACTGGAAATAAAGAAACAAAAAAACACTAAAGAAATTAGCCAACAAATCACTGAACTGGTTGAGAATAAAGATCTGGTATTGAAACCAGCGGATAAGGGGGGGGGGCCTGGTGATTTTGAATTCTCAACAGTATAATAATGAGATGATGAGACTGTTGGAGGATCAAAGCACATATAAGAAACTGAAAAAAGATCCTACTAAGGAATATAAGAAGATACTGAAGGATATATTGATATATGAAGAAAGGGAGACCATCATAACCACAAATGAATTGAAATATCTGTTGCCTACTTATCCCAGGATACCTGTCATTTACTATAATCCCAAAGTTCATAAGGACCAACAAAACCCCCCGGGAAGACCCATTGTCAGTGGGGTTGGTTCACTCACTCAACGAACGGGGGAATATATAGATTTTTTTCCTCCAAAGAGTAGTAGAGGGTTTACCATTCCTGCTTAAGGATACAAAGCATTTACTTAAAAAAATACAGGATGTAAAAATGGAAGAGGGGGACATTATGGTAACTGGGGATGTTACATCCCTGTATACAGTGATACCGCACGCAGAGGGTATGCAAATAGTGAAAGAAGCCCTCATACAACAAGGAGATATAAAAATCAAACAAATAGACTTCATCATGGAATTACTGAATTATGCATTAAAGCATATTTATTTTTGGTATGCAAAGGAGTTCTATTTACAACAGAATGGATGTGCGATGGGGGCAAAGTTCGCCCCATCCGTAGCAAATATATATATGGATAGATGGGAACAACAATTGCTGTCAGGGGAGGGAGCTCAATATGTAATGTTGTGGAGAAGGTTCATTGATGATTTGTTCTTTATATGGAGGGGCCCAGAACAATCCCTAGCTACCTTTTGCGATAAAGCCAATAACCAATGGACCCCAATAAAGATCACATTCCATAGATCCTCCCACCAGGTGGAATTTCTGGATCTAGTCATCAAAAAACAGGATGATCGACTTCACACAAAAACTTACTTCAAACCTACAGATAAAAATGGATATATTCCATGTGGAAGTTGCCACCACAAAAAGTGGTTGGAAAACATCCCTAAAGGGCAATTTATGCGCATAAGAAGGAACTGTTCAGATATCGAAGATTTCAAAGACCAGAGTCAGATCCTGATTAACAGATTTAGAGAGAAGGGTTATAGGAAGGAAGATCTAGAAACACAGGTTAGCTTGGTGGCAAGCCTGGATAGAGCCCCGTTATTGGAAGACAGGGGAATCATAACCCAGAAAAATAACAGGGAGTTTGATTTACTACTGGACTACAACATGCAATATAAGGAAATTGAATCTATTATAAAAAAACATTGGAGCATTTTGCAACTAGACGGGACCCTGGGAAACACAATCCCAAAAAGACCTGGGTTCATATATAAAAAAGCCCCAAATCTGAAATCGAGACTGGTGACCAGTTATGTAGATCCCCCGCAAACGAGGATGGGGGATCTATTAGGTCAAACGGGCTTTTTCCCATGTCGAAAATGCAGGGGATGCAAGGAGGCAAAGCCCGCAAGGGGGGCAAATTTTATATCAACTAACAGTGGACAACAGATTTCCATAAGACAATGTATCACATGCAATACGAGAGGGGTCATATATCTCCTCAGATGCCCCTGTAACCTGGAGTATATAGGGAGGACCACCAGGAAATTGCATGAAAGGATTAGAGAACATGTGGCCAACATTATCAAAGGCCTAACAACTCACAATGTGTCTAACCATTTTCGGTTGGTCCACAACAATGACCCCAGTGGATTGCAATTTATGGGAATAGAGGCACATACAAAGAGATGGCGGGGGTCCAGTCTAGTTAGAGACATCTCACAAGCTGAAGGGAGATGGATCTTCAATCTAAAAACTTTGGTCCCAGGAGGACTTAATGTCGAATTTGACTTAAACTGTTATATCACCAATGATTTGTAATCAATAAGGGGAAACAAAAAATGCCACAGTATATCAGGCTTAGTGTTAGGAAGATGTAGATGAAGAAGAACCACTGCTAAACAAAGGGGACTATTTAGGAAGGGAATAAATCTAGACCTATAATCATTAATAAAGATGAGGTGTAGAATAATGAATGGGAGGGCCTAGGTTCAATGGGGTATTAAGGGTAGAAGCATGGGATTATATGATTACCCTGGGTGCAGACACGGCGGGGGGTAAATAGAATTCACCCACAAGTTTACTATGGGACATATAGGGGATGCCTTTACAAGAACAGGGGTACCACCCAATAAATAAATATATACTATAAACAATGGATGCTATATGTCCCCCTTGAGTTTGAATGGGGAAGGATGGAAGTAATTTGGGCCATTTTTGAATATTGATACACAATTATGATGTTGAGGACCCTGTGGTTTCTATAGAAGACCAAATTCCAAGGGAGATTATGAAACAAGATGGGGGCGTGAGAGCCATTTAGGGGTGGGTATATGTTTACTCCTTGAAAAGGGACCACAGAATTCTCCCCCATAAGACACGGTTCAAGGTGTATGTAAATGGGGACCTGAATAGGAGCATCACTGCATGTAAATTGGGTTTAGAATATGGGGTAAACATAAATCTGGAACTGTGATGCACCTCTTGCTTTTACTGGATGGTCAATCCTTAAATCAGTATAGGGATGTTAAATGATACATATACTGAGAGAATGTATGTAGTATAATCCACATTGGAAAGGTATATCTATTGCTCGTGCTATATTTGAAAGATTATGACGTATCTAAGGTGTTTTTTATAAAGAAAGTTAGTGTAAGATAGGTTAGGGAGCAGTTAGGAGATCAGCCACTAGATGGCAATGGTGATAGGGTCAACCATCCGACCCATATGAGGGCACGCATGGTAATGCGGTAAACGTTATATTTGGAAACACAGAGAGCGCACTACGCATGCCCAAAGGCCAGTTAATGCGGAATACGTATTGATACGGAAACAGACATGCGCACATACACGGGATTGAATACAAATAGACGTCGGCTGCTCCTGTTACGTCAGCCTCTGATGAGTCCCGAGGGACGAAACGCGTAAGGCGGAGTAGAGCGGGCAGCGTCTGACGTCACAGGAAGTAGGACATTCATCGCTCGTAGGAAGCCTGAAACTGATGTACCAGTGCGGGGAGCAGGACGCCGTGACCGTAGCAGGAGGCACATCACAGGGCCAAGAGCCCGATATGCGGAGACTCATCTGTGGATAACGTGAGTGCGCAAGAGCGCAGGGAACAGTCACTTTTTAAAAGATTTTATGCTATGTCTTGTTATGTTTTATTGAAGAATCCGGATTAAACGTTTTTTTGATACATGAGAGCAGCAGATCGTTGTGGATTGATTCATGCGATAGACCCACCTGGTGTATGAGGTGGCCTACATCTGGTGAGCCTGGAACTGTTCTATAGTTGGTGATAAGTTTGCACTAGAAGTGGAGCACTAAAGAGCACAAGTCTTATCACTGGCGTGGTGTTTTAAAAGATGATGAAAGTCTAGCAGTAATGCACTATGTGGAGCTGTGTTTTATCTTTTTTAGGTGGTGAGGATAATTAAGAAGAGGAGCGCTGTCATACCGACTTATATACATGTAAGGAGCGTTACTCACTCACATGGGCGTAGGGCCCGTGGTCGCAGGGGGGACTGGATGGCTGCCGAAGCCCTGCAATAGAGACTATTGCAAGTCTCTGCAAGATCAGATGGCTGCCGAAGCCCTGTACTAGAGACTATTTGTGTTGTGTTTTTTCTGGTGACTGCTCCCACATCGCGTTTATTTTCTGGTGACTGCAGTGCTCCCCACATAGCGTTTATTTTCTGGTGACTGTCCCCACATAACGATTATTTTCTGGTGACTGTCCCCACATAGCGTTTATTTTCTGGTGACTGCTCCCCACATAACGATTATTTTCTGGTGACTGTCCCCACATAGCGTTTATTTTCTGGTGACTGCTCCCCACATAGCGTTTATTTTCTGGTGAACGCTCCCCACATAGCGTTTTTTTCTGGTGACCGCTCCCCACATAGCGTTTTTTTTCTGGTGACTGCTCCCCACATAGCGTTTTTTTCTGGTGACTGCTCCTCACGTAGCGTTTTTTTTCTGGTGACTGCTTTGCACATAGCGTTTTTTTTTCTGGTGACTGCTCCCCACATAGCGTTTTTTTTCTGGTGACTGCTCCCCACATAGCGTTTTTTTTCTGGTGACTGCTCCCCACATAGCGTTTATTTTCTGGTGACCGCTACCCACATAGCGTTTTTCTTCTGGTGACCGCTCCCCACATAGCGTTTTTTTTCTGGTGACTGCTCCCCACATAGCGTTTTTTTTCTGGTGACTGCTCCCCACATAGCGTTTTTTTTCTGGTGACTGCTCCCCACGTAGCGTTTTCTTTCTGGTGACTGCTCCCCACGTAGCGTTTATTTTCTGGTGACCGCTCCCCACATAGCGTTTATTTTCTGGTGACTGCTCCCCACCTAATGATTATTTTCTGGTGACTGCTCCCCACATAACGATTATTTTACAGCACACTAGAGGGCAGCATGGAGTGGGCCTGATGAATAGGAGAACTATGCCCCCATCCTACACTTAGCCAAGATGATCCAGCAGGCTGATTGTTCACCAATGCATTAGGAGCCACTTGGCAGAGCTTGCCCTGGCTGCCACCTCAGAGGACCATCTAGTATGTGTACAAGGCTTTAGAATGTGTTATTGAATCAAGACAAGACAAATAACATGGCAAACTCAAAGCGCTTGAGCTCCAGCCACTAGGGAGCGCTCAGTAGGCAGTAGCAGTGTTAGGGAGTCTAGCCCATGACACCTTGCTGAATAGGTGCAGGCTTACTGAACAGCAAGAGCTGAGATATGAGCTCAGGTCTCCTGTGTCAGAGGCAAAGCCCTTAACCAGTAACCAGTACACTATCCAGTCACTATCCAGCATCACCTTTCCCATGCCCATGTCTGTCTAGACTGAGAGCCTCCAGAGGAGCTCATACCTGGCTGGATCTTTACAAGCTCCATATACTGCCTGTAGAAGCAGGATGATGTCTGTGAAATGCGTTGCTATTACTTTGGAGTGTATTTGAATAAATATATTTTTCTGTGAATAACTGATTGAGTGTCTACTTGTGGGAGGTAAGTCCACCACTACCTATCATAGGGCGCAGGGGGGCGGGGCGCACCGGGTGTCAGACACCCGGGGGGGTGTCACCACGACCCCCCACAGCAGCACAGCAGGAGGGTGAAAGCAGCGCTAGAAGGAGAGGCAGTGGGGGCAGCGGTGGGGAGGGGGGAAATATCCCCCCCCTCACCTGGGACCCCTCCTTCTGCCTCTCTCCCCCTCCATAGCTAACTGTCGGGAAGTGCGGGGTGGCCCGGAGGCGTGCTAAGAATTACTCACCTCATTTCCGCGTTCCAAGCATGGAGCGCAGCCGCAGCATCATGTCGTTACAGGTCTCCGCCTTCAATGCCGCCCACTGTGCTTCCTGATTAGTGGAAGCACAGTGGGCGGCATTGAAGGTGGAGACCTGTAACGACATGACGCTGCGCTCCACGCTTGGAACGCGGAAATGAGGTGAGTAATTCTTAGCACGCCTCCGGCCGCCCCGCACTTCCCGACAGTTAGCTATGGAGGGGGAGAGAGGCAGAAGGAGGGGTCCCAGGTGAGGGAGGGGGGGGGGGTATTTCCCCCCTCCCCACCGCTGCCCCCACTGCCCCTCCTTCTAGCGCTGCTTTCACCCTCCTGGGGGCAACTATCCTAGCTATACTTACTGGGGGCAACTATACTGGCTGGGGGCAACTATACTAGCTATACTGGGGCAACTATACTAGCTATACTTACTAGGGGCAACTATACTAGCTATACTTACTGGGGGCAACTATACTGGCTGGGGGCAACTATACTAGCTATACTGGGGGCAACTATACTAGCTATACTTACTTGGGGCAACTATACTGGCGGGGGGCAACTACACTAGCTATACTTACTGGGGGCAACTATACTAGCTATACTTACTGGGGGCAACTATACTGGAGGGGGGCAACTATACTAGCTATACTTACTGGGGGCAACTATACTAGCTATACTTACTGGGGGCAACTATACTAGCGGGGGGCAACTATACTAGCTATACTGGCTGGGGGCAACTATACTAGCTATACTTACTGGGGGCAACTATACTAGCTATACTGGCTGGGGGCAACTATACTAGCTATACTGGCTGGGGGCAACTATACTAGCTATACTGGCTGGGGGCAACTATACTAGCTATACTGGCTGGGGGCAACTATACTAGCTATACTTACTGGGGGCAACTATACTAGCTATACTGGCTGGGGGGAACTATACTAGCTATACTGGGGGCCACTATACTAGCTGTACTGGGGACTACTATACTACCTACACTGGCTCTTGGCGCTACTTAAACTAGGGGGCACCTCTCACTACCTAAACTATCTAGGCCAGCCAGCCCAACATCACCACCAGCCAACCAGCCCAGAATCACTGGCAAAAAGGCCACAGCATCACCCCCAGTCAGGCCAGCATTTACTTCAACCAGCCAGGCACAGCCACAGCATCACCGCCAGCCAGGCCAGCCACAGCATCACCGCCAGCCAGCCCAGCCACAGCATCACCGCCAGCCAGCCAGCCCAGCCACAGCATCACCGCCAGTCAGGCCACAGCATCACCGCCAGCCAGGCCACAGCATCACTGACAGGCCTTTCAGTCCACACAGTATTGCCAGCCAGGCACAGCAGCCAGTAGAGGAGAATTCAGAAGCCAGGTGAGAGGTGTTTACCATATTAAGGGGGCATTCTGCCCATTTATGTGAAATGCTGTCTATTTATGTGCCTTATGACTGCTGAATTTGTCTTGTTGATGGCCTCATGATTGCTGAATTTGTCTTGTTGGTGGCCTCATGATTGCTGAATTTGTCTTGTTGGGGGCCTCATGATTTGTTGGGTGCCTCAAGATTTCTGAATTTGTCTTGTTGGGGGCCTCATGATTGCTGAATTTGACTTGTTGGGGGCCTCATGATTGCTGAATTTGTCTTGTTGGGGGCCTCATGATTGCTAACTGTGAGACTATGGGAAAAGCTGAATCATAATCATATGAGACAATAGCCTTAAACCTACTTTTTTAGCTTTTTAAAACAGAAAATTAAAAAGGGGGGGGGGGGGGGGCAGGGGAGGGGGTTTCTAAAACAATACATTTTTCAGGAGTAGGATGGATGAAATTGTTTATCTTCACAGTTTATTTTCAACTTGGATTTTCCATAATGTTCACGTATGAGTTAAAATGTTTGTATTTAGTTTAAATTGCTGTTGCCACTTTGCGATAGATTAGTGACTTTTGGGTTGCAGTTTGGGCACTCGGCCTCCAAAAGGTTCGCCACCACTGTCCTAATCTAATGTCCCACCATTGGTAAGTTCATGTAAATTTGTCTCCACCCGTGACCACACCCACATTTTGGTTCATGACCACACCCATTTTTCAGCGCAGCCGCACAATGTAGCCCCATTTTTCGGCGAAGCGCGCCGCACGTTGTCTTCCTGATTGGGGGGGGGGGGGGGGGGGGGTCTGTGGTTAATCAGCACCGGGTGCCAAATACCCTAGGTACGCCACTGCCACTACCTCCCCCTTTTTTTAAACAGTTTCGAACTATTTTATCCTTATCTGGCGCCTCCGTCTCGAACAATTATTTATGCCGAGTGTCCACCCTTGGTGGAGGGGCATTACCCTCTGTTTTTCTACTTTTAAGGAGAACTACATTATAAACCCTAGTGGGGTTGGGTCTAATCTCCCCACCTGCCTATTGAGTGGTTACCAAAGGTAACCCACCTTTGAGAGTATATTATCATATATTTACTCTATTGACTAATTGGTTTGACATATTACACTATTGGGGTGCTCGATCTGCTTTGTTTTAACAGATACTGTAGAACAAAATACCAGCTGCTTTGATGCAGTCGTATTGAGATAAACACACATATTAAAGTGTAAGCCCATTGAAGTAGACTGCAGAATGTGCCCCCAAAGTTGGCTTGACTTCTTTGTATGGAATCTTATCCTTGCTAAATCCCACCCTCGACCATGCCACACACCAACCTCTGCAGTAATGTAGTGGCTGCATGGCATGGGCCTGCAATCACATCTGAAGTTAGATTTTCATGTAAATTCAGGAACACACTGGGGTTTAGGATTAGGGTGAAAGGAGAACATGTGAAAGCATAGTGGTAAGATTGCATTTTTAATTGCAGCATTATTTGCAGAAATCAGCAGATTAGCAGGTACTGTATACAGTCCAGCGTGACAGTCTGTATTTGAGGGGAAAGGGACTGTGAGCAAGACATTGGGAAGATCTAAAGAGAGGGACAGGTCTGCCAATAATGCATATAATTGTTGAAACATACATGCAGTGGCAGCGCTACACTGGGTCATGCTGGGCCACTGCCTAACCCCCCCTCCCCCCAGGAATCATTGTGCCCCGCTACTCATTAACATAAAGTTTACCGTTTCCAGGCTCCAGCAGCATACACTGAACAGGATTAGGTCTGTAAAAAACTCTCCATGTCAGCCTGAGTCTATGTAGGCGTTAAGTAAACCAAGAGTCTTATCTATTTGCCATAAATACCTCACAATTCTTGTAAGATCCCTTTTTATTAATGTATCTGGATGACATTTATATTTGCAAAAAAACCCTAACTCCTTCTGATTGTATGTTCTAACATTGTCAATCAACAGAGATAGAGTCTGAAGAATGTTTACTAGCTGAAAGCTTACTCAGGGGCAGGGGTGCAGCTAAGTTTTTTGTGGCCCCAAGCGGACTGTAGTAAGTGGCCCTACGAAAAATGGGTGTGGTTATCCCGCATAAGTGGGCGTGGCCATGACATGTGGGTGGAGCAGGAGGGCGGATTGGGGCAGGGCTGTTTGCGGGGAAAAATGGATGTGGGGGTGATTGAGGCGCGCGTAGCGCGCCGCGCCGATAGATGGGCGTGGCCATGACATTGTATGGGCGGAGCTTAACCGTAGCACAGCAAATATAGCCAACTATGACCATTAAATAATAAATGCAGCAACAGTTACCCCAGACACCAGAAAATAAAAACGCAATTTGGGCCACATTTCAGCAGAAATCAAACGCAATTAGGGCACAGTTCAGCAGAAATCAAACGCATTTAGGGCACATTTTCAGCAGAAATCAAACGCAATTAGGGCACATTTTCAGCAGAAATCAAATGCAATTAGGGCACATTTTCAGCAGAAATCAAACGCAATTAGGGCACATTTTCAGCATAAATCAAACGCAATTAGGGCACAGTTCAGCAGAAATCAAACACAATTAGGGCCACATTTTCAGCAGAAATCAATCGCAATTAGAGCACAGATCAGCAGAAATCAATCGCAATTAGAGCACAGATCAGCAGAAATCAATCGCAATTAGAGCACAGTTCAGCAGAAATCAATCGCAATAAGAGCACAGATCAGCAGAAATCAATCGCAATAAGAGCACAGATCAGCAGAAATCAATCGCAATTAGAGCACAGATCAGCAGAAATCAATCGCAATTAGAGCACAGATCAGCAGAAATCAATCGCAATTAGAGCACAGATCAGCAGAAATCAATCGCAATAAGAGCACAGATCAGCAGAAATCAATCGCAATTAGAGCACAGTTCAGCAGTAATCAATCGCAATTAGAGCACAGATCAGCAGAAATCAATCGCAATTAGAGCACAGATCAGCAGAAATCAATCGCAATTAGAGCACAGTTCAGCAGAAATCAATCGCAATTAGAGCACAGATCAGCAGAAATCAATCGCAATTAGAGCACAGTTCAGCAGAAATCAATCGCAATTAGGGCTGCAAAAAGAAAAGAATTTACTCACCTGGCACTGAAGTCTTCTCTCCCCGTCTCCTCTCCTGGCCGGCTCCTCAGGCGCGCAGTTCCCAGTTCCCACGGAGCTCCCTCCCTCCTCCAATCTCCCACGCTGATTCATGCAGGGCTACGGGAAGGTGGTCTCCAGAGCAGGGCTTCGGCGGCGGCCATCTTCCCGTAGCCCTGCTCTGCTCTGACAGCCCCGCGAGCTGTGGGAAAACGAAACAGTGACGTCACGCTGACGTCACGGAGCCGCCGAGGCCCCTAAGATCTTGAGGCCCCAAGCGACCGCTTGGTTCGCTTTATGCCTCGCGGCGCCCCTGCTCAGGGGCAAACCCAGGATTTTCAAGGGGGGGATTCCTGAAAGGTCTCCCTCAGCCATGCACAATACAGAATAGTAATAAGGTAGGACATCATGCTGGGTTGGGGATGAGGCTGGTTTCCTGGATCAGAAGCTGGGGGAGGATTTGGTCCCTCCGTTTCCCAGGAAGCCAGCCATTTACTTCTTGCCTAAGGTTCATAAGTCCCTGGTCGACCCCCCCGGGCTGACCCATTGTCTCCAGAAGGGGGTCTGTGACTGAGCCCCTCTCTAAGTACCTGGACCATGCATTTAGACCTCTACTGTCATTTATACCATCATATCTTAAAGACACGGACGCTTGTTTTACGGATAATCAAACAGATTGATTGGTGTGATGGTGACAGTTTGGCGACCATCGATGGGGTAAATCTGTATAAAGTCTCATCTACGCGATACAATTTTCCATCAGCTAGACTGATCTATTAGATGGATCTAATAAGAAATTGTATTGTGTGTAGATGTCCAAATTGTTTCACATCAATTTTGTGATAGATTTTGCTTTGATAAGTACCCAAAATCTATTGCAAAATTTAACGCAATCTAATTGGACCAGTTGGAAATTATCTAATAGATCCGATCTGATGGAAATGTGACATGGTCGGTTGTGGCTGGCTCCGGGAGACATAGTGGGCGTGCCCCTTAGGTGGGAATAAATCTGTATGTCATACACGGCCGTGTTTGAGCCTAATCCCTGCGGTCCGTGAAGAAGCAATTCTGCAAAACAATTGTTGACCAGGGGTTCTCTGTGGTTGACGCCACCTGGATTGGTGATGTATAACAATACAATGCTGTATGTTGCTATCTGGTTTGAAACACACCATTAAATGGTTATGAAGAAGTAGCTGATGCCCATGGGATGTTGTCTATGGAGGTTTTGACAGTATAGTAATATGGTAGGACATCATGCTGGGTATACACAATGCAATTTCCCGTCTTACTGACAGAATCTGATGATTATTTCCGACATGTCCGATCTGCTCCGGATCGACAACAGGATCGATGAGGGGCAGTTTGGATACAGATAATAATGAGGACAGCCAACATTGGTAATGAAGGGCACAGGGCTGTGCTCATACCTGGCTCTGTGTTCTGTCAAGTTCCTCAGAGCGGCTCCCTGCTCTGTACACATGCTGTTGCTACATCCAAAGTCAACTGTAGCAGGGAAAGAAATTACAGGCAGTAGCACAGTGCTGTGAGCAGCAGGATGCATGCAGACAGCCTGTTGTCTCAACATATGCCTTTCCCCCCTGGTCTGAGGGGGAATTCTGGGCAGGTGTAATTCCCCCATGAACTTGCCTATGATACTGTTTTAATTTTAAATTACCCAATATATGGTATTATTCTGATTCAAACCTTCTTGTCTGTAAAATACAAGCTCTAGTTTGCAGCAATGCTTAGCTAATAAGATAAGGAATTACACATACAGTGTTACCCTCCTGTCTCTTCCCCTTGTTTGTAAAATTTGTCAAACATGACATGCGGTTACGTCATCACAGGAGTCGCTGTAACCAGGATGGACGGGGAGGGAGGAAGTAGCAAGAAGCTGGAGGCTTCGTGCAGGAATCGCGGAGGAAGGAGAGTTTGTAATTACCTGTGCCCGCTCCTCCCGCGGCTCCGTCCAGCGCGCCCCCTCCTGCCGCTTGAACTGTCCGAAACAGCCCTGGGGGAGGAGAATGGAGCCGGGGCACCATGGCAACAGGTTTGGGTACGGTGCCCCGGATCAAATCCCCTAGCGACACCACTGGAGCTGCATCACATTTAATTATGCTCATGAAGGTTTTGGTGTACTGACTGAGGCCTAGAACACTCACATTTCATCAATGAATTATCAGGTAGGCCTACACACGCCTGTCTACTGTCCTGTTCTGTGTTTCATCATCCACTCTGGTGTTTGAAGCCCAGCTGCACCGGTTACTCTCGTCTTGTGATTTGTGTGACTGTGTGGCCTGCAGAGCTGAGACAAGATGTATTTTCTCTCTGTATAAATATACGGTTGGTGAAGCTAGTCATATGTGTAGCGAGTTTACAGTTAAATATTGGTTGTTTATGTAATGTCAGTCTTAGCAAGTTTATCACCTCATGCTTCAGGGTACACATCCATGAATCTTGAGGCTTACTGCCTGGAAAGACTGCTGGAAACTGACTAGATTGCAATGATACAACAAAAACAGGTGGATTTATACTTAAAGTGAATGTAGACCGGGGAAAAAATAAATAAAACAGATAGGAGAGGGCAGGCTCAGCGTCCTAAGCATAGTTCCACAGCCCTGTTCTCAATGTCCACCAACCATTCCCGGATTTACCTCACAGGAGTCTATAGGCACAGATATCCTGGCACCTTAGAGTTTGCCCTCCATGAATCTACAAACCCGCGCCGAACCGCACGTATGCTGGCTTACCCAGCTGTCCCTTCTCCCTTACTTACCTTGCACATAATAGGTAGCTACAGGTGCCCCTTAGTATAAGGTAGCCAGGGCTATTCTCAGTATTAAGTAGCTAGAGATGACCCTGACTGAAGGGAAATCGCATATGTGGAATTCCGAGAGTACGGTAACTTCTTATTTACATTCTAATCAGACTCTGCATAGGGAAGGAGGGAGGGAGGCGCTCAAGGAGGGAAGTGAGCCTCCTTTCCATTATTAGGCGCCTGTAGGCACCTGCCTACAGTGCCTTATAGTAAATCCGGCCCGGCCACCAACAGTAGATGTTTTGTAGGAAACCACAAACATTCACAGAGGTGAGGTAATTAGTGTCTCAGCAGAGCTGATTAACTAACTCTGTGGATTTCCACAAAACATGCACTGTTGGTGGGCCCTGAGTACAGGGTTGGGGAACACTGCATAGAGCCTTCACGTTCCTTTCCTGGTTCCCTCTTTCCAGCACTGTCACCCCCTTTATAAGTATTCGAACCATCAGTTGAATACTGCTCTGTGCTGCCATAGGAGGCCTCGGAAGTGTTTGGGAGCCTGAGTTCTCCTGAAGATGAATGTGCAGTACAGAGACACAGTAGTACCGCAGTCCAGAGCTGCCCATCTATGGGAGCAGTCAGGCTCCCAAACAATTCCGAAGCCTCTTACAGAGGCAGAATGGAATGGCGGTGACAGCGCTGGAATGAGGGGACCGTGAGAGGAACAGGAAGGCTATATATAGGACCCAGAGCCTTCCCTCTCCTTAGGTAAGTATCTGTTTGTTTGTTTTTCCTAAGTTACATTGGCTTTAAATGGAACTAACTAAGGCTGGATTTAGATTATTTCCCTAGTTCAACTTCCTTGTGACTAGTGATGGACGAACATGTTCGCCGGCAGACAGTTCACCAGTTGCATTTAACGCAAACTTTACACGAAGGTTCGCGGTCACCCTATTCTTTCATATGGAGCCATTTTTTGACTCTTCAACCTTAAGTCAGGACAGCCAATTAAGCATTTTTACCACATGCCTCCTCCCTATAAAAGAAGCAAACCTGACAGCCATTTTACAGTCTGCCTGGAGAGACCTGTGCTGCTGATTGAGGGGCAGATAGATAGCAGTTCTGTGTTATCCAGTGTTAGTTCACCAACTAGGGACCCCAAAAGCCCTTTTGAAGGCTGATCCTGCTGACATTTTTGTGTTGTTGTTTGTGGTGTGTAGGTAGCTTATAGTACACCACCCGCGTAGTAAAGTGTGCTGTGTGGCTGCGTCACTGTTATAGCCTGTCACCGTGCAACAATAAAGAGATTGAGTTACTACACTGTACTTTAAAAAATTTGTGTCACCTGACATTGTCACACAAAGCATTTACATAACATCACTGTCTTTGTAGTACAGTCCGCAAACAACATATTTTGTGACCGCACTGTACTTTAAAAACATTGTGACACCCCACCAAACATTGTCACGCAAAGAGTTTCACATCACTGTTGAGTTTGTAGTGCAGTGTTAGGCCCACACTACATAAGTAGCAATTTTTCGTGTTTGTACATTAAAAAAAGCCCCCAAGTAAAATGCGTATGTTGGGGGGGGAATATTTTGCTGCAGTTGCCCAACGCCTGGGCCTTTGTATATCGTTTCCAGAAATCTGGCCATAAACACAATAACACTTTTGTTGAAAAAAATAAAATAATCATTAATCAATTTAGTTTCAGTTCTATACTGTTACTGTTACTGTACACTCATCAGCAAAACCATTAGGACCATCTGCCTGATATTGTGTGGATCTCATTTAAGCTGTCAAAACAAATCTCTGGGTGATGGGCCTCAATGAACTGGATCTGTTGTCCAGCACACCCCATGAAACTTGATTCGACTGAGATCTAGGTGAATGTGAAGGCCAAATGAAATGCATTATACTGGTCCACCACCATTGCTAAATTTCTAATGCTTGCATCTATTGTAGATGAGAAATCCCTACCTTAATTAGACCATTAGGGGCATCTGTATGTCTGATATTGTGGTGAAACTCCTCCAATTGTGTTAGGACCATAAAAAAATGTATACGTACCCGGGGCTTGCTCCTGCCCCCTTTGGCCTGATCGCTCCCTCATCACCCTCAGTTGCCTTCTCCTTTGCTGGCAACTGGCCCCAGGCGCAGGCGCAGTCCAGCCAGGCGTGCTCCCCTGTCTTGCTCTCAACACAGGGGGGGGGGGGGGGGGTGTTCTGCGCCCCAGGTATGTATTTTTTTATTGCTGTGGCCCCTTCCCAGGGTCACTTTAAGCACTTGAGGACCGTAGACTTACACACCCCAAGTGATAAGGCTATTTTTCACAATTTAGGCCACTGCAGCTTTAAGGCTTCGCTGCAGGGCTGTACAACTCAGCACACAAGTGATTCCCCCCCCCCCCCTTTTCTGTCCACCAGCAGAGCTTTCTGTTGGTGGGCTCTGATCCCTGCCACCCTGTGCGTTTGTCTTGTAGTTTTATTAAATGTTGCTATTTTTTTTACTTTGACTTTTCATCCCCCCCTCCCACCCACCACCAGCCAATCCTAGCAATCCTCTCTCATAGGCATCAGCCTATGAGAAGGAATCGCTCTTTGAGTCTCCCCAGGGGACCCCCTTAGATCGCAGCGATGTACATTGTAAATAGACAGCGATCGGCGTTGGGAGACTGATGACGGAGCTGAGGTTCGTTATTCAAACGGAGATGTGCATGCATCAGCATGCGTGATTCCCTGCAAAACACGCCCCCAGGACTTCATTCCAATTGGCGCTGAGCAGTCCTGGGGCTGCCGCCGCGTCCACGCCAATTGGTGTGGAGCATTCGTAAGATAGTTACAATTTTTTACTTGGTTCAGGTTCCCTTTAAAGACAAATGAGGACAGTGAGGTTCACCATAATCACGGAATAGTGACAGTACTCCTCTGATGGCCATTCTGGAGTCCACCTTCCAAACTCAGCAAAACCGTAATATTCTCTGGATTACTCTCAGAGTTCACAGAACTTTATGATTTGCCCGGATTTCCTTCTTAATAGCTTGCAGGGAGCATCCAGCCTGATTGTAAGAAGGACTGGACCGAAATCAAGTTTTTATCTCGCTAGCACAGACCTATAAATGGAAATTCCTTTATTAGAACTCAAGAGGCAGCAAATCTTCAGGCTCAGCATATATTTAGCAGTGCTGCTCTGTGTCCTGATGTTCAGTGACCACTGAAACAAGCCATGCACAGTTCACAGTTGTTTAATATGATTAGCCAGTGATTTATGTCATGCTGCAATGTGCTAAGTGTTCTTCACAATTATTTACTTGAGAGTGAAGTTATTTATCATACTTTGTCAAGTGTGTTTGCTTGTTTTACATTTTCGCAATCATTCTATTCCTGCGGGGACGCTGGCCTGTGTTTACAGCAATGGTTTTTCGGATTCCTGTATAAGCTGTTTTATGTTAGCTATAATGCTATTATACAGCTTAGAGTTTATTAAGAGTTTAAGGACAGTGGGAAGAAAATAAATTCATAGGAAAAAAGGGACGTAAAGCGGAGATAAACAGCAGAGTAATGAAGGAGAAATATGGCAGGACTGCTACGAGCTGCATATGGGTTTGGCGGTCAACAGTCGGCAAAGATATCTGGGAATTTCAGGGTTGGGGTTGTTGGAAGAAATTGCGCTACAACACACTGATAAAGTCATATCCGTGCTGGCTTTCTGTATTTCTCTTAAAGAAATACAGTCTAACTAAAAAAAATAAAAATATATTGCTTTAGAATGAGGAACTCTAAAAACCATTAATGAGAGTCTGAAGCCATAAAAATTACCTCTTTTTATTGAGAAAAACAAAAGTTTGCTTTCTTAAAACAGAAAGAATTTGCGATAATTCTGGTTGGAGTGAGCTTGAGATGTCTCCCAGAGCAACACTGCTGAATATATGCAAATTAACCATTGTTATTGTTGCATTTTAGTAAGGGGGCTTTTAGGACCATTGTAGCCCCTCACACACTCCAATGAGTTCTGGTTCACCATGAGCTTGCTGGTTAGTCTGTACCTCTTTTTATTGGCCAGTTCTGTTCAGCATTAAGATCATAGCTGATACGCCACATCTCTGAGGCAGAACGAGGTATTTATACCCCTAAAAAAATACCGGGGCAAAATTCCACAACATTCCAGGTCGTAGATTTTGCTGCCCCGGGGAGACAGAGCTTTGCGCTGTAGCTCTGCCTCCAGTCCAGTCAATCTCCGCCGATTTCCACCTCTCCCCGCCCCTCTCAGTCTTCTTTCACTGAGAGGCGTGGGGAGAGGTGGAGATCGGTGGATTGACTCAAGCAGAGGTGGAGCTACTGCGCACAGATCGGTGGATTGACTGGAGCAGAGGCAGAGCTACTGCGCACAGCTCTGCCTCTTCCAGGAAGGATCACTGAATTCTGCCCTGGGGATTTCGGGGGTATAAATACATCGTTCTGCCGTGGTAATGCAGCATATCAGCAATGACCTTACTGCTTAAAGTGGACCCAAATTAAAAATACAAGATTTCAGAAATAAAATCTATTTTCTAAATTATAATAATAAATAGCAGCCTTTTTTCAGCTGCATGATGACAAATATAAAATATTTTACATTTATTGGAGGAACCCCTCCCTTCCTTTCAAATTGCCAGAAAAAAATCCGGCAAACTGGTGGTGTAGATGGTGTCCGGCAATGGAGGAATTGCTAATGGCTGCCCCCAGTATAACCCTAGTTATGAAAAGAGAAGCTGGAAAAGCATGCACTGAAATGCTCATAGGTTTGAAGGAGTGTTTATTTATCTTTGTATGTGTCAGAGTGGTGCAACTAAATTAAAAAAAAAAAAAATCCAAACATTTGTATAGCGCTTTTCTCCTGTCGGACTCAAAGCGCTCAAGAGCTGCAGCCACAGGGACGCGCTCAAGAGGCCACAGTGCAGTGTTAGGGAGTCTTGCCTTGAACTCCTTACTGAATAGGTACTTGACCTAGCTGGGATTCAAATCCTGGTCTCCCATGTCAAAGGCAGAGCCCTTAACCAGTACACTATCCAGCCACTGTTTTAATATTTTTAATTAAAAAAAAATGTTTGGTTTGGGTCCGCTTTAAAAGTGGCCAATAAAAAGAGCTATTTTTTATGGCCTCAGACTCTCTTTAAAGAGAATCTGTACTCTAAAATTCTTACAATAAAAAGAATACCATTCTATTCATTATGTTCTCCTGGGCCCCTCTGTGCTGTTTCTGCCACTCCCTGCTGCAATCCTGTCTTGTAATTGCTAGTTTTAGGCAGTGTTTACAAACAAAAGACATGGCTGCTAACCAGAGTGTGATAGGCTGAGAACAGCTCAGTCTGTGACTCACACAGACCTGCAGGGGGCGTGGAGAGGGTGTGTATAGCCTCTATCCTATTACAAACAGAGCAGCACATTCCAGCTTGAGTGCCTGAGCCCGACAAAGCCGTCAGAGGAAAGAAGATTAGATTATATAACAGAGATAATACAGCCATTGAGCAACTAGGAAAGGCTGCAGTAAGACAGAACACATTAGAACAGGTATAGGAATGCATAGGATAGAATAAATTAGGCTAAAATTTTGTTACAGAGTCTCTTTAAAGGATACCTTAGTCCACAGTGGATTTTGTAATTGATCCCCTTTGTGTGGGGAGGTGCACATAGGCTTACCGCACCTCCCATGGCCTGGCGTCTGTCTCCATTCATCTATAATCAGCCCATTCCAAAGCCCTGGTCGGTGCAGCTGCACTATGTCTGTGGTAGTACACGTGCACTCCACCGGAAAGATGTAGCTGGCGCATGTGCCATCTGACCCGGACATACTACGCACATATGCGCAGTATGTCCGCTTGGGCCCCTGGTGAACGTGTGCGCTGGCTACGTCTTCCCGCAGGAGCGTGCGCATACCCCCGCGGACATACTGTGCCTCCACAGACCCCGCCGACAAGGGCTTTGGATTGGGTCAGTTACAGATGAAAGGAGACAGACGCCGGGCCACTGGAGGTGCAATAAGCCTATGCACACCTCCTCCACACACATAGGGCATCAATTACAAGATGCATTGAGGACTAAGGTATCTTTTCAGAAAAAAAAAAGAAAGAAAGAAAGGAAAAAGAAGATTATATTGACCAAAACCATTGTAGTTTCCTTTAGTTTCCCATTTTCAGAAAGAAAAAAACTCAATATATATGGCTAGGTTCACAGTGGGTGTTGCGTTCGCTATAACAGCAGGAACGCAACAAGAAGCATACAGTTAATGATAAGTATACTTCGCTGTAATTGTTTACATGCACACACATGAACTAGTGGGTCTTTCAAGAGGAACTATAGTGAAAATTAAGTAATGATTAAAATTCCTGGTTTTTATAATATTTATTTATAAAATTATTTAGTCAGAGTGTTTCCCCATTGTAAAATCTTTCCTCTCCCCGATTTACATTCTAAAATTCATCACAGGTAGTCCTGCCAGATGATGATGTGTAACGACATGCAATAAACTGAACGCAAGTTCAAGCCTGTGGAGTGCCTCCTTCTTCCAGAAATACCAGTCCTGCCAGATGATCTCTGTGCATACAGCTCTCAGTAGACAAACATTTTGCAGAGGGAGATATTTCTTGCTTGGCAGTTGGAAAGAGCTGTTATTACCCACAATGCAACAAGGTTCACAGACAGCAAACTGTCAGGACCATGAACATGACATCACACTGTGGGAGGGGTTTCACCACAATATCAGCCACACAGACCCCTGATGATCTATTTAGGAAAAGGTAACAAATTCTTGTGGGAAAGGGGTTATCAGCTACTGATTGGAATTAAGTTCAATCCTGGGCTAATGTTCTTCTTTAAATTGCCATCTAGAGCAGTGATAAAGTGATAAGTAAGCAAACCGGTTATTAAAGGACAACTGAAACGAGAAGGATATGGAGGCTACCATATTTATTTCCTTTTATACAATACCAGTTGCCTGGCTATCCTGCTGATCCTCTGCCTCTAATGCTTTTAGTCATAGACCCTGAACAAGCATGCAGCAGATCAGGTGTTTCTGACATTATTAATGTTAGATCTGACAAGATTAGCTGCATGTTTGTTCCTGGTGTGATTCAGACACTGCTGCAGCCACATAGATCAGCAGGGCTGCCAGGCAACTGATATTGTTTAAAAGGAAATAAATATGGCAACCTCGACATCCCCCTCACTTCATTTGTCCTTTAAGAGCTCTAGGCCTGCAGTACCTGCTGGTGCAGATGGATGGCAGCAGGCACAGGAGACTTTGGAAGGGATGGTGGATGTACTGTGGAGGCATTTAGTAGAGGTGTCATTTAAATGTACACATATCCAGTAATAAAATAATCGAAAAAATCATAAAATATATGTAAAAAGCATAAGCATAACTGAAGTATACATTGTAACAGAACACAGTTATCTCGGCAGATTGGCTGCAGCTCACATTGATGAGTCAGGAGGATCCGTGCCAGATGGCTCTTGTTTTGACCTCTTGAGTCTCTATTGTACATTTTTTTTCCAGTGGCTTGGCTCAGGACTCTATGAATGAAGCCAGAACCCTCTGATTCTTTGCTGTCAGGCAACCCACCAATTTCCTAGTGTGTCATCCATAGATGAAAACATGAAAAAACCCACAGTTTTAACAGCATCTAAAAAATGTATCCTATCTGAAAGAAAAAAGTCTGAGTGGATCTTTAGTCCTGTTAACACATAAGCGACCATATCCTACTAAGTTTTCTCCAAGGAGATATTTTCAAACCTTAAAGGGGTATGTGGAGTCATTTAAAAAACATAAACAGACACTTACCTGGGGCGCGTACGTTAAAAAAGGGCGCCGGGAAAAAAGGGTGCAGGGTTTTAAACGATAAGCATGAATAACGTTTAAAAAAAATTGTGCTATATTTCGTTTAAAAATAATGTTTTATAAAGTTATAAATCATTAAATAATGTGTATGAAATCGGGAATTGTGAAAACGTTAATCTTCCCTGTTTAAAAAGTGAAATGTATAATAACGTTTTATAAAAGATTAATAAGAATGTTACTAAAACTATACTTAACCCTACTCTCACACAGAACCCTCCCTGTACCTACCCCTAACCCCTAGACCCCCCTGGTGGTGCCTAAACCTAAGACCCCCCTGTGATAAGCATTAATAACGTTTTAAAAAAATATTGTGCTGTTTTTCGTTTAAAAATAATGTTTAAAAAAATTATAAATCATTAAATAATGTGTAATCATGAAAAGCAGTTGTCCGGGCGCCGCTTGTAAAACGTTATTTTTCTCTGGCGCTGTAACGATTGGTGTCAGCAACCAGAGAGAGAATCTGATCCTTGGCGATCCGCAGTATCCCCAAGAATACAGATATACCCGATTGTTGAGGATCTGCGGAATCGTCAATAATCAGATATGTCTAACCTCTAGACAGCGGAGAGAGTGTAAGTGTTTGGTGCAACAGTAACAACTCTTAATGAAAGACCACCAGAGGAGCTGGCGGCCTGAGACTCCTGAGGAATTCACCCCTGACCGTGGGTGATATTCCTGTAGCCTGTGGACCCCTGAGCGAGGGACCGAGGCTGGGGTTGCAGGAAGCCCAGCTGCTAATATAAGGTCTTGCCCTGAACTGGGCTAACGTAATACAGTAGTAGCACAATCCTAGTCTTGGGTGTGAGGTCCGTATTCACAACACCCTGGAACTAGTCTGGAGCATAACATAAATGATAATACAATTCCCTAGTCTTGGGTGTGAGTTCCGTGATCATCAACACCCTGGAACTAGTCTGGCGTATAACATAAATGATTATACAATTCCCTAGTCTTGGGTGTGAGTTCCGTGATCATCAACACCCTGGAACTAGTCTGGAATATAACACACAGACAATACGGTTCCCTAGTCTTGGGTGTGAGTTCCTTGATCATCAACACCCTGGAGCTAGTCTAAAGCCGCATCTACACGAGTAGATGCGGCCGCGATGCTGCTTATCAATCGAGCCGCTGATGCGGCTCGATTGATAAGATCCGACAGGACGGATCTCCATACCGCCGATTCCCTGCTCGATCCCCGCGAGGGGACAATGGCAGGGAATCGTGCGGTAGATAAGCGGCGCCGGCGGGGACGAGCGGGCACGAGCGGGGAATCGAATGCGGCGCACGCGCGGCGAGCGGGGACACGGCGGGCACGCGGAAGAGGCGATCCGGCGGCTAATCGAGCCGCCGCATCGCTACAATGTCGCTCCGTGTAGATGGGGCTTAACAAATAATACAATTCAATTAGTACTTTAAGCTATCAACAGAATCTGGCTAAGTGTGAATTCCTAGGACACCTAGTTCAAACACACTGTAAGAATCTGACTATGGTCTGAGTGCCTTCACGCAAGTGTTAGCAATGGCAGACAACCAGCAACTGACAAGCAGCAGAATATATAGTTGCTGGACTCTGTCGCCCCGCCCGAGCCATCCAGCCAATCATGAGTCCTGCAGGAATCAGCTGATCTTCCTGATCAGCTGACACTTCCCCTGCTGGTATAAAGGTCCTGAGTTCAGGCCCGCGCACGCGTAGCTCTCCATCTGCCTATGTGCACTAAAAGACTCAGCCACACCAAGCGCACGCTGCTGCATGCAAACCGCTGCGTTGGACGCGGAAACTGCCGCTTTGCTGTCAGGACATGCTGCTGCTTTTCCGCATTCCACCATACTACCAGACGCGTGTCTATGCGTGCAAACCGCCGCCTTGGACGCGGAGTCAGCCGCCTTGCTCTTGGCACATACGGCGGCTTTTCCGTGTTTTCTCACAGGCGTCCTTTTTTCCTGTTGGGAGCCCATTAAATGATATTTATTATAGGATTGAATGGCGGCGCCCTTTTTATCCACCTGCCTCATGCGCTCAAATTTCCTGCTTCCACCTGGGGCGTCTATCATCCCCCTGTAGCTGTAATGTCCCGAGCCATCCTCCTCTGATTACTCCTTCCCCGCCGCGGGTTCCGGTCTAAGTACATGTGTTACGCGTCTGCGGCGGTGCAGCCATGGCAGCTTACGCAGGCACAGTACAAAAAATCCTTGTACTGCGCCTGCGCAGTAAGCTCCTGGAGAAGTGCATGGGAGTGCGCATTATTCGTCTTGTTGGACGAATAATTGCCCGATGCCGGCGGCGTGAAACGAGCGATCGGAGGAGGATGGCGTGGGACATAACAGCTACAGGGGACTGATAAAAGCCCCTGGTAAGTGTCTGTTTATGTTTATTGAAGGACTCCACAGAACCCCTTTAAAATGCCTCTAAAGCTCCCATCATGCAAGAAAATCCTCAAAATAAGTTTGATATTACTTTTTACCTACTTTTTAGTACTTTTTCAATAGGTAAGCGCTGAAAAGTTATTTTTTTTTAAATAAGATAAAAAATTATCTCCTGGGAGAAAACTCAAGAGATAGCGGGAAGGGAAGCAGGAGATTTGGGCGCATGAGACAAGTGGACAAAAAGGGCGCTCCATTCACTCCCATTATAAATATCGTTTACCGGGCGCCGAACAGAGAAAAAAAGGCGCCAGAGATTATTAACGTTTTAAAGAGGAACTGTAACGACAAAACGGCCCCTTGGGGGTACTCACCTCGGGTGGGGGAAGCCTCAGGATCCTAATGAGGCTTCCCACGCCGTCCTGCGTCCCTCGGGGGTCTCGCTGTAGCCCTCCGTACAGCCGTGACGCAATATTTACCTTCCTGGCTCCTGCGCAGGCGCTCTGATGCCTCTCGGCGCCAAAGTAGGCGGAAATACCCGATCACCGTCGGGTCTGCTCTACTGCGCAGGCGCAAGTCTCCGGCGCCTGCGCAGTAGAGCGGACCCGACGGAGATCGGGTATTTCCGTCTATTTCCGTGCAGAAAGTCGCCACAGCGCCCCCGCTGGAGCCAGCAAAGGTAAATATTGAACTGACAGTCGGCACAGTCGCCGGCTGTTCGGAGGGCTGTGGCGAGACCCCCGTGGGACAGAGGACGGCGTGGGAAGCCTCATTAGGATCCGGAGGCTTCCCCCACCCGAGGTGAGTACCCCCCAGGGGATCTTTTTAATGTTACAGAGTCTCTTTAACAAACGGCGCCCGGAGATTTTTAAGGATTTATAACTATGTTTGTGATGATTTAACTTTACAAAGTGAGCCCGTGACGAATAACGTTTATAAAGATACTAAATCACTATTTCTAAAACATTTCTAAAACATTATTATCCACCCAAAAAAATTAATTACATTTTTTTATTTACATTTTTTATTTATTAATGTCTATAAAACATTATTATCCATAGGGGGTCTTAGGTTTAGGCACCAACAGGGGGGTCTTAGGTTTAGGCACCAACAGGGGGGTCTTAGGTTTAGGCACCAACAGGGGGGTCTTAGGTTTAGGCACCAACGGGGAGGTCTTAGGTTTAGGCACCAACAGAGGGGACTTAGGTTTAGGCACCAACTGGGGGGTCTTAGGTTTAGGCACCAACAGGGGGGTCTTAGGTTTAGGCACCAACAGGGGGTCTAGGGGTTAGGGATAGGTACAGGGAGGGTTTTAACAAACGTAAATATAAGTTTCAGTTTACAAATACGGAAGATTAACGTTTTAAGAATTGCCGATCTCATACACATTATTTAGTGATTTATAAATTCTTAAAACACTATTTCTAAACGAAATTCTACACAATATTTCAATAAACGATAATACTGTTTATCGTTTACACCACGCGCCCTTTTTTCCCGACGCCCTTTTTTTATGTACGCCCGGTAAGTAAATTGGATAAGAGCTGAGATCCGTCATGGATATGTGACTGGGGAAATGAATGTCTTGAGCCCAATCTACACGATACGATTCTTTTTACGATTCGATTAAATCCGACATGTCCGATTGGGATTCGATTCGATGCAATTCGATTTTCCATTGTTTTGCAATTGCAAATCGAACTGAATCGAATTGAATCCCGATTGGACATGTCGGATTTAATTGAATCATAATCCAATCGTACAAAGAATTGTATCGTGTAGATTGGGCTTAGGCCATGAGACACAAAACCTACTTGTGGTGTTCATACCTCTGGCCTGTAGATGGCACTGTGCTACTTGCATTTCTGAAAAGATGATCTGTACTGCTTTGGGTTGTTGGTTCCTGTTTATGCATGTTGCAGATATGGAGTAAAGTACTGCTTAATTTGGAGAGCTGCTGAAGCTTGTAAGCAAACCTAGTTCCAGGTATTCTGCATCTGTGATTACTAAACACAACAGTACTCCTTGAATGGATGCACGCTTGTGTTTTTGAAGGCAATTGAGTGATGTTTGTGCCCACTGTCAAATTATCTAATGCACATCCATTTTTTCTGCATATTTCATTTTATGTGATTTCATGTGAATGGCCAGAGATTGGTGAAAGAAAAGAAGCTTCCTTAGGGCAATATTTTCAAGAACAATCAGGTACTTTTGGAGAAAAATGAATTTATTGCAAGACAAAATTGATGTATGCACAAAGTGGTGTCTATGTGTAACATCAAAGTCGATATGCAAATAGCTCAACCTGATTGTTTCAGGTGATCTAAGCTGCAAGAGTGCATAGGCCTTTGATGCAGTAAGCCATTGTATAGCACTTTAGCTTTTTATTAATTTGCTTAAATGTTATTCTATTATAGCCCTGCAACACCTTGACTTGTTTACCACTGTATGCAGGTTTCAAACTAATTATGGGAATAGTGATGTTAACTATTATCTGAGTTTTGGAATTATTTTTATAGTTTAATTTATTCTTCTGTAATTGTTATGATTATGAAATCAATTGATAAAGATTCAAATACCGGTGCAGACCCTTGAGTAGGACCCTACTTTTGATTGCTAAAAGGGATTGGTCCTGCACCGTGCTTATTGATAGGCTTGCTGCAACCCCATACAGCAGGAGGAGGAGGCAAGCTGCATCTGAATTACCGACTGCATGGATGTGCAGAGCCTAAATATAGGCAGGTTACGCAACTTGCATTCAAAACAGAGCAAACAAAATGGAGGATGTTGGCTTCCAAAACAGTTTGCGCAGAGTGTTTCGTACTAGACTCTTCCACCGCGATGAGGGATCCTCATAGAAGAGACCCTAACCACTAATTAACAAAGAAACATGGGGGCAGCTGGCAATAAAATGGTTTACACATATTTTTGGGGGGAACAGAGAGTAATTGGCAGCTCTCCTAATCAGGCTACACTTGAAATGACTACCAATGGAGGTGTGCGGAGCCTTCAGAGACGAAAAAGACACCCAGTATTCAAAACAGATGCAAACTATGCACTAAACACTAAACTCCAATTAAATGGAAGGCAAACTGAAATAGCACATGGATGCAGCTAGCCCATGGATACAGGGTAAGCTTCGAGGGGTTTTTTTATCTCTGCAAATGCAGCTCAACATAATCTGATGATTTTGTCCACAAACTGCAATTTTATCAGTTTGTTTTACACTTCCAGTACAGTCAAAACGGTCCTATACATTTTTTTTCCAATTAGTGTTATGCTCTGTTTAGTGTTTTAGACCAGAGTTGATACCAGAGTCATACCATTTTAAAATCATGTTTACAGTTGTGCATAGGGACCACAGTAATTAGTATTTACAATCACAGACCAACTTCCTAGTCTCATAGTGACCGGCTGCTGCTACTTAGACTGTTGTAACTTGTCTGGACTGGAGTTTTGCATAATATTTATCCAACCTGACCAAAGAAATCCGCTTCATTCTGCTGCGTGACCGAGCCTGCACAGCGCAAGATAAGGTGATTATTAAAACTTTCCAGGGTCAGGTAACGGAAAATGTTTCACCAGAATGAATGATGAATAAACAGCAAAGCTTATTTAGAGAATCAGAACCTAAACAGTGAACAAGAGCCATGAGATCAGATCAGCAGATTAGAAAACATAAACAGACGTTCTGTAGATCGGTTCCTCTCTCTGACTTTGATGTTACATCAGCAATGCAGAATATTTTCTGGATTTTATGGGAAGGGCATTAGAGTCCCATTAAAAGTAAAGACAAACTGTTTCCAAAAGGCTTCAGGCACCACAAGAAGAGCAAAAATGACAGAGATCGGAATAAGAATATATAGACAATATAGGGTCACAATTACAAAGAATTTGACTTGGGAGTTATTCAACAAATAGATCAATACAACCCAGTAGAAAGGAATGGCAGCACATATAAACCAAGCTGCACCTGACTGACTATCTGCATAGAGCTGCAAGACCTCTTAAAGTGTACCAGAGATGAACTAACTTAAAAGATTTATACATAAGGTTCACCCCAATTCCCCTATTACAGCTCACACCCTGCTAGCTTGGAGAAAATCATGCCTGAAATATAACCTTCAATCCCCTATTTCCCCACTTACCAAACTAATTGGGAACCCAGATTTCCCTGCTGGTACTAATCGTCTAGCCTATGCATGGTCGCAGACTGAGGGTCATTCCACTCTGGAAGCTAACTTAGTAAATAATCGAATGCCTTCCCTCAATGGATTGATTTCTAAGTTACACCCTACTATGGCTGAGCTATTTTGTACTAGACAAGTCCATTACTTTTTAGCCCCTCTTATTTTACAACACAAGTCCATACACTTGTCCACCTTCGAAAGGTTCTGTCGAGATGATCCCTCAAGCCAGGGCATGGTATCATTTTTTTCCTCCACACTTAATCCATCACCCCCAGGATATAAGCCCCCATTTACTACAGTGTGGGAATGGGAAATTGATTTTGGGATGTGATGGGATGGGATGGATGAAGAAGATTGGCCCCAATGCTTTGACACCTTATTTAGGGGCAGCATGCAGTCCATGGCATTGGAGGTGTCCATTCGACTCTTGCATAGGATAGAAGATTGAACAGACTCTTCCCTACATTCTCCGCTGATTGTTTTCGAGGCTGTCAGACCTCGGGATACTTGATTTACATTTGGCGGGATTGTCCGGTGGCCTGTAGGTTGTGGACTTGTGTTGCTTCCCTAATCTCCAGAATTACACTGGAACCTTTTTCTAAAGATCCCAAGGTACTTTTACTTGGATATCAACCAGAAGGTCTCAAACACGCCACTCATAAACTCATTCAGCACATCGCTTCTTCAGCTAAAGTCTATATTGCTTCATGCTAGAAACAACACACATTACATTATTCGGATCTTCTCAACAGAATTGACAAGAAGATGATTAATGAACGTATTAACGCCAGGGTGATGCATACACTTTAAATGGGTTTGGAAGCCCTGTGTAGACTGCAGAGGAGGCCTTAATATGTATGATATTCTTAAAGGGAACTTAAACTGAGAGGGATATGGATGTTTCCTTTTAAACAATACCAGTTGCTTGGCAGTCCTGCTGATCTCTTTGCCTGCAATAGTGGAGGAATCACACACCTGAAACAAGCATGCAGCTAATCCAGTCAGAGCACCTGATCTGCATGCTTGTTCAAGGGCTGTGGCTAAAAGTATTACAGACACAGGATCAGCAGGAGAGTCAGGCAACTGGTATTATTTTAAAAGGAAAAATCCACATCCTACTTAGTTTAGGTTCCCTTTAATGTCTATGACTTCAAGGGGTTATTTTCTCGCAATTAACTTATGAAACCTTGCTCCCTATTTGACGCATATTTCAACCCGAATACATACAAGTGTGAGGACTTCAACACATTTTTCAAACCTATGTTCTGTTTTCCAAATGCGGTTATCCAAACTGTTTACTTGTTCATTTTGATTCAAGCTTAAGCATGGTCATATGTCTTATAATATGTTCTTTTTATATTGGCTGTACACTTTTTGTTTGTGCCATTTATCAATAAAACTTTTCAACACTAAAAGATTTATACATACCTTGGGCTTCCTCCAGCCCCATCCACACGGATCGCTCCCATGCCACCGTGCGGATGCGGCTGAAGGAAACCCCAGGTATGTATAAATCTTTTAAGTTAGTTAATCTCTGGTTTCCTTTAAAGGAAGCATAAAGCAAATTGTGCTGCCCCATGATATACTTAACCGGTGCTTGGGGCTTCCTCCAGCCCCTTGCAACCGACATGCCCCTCGCAGCATCTCCGCTCGCAGCCGCCGGCCTGGGGTCCCCGCTAGTGCAGAGGCCGACCTCCTCTACTGTGTCTGCGTGAGTGCTGCTGCCAATCAAGTCCAAGTTGTCTGCAGTGTACTGCGCAGGTGCAGAACTAATGCGCCTGCCCAGTACACTGTGGAATATGTAGACTTGATTGACAGCGGCGCTTCACGCATGCGCATAAAGGACAACCTTGAGGTCGGCCTCTGCACCGAGGGGACCCCAGGCTGGTAGCTGTGAGCAGAGATGCTGCAAGGGACATGTCGGCTGCAAGGGGCTGGAGAAAGCCCCGGGTAAGTATATCATGGGGCAGAGCAATTTGCTTTATGTTTTCCTTTAAAGGCTCAACTGCACTCGTTACAGTTGAGACAGGTACTAAACACCTAATGGAGGATGTTTGCATCCAAAACAATTTGCATGCAAAGGATTTTATACTAGACCCTTCCACAGCAATGAGGTTATCCTGTTGGAAGGGACCTTAGCAACTAGCCATTAAAATGGAGGAAGAGGCGCAGCTGCATCCCTTCCTCTATTTTAATTGCTAGCTGCTCCCAGGTCAACACTTATGTTTGCATGTCAGTTTTTATGGGTCATTTAAAACAAAGGTTAGGGTTGTGCACGGTCCACGCTGCACCCCTTCCTCCATTTCAATGGCTAATTGCCAAAGTCCATTCTGACAGGATGACCTCATCACCATCGCAGTGGTAGGATCTAGAACAAACATCACCTAATGGTGGAACAGACATCCTCCATTAGGTGTTTAGCACCTGTCTCAGCTGTAATGAGCACAGTTGTGCCTTTATAAGGCCCTGCAGCTCTATGCAGATAGTCAGTCAGGTGCAGCTTGGTTCAGTTACTCAACAAACCCAGACAATATAATGATCAGACAGTAAAGCAATGGTAAACAGTATCTAGAAAGTTCATTTAAAGTGAACCTGAAGTGGAAAAAAAAGTATAAGATAATTCTATGTGTAGTATGGATGATAAATATTACATTAGTAACATGGAAATTAGTCTCATATTTTTATTTTCAGTTTAATGGCTTATTTTTTAAGTTTGCATCAGACTGTCACAGTTGTTGTTTAGAAACCCCACTTGGCATTGTAAAACTGAAAGAGAGGTTATGACCCTTTGAACTTATCTCACTGTTTCTCAGCTGTTTTATCCTCTATTTACTTTTCAGGAAACTAGGTTGAATTTGACAAGCTGTTCACAAACTCTTTTGCATAGATAACAGCTCTAGTTTTTTAATTGTCAGCAATGAGTTTGTATGTTATTCCTGTGTCTGTGTGGGTTTCCCCCAGACATTCAGTTTTCCTCTCACATACCAAAAACATACAGATAAGTTCATTGGCGTTCCTCTAAATTGACCCTAGACTACAATACATACATTACACAATACATACATAGACATATGACCATGGTAGGGAGTAGATTGTGAGCCCCTTTGAGGGACAGTTAAGTGACAAGACAAAATACTGTGTAAAGCGCTGCAGAAGATGGCAGCGCCATATAAATACTAAATAATAACAACTCTTGCTGAACTGGAAAAAAAGGGACCTTTACAGAATTTCTTACTAGAGCATACTAGAGCTAGTATTATATGTACAGTATGTATGTTTATCTCATCACATCACATGTCACCTCAGGTACAGTTTAATAAAGATTTGTCATGCACTGGCACTTTATTCCATCGGCTGAATTTGTTTACTGATTCTGTGTCCGCCATGATGTAACTCAGATTCATCACCCTTCTGAAACATCTCATCAACCATGTACAAGAATATAGGGAAGTCAGGCAGATTTGCATCCACTGAGTGAAAGAGCTTGAAGGGGAGTAGTGTCTCTTCAATCTTTATCAATATTTTCTTAAAGTGTACCTGAGAGGAACTACGTGCGTCTATTTGAAAAGGGCTCCTGAAAAAAGGGGCTCTTGGTGTAGCCCATATATACCAAATCCGGCTACAAAAAGGGCGCCTGGTGTAGCCCATATGCCAACTTCGGCTACAAAGGGCACCTGGTGTAGCCGAAAAAGATAGTTTTAGTTTATTTAAAAGGATGCTGTTATAAGCAAAATTTGTTGGGCTATAAAAGGGCTCTAGATATAGCTAAGAAAAGTGATTATTATGACCTAACTGCTCCCTACTCTCACACAGAACCCTCCCCTGATGGTGCCTAACCCTAACCCCATAGGTTGTGCCTAACCGTAAGACCCCCCTCCCCCTATTTGGTGCCTAACCCTAAGACTCCCCAGGTGGTGCCTAACCCTAAGACTCCCCTGGTGGTGCCTAACCCTAGGACCCCCTTGGTGGTGCCTAACCCTAAGACTCCCCTGGTGGTGCCTAACCCTAAGACCCCCCATTTGGTGCCTAACCCTAATACTCCCCAGGTGGTGCCTAACCCTAATACGCCCCAGATGGTGCCTAACACTAAGACCCCCTAGGTGGTGCCTAACCCTAAGACTCCCCTATTTGGTGCCTAACCCTAAGATTCCCCAGGTGGTGCCTAACCCTAAATCCCCCCTGGTGGTGCCTAACGCTAAGACTCCCCTATTTGGTGCCTAACCCTAAGACCCCCCAGGTGGTGCTTAACCCTAAGACCCCCTAGGTGGTGCCTAACCCTAAGACCCCCCCTATTTGGTGCCTAACCCTAATACTCCCCAGGTGGTGCCTAACCCTAAGACCCCCTAGGTGGTGCCTAACCCTAAGACTCCCCAGGTAGTGCCTAACCCTAAGACCCCCCAGGTGGCGCCTAACAATAAGACTTCCCCCCCCCCCGCTTGTGATGCCTAATCCTAACCTCCCCTGCACCCTCAAATCGAAAATCTTGGCTATAAAAGGGTGCCCTTTTGTAGCAGAATAAAAAGCCTTGCAGCCGAAAACCTTGTAGCTGTGTAAAAATATGGGCTACAAAGGGGTGCCCTTTTGTACCCGAATAAAAAGTATGGGCTACAAAAGGGCGCGGCCGACTGTAGCCTATATCAAAACTCGGGAGCCCTTTTCACCACCTTGTAGCCCATATTTGCAGAAATAACATTGATGTCTATGGAGGAGCCCTTTTCATACAGGGCCAGGCAGCTCAGGAGCTCGATTCAACAGATCCCGAACTACGTTTCAGGTTTTATACTTACCTGGGGCTTCCTCCAACCCCCTTGAAGCCGCTCGCTCCCTCGCCATCTCCCCGTGCCACAGCGGGGAGCCGGTGAGGGACTGAGCAGCCTCCACGGGGCTGTAGGAAGCCCAGGTAAGTATATAACCTGAGATGTAGATCATCTCAGGCGTCCTTTACACAATCTCTTGTCTTGTTCTGCTGTGGCTTCTGACTGTCTTGACTGTCTCTCATCAGCAGATTCAGGATGCCTCCTCAAGATGGCGGCCCTGCAGAATGAACTTTCAGATTTTTAATCAGGGTCGGTCACAGGGAGCCATTGGCTACCTGAATCAACCACACTCCTTCTCTGCAGGAGGTTGGTGGCTGCCTCCTACAAAGAATACAGCCTCCCTGCCATACTCAACAATGGCTATAGATAGAAAAATCAAATACAGTAGTAAGAAGAAAAATAGAAAGAGATGGATTATTTTTTGTTTTTGTTTTTAGGGAATAATTAAAAGAATAGAATAATATATTTAAAAATACAGAAATAAGGTAGATCGTGTAGAAAGGGGGGGGGGGAGTACCTAAAAGCTCAGAACAGTAGTGTAATTGGGGATCACCAGAAAAACCCCAACAGCTAATTGGCTAGAGAGAGCGAGGATCAGGGTTAATGGGCTAGGTATGGGGTTAATTAGATGGAATATGGGGCGGAAGGAATGGGAGGAAAACTTTAATAAAAACCTGAAAAATGCCTACCACTTTGCTGTGTCAGTTTCTTTCCCAGCTCCTGTAACCACAGAACATTGATTGACAGTAATCTGTGGTGATAGTAGAGCTGGGGGAGAGACAAACACTTTTATTTACTAACATTTTTAAGAAGGCACATTGTTACAGGTTGTAAGCATTTTTTATAGGAATATTTAGGGAACACATGTGGCCCACTGAGAGCAGCGTTTGCTGAAGCACAAGCGCTTTGTGCACCGTTTTGGTTGCGTTTTGCAGCACGACTTGCAAAGTGTTTACCTACAACTATACAGTGCTTGCGATTTTGCTTTTGTGCTATGAATAAAGTTTTGCCTACATGCTGGGTCCATGAGTGCCGGTTTCTAAAGCGCTGCTTCACCCGCTTGCACAAAAGGTCATCGTTTATTTGCAAGGGGTGGGGCTATGTGCTGGAATCACAGAGAAATAAAACGTCCCAGCAGGTAGAAAAAAGTTAATTCAAACTAGAATCATGGCACACAAAAATCGCTGCAAAATCACTTTTGGAAAGTGATTCAATGGTGATTTTGCAGCGCTCCTATACCTTGCATTGGAGCGCAATCACTCAGTGCTGCAGGATCATCAATTGCAATTTAGTCAAATTGCAATCACTCCTGTGGGCTCACCTGTATGCATTTTCATTGGTAAAGCGCTTTTTTGGAATCGGCCGCAATTATGAAGATCAAAAACTACTGCCAAAATTGCTCTAGTGGTTCCCAGGTAGAGATTAGGGGACATCTGTACACACTTTAACTGGTTCAGGACCATAGGCTATTTTTTATTAGTTTATTAGTGCTCCGCCAGCCAATTACGGCGATCCCCTCTCATAGGCTATGCCTATGAGAGGGATCGCGACCGGAGCCTCTCCAGGGGACAGCCGAGTGACACGGCTGTCCCCAGTACAGCGCTGCCATAGATCATAGCGCAGCACAATGTAAATAGATGGTGGGGATGCGCGTGCGATCCCCTGCAAAACCCCGCCCCAGGACTTCACGCTTTTTGGCGTTAGGGGGTACTGGGGCTGCCATCTTCCTGGCGCCTAGTTGCGTTAGGTGGTTGGGAAGGGGTTAAAAAAGCACCTGAAACTATCATGGATGATCATTTTAAGCAACCTATGTTGATATTGCGGATGAGCCTTTCTATTCCAGTTTTTTCTGTTTAGATAAACAGCTTCAGGAACTCATTGCAATCGCTATGGAAACCACAGAAGACACAAGCCCAGCCACAGAGTAAAGCAATATTGGAAAATGAGCATGGAAAACATGTTGGCGATGAGATGTAATCGTGCCAGAAGTAGAATGTAATTACAATAAAATCCCCTCCAAGTAGAATACCCCGTTAAAAGAGAACTTTTCTTCCTCCTGCTTCTAAATATCACCCTGATGCAGTATTTAAAAAAATTCAGCAAATGGGATGATTGTGGTAAATGTACAGTAGATCCACTTCCAATGTGTTCTTGTTCTGCAGGAGAAAAACAGAAAGAATGGTGTGACACGACTAGTGGTGTAACTATAGCCCCTCCCACTTCTGTAATCACAGGGGTCCCACAACTCTGCTTCCTTCTGCGGAGTAGTGGAGCAGTGGATTTATTACCTGCTCCAGTGATGCATCCTTATTTTCTGTCTATGAAAGCTCCATGAACCTTCATTGTTTTAATATTGACTCTGGTGGCCTTTAAGGCTAAAATGGGAGCCTGCTGTCTGTTACTGGGGTATCAACTGTTATAGGAGTAACAGTTGGTCGAATACCTACGACTAGGGTGACAGTGCTGGAACCGGGACACCGAGGGAGGAACGAGAAAGCTCTATTGGATCCAGAGCCTTCCCTCTCCATAGGTAGGTGTCTACCTTTTTCTTCCCCAAGTCACTTCAGTTCTACGTTAAATTAAACTGAAAGACCTATTTTTAGATAAAAGATAACCCAGAATGATTCATGTATTTTTGGGGGCAGATTTAGGCTTCAAGTAGGCAGGTTGTTGGGTCTCGAAGTCACACTTGCTGATGACTTCCTGTTTTGTACCTTTTTTTCAGCTAGGGTAGAATGCCCCTCTAGCTAGGATGAGAATGTTTTTCTTCGCCCGACTGTTTGTTTTTCGCATCCTACCAATGAAATGTAAATTGATATTTTCTCTTACTCAACATCTGGCTGGTGACCACAGACTTTGTTGATTCAGAAGTAGAGCACTTCAGAAATCCTTTGAATGGGATATCGTCTCAGCCTCTGCAGCGGGGGAAGCGCCTCTGCACTTAGCAGGCACTGATCCCTGTCCAAGCTGTACCTTGGACACTGCAGAGGGGAGACGCACTGTTCCAGCAGCAGCACCTGGACCCCTGCAGCCCAGCCAGTTCCTACAACCAGAACCGATACCACTGAAAATGCCAGCATTCCTGGTAAAGTTCAGAAAAATAACTAAAGAGAACAACAACAACAACAAATAACATTTGTAAAGCGCTTTTCTCCCGTGGGAATCAAAGCGCATAAGCATGGCTCCTACCATCGTGGGACAGAGGAAGAATTTTATAAGTCTGAAAATGCCAGGCTAAACAGGTGGCTTTTCAGTCCGGATTTGAATAGCTCCAGGGATGGTGCTGTCTTTACTGGGTGTGGCAGGGAGTTCCAAAGAGTAGGGGCAGCATGACAGAAGGCTCTATCTCCAGATTTTTTGAGGTGCACTCTGGGAGTGACCAAGTTTATAGAACTTGCTGATCTGTGGTTGTGAGAGGTGTGGTGCAGCTTCAGCAAGTCCTTCATGTATCCAGGGCCCAGATTGTGCAGGGATTTGAATGTCAGCAGTCCAATCTTGAAGAGTATTCTCCATTCTACTTGTAGCCAGTGCAGTGAGCGAAAGATCGGTGTAATGTGACAGTGGCGAGGCTGGTTTGTTAGCAATCTGGCAGCAGCATTCTGCACTAATTGCAGGCGACGCAGGTCCTTTTTGGGGAGGCCAGCATAAAGGGCATTGCAGTAGTCCAGCCGTGATGTGATGAAGGCGTGAACTAGGGTTGGAAGATCCTCTGGGGGAATCAGATGTTTAATCTTTGCAATGTTCTTCAGATGAAAGTAGGAAGATTTAACTACAGATGAAAGTTAAAGAGAAAGTTAAAGTTAAAGAGAAAGTTAAAGAGGACTGCTAACAACCCAGCAGAACATAAAAACAATTATTTGGGATACCCATTTTTATGTTAATTATCCTGGTTTTAGTATCAGAGACCCTCCTTATATCTAAATATTGCTGTATATTGGCATGTACCCCCTCCCTCCCAGCAGTGGCATATATAAGAAGCTATGGGCCCCAGTGCAAGTTTTACGTTGGGGCCACCCAAGCACTCTATACATAACAATGGGTACGGCACACCAAAACCTGCCAAGGACAACCAGAGTCAGAGAGGTGCAAGAAGGGGATGGGAAACAGTGTGTTAATGGTCACTACTATTCAAATCATCTATAGAAGTGAATATTACAAGCATAGGACCAATAAAGAGCTAATATTATGGTTGAGGGTGGGCCCTTCGGGGCCCCTCTAGCCCAAGGGCCCTGATGCGTTACATTTTCCACTGTGGTGGGAATACAGCCTTATGTCAACACTCACCTTGTCATATGGAGTAGCAGTGGCGTACCTAGCGAATTTGACATGATTGCTGATTGTTTACAGCCCCCACCCCCCAAACAATTGTTTTTTTTGATGGGAGGGTTGACAGATTGGGGCATGTCTTTGCAAATTTGGAGGATTTTGGGGGACAAAGAGTCATCAGGATGTGGACGGAGCTAGCCGTTATGAAACTCTGTGCTCTATACAGTGCTGTAGAAGTTGTAAGTGCTATATAAATACACAATAATAATATGGTAGGACATTAGACTATAACTATGGTATGATTACATTGTGAGCTCCTCTGAGCACAGTCAGAAAAGAGGGACATACGAAAGAGGGGGATGCATAGGAAGGAGGGAAGGGGATAAAGAGGTAGAGGCACAAGACAGAGAGCCTGGTGAGAAAGGGGAAATGGCAGGAAGACCTCTCACCAGGATTGCAGACATCACCAGTGCTGTTTGGCAGGGACATGCTGTTAAAAGAAGCTACTAAAATCTGAAAAGAGGAAATGGTCATGGGGAAGAAAACAGGGTGGGAGGGGGAGCTGGGAAAAGAGATAAGATTACCTGCAATCCAGCTCATCTAAATTGCCTGGAGCTTGCTGTCAGCACCTGTATCACTGGCTTCTGCAACAGCAGACTGCCCTGCATTATGAATATATTACTCTGATGAGGATAAATAATCAGTAGTCTTGGGCAATCTGGTATTACAGCAGCCAGTGCACATGGCTACTAACGACAGGCAACTTCTGAATCACTAAACACATCCTGCCACCTGTCCCTGCTATTGTCCCAGCTGCAACACAGCAATTATTGTCTCTACTCACCCTGCTGCTCTGCACATTCACTCACTGCAGGCTGTGTGTAGAGAGCGAGGAGACACATTGCCCACAGGACAGGAAGGGGGAGGGGTGCTACATCTAGTGCAGAAAGTAGTACAGTTCCTTGCACTGCCTGTTGCTATTTTACCAAATATTGCCCAAACTATGAAAGAAGGTCCCAGGTGGAAGAACACAGTGACTGAGCACCCAAGCGGCACCCCTAGCCATGGCTACACCTGCAGCCTTATGGTAGGAATGCCACAGTGGAGTAGGGTAGAGTTTTACTTTAAAGAGAAGCCGAGGTGGGATTGAAGAATGCTATTAGGGCACAGAGGCTGGTTCTGCATACTAATGTAACCTGTTTTGAATCTTATTCTTGCCCGACTGAGAGTAATCCACCAGATACTGACGTAAATGCAAATATCAAGAATTTATTCGTGACTTTAACAAATGGTCATTGGTCAACTGGTAAGTGTTCAACCAAAGGTAATAACCAAAGGTAATAACTCACAATGGGTACCATTCATAAAGCATTTCCGCATGCAGAAATGCTTAAAACAGCTGACTTTACCGCACAAGTAGCAAATTCTGCATTCATAAAGGCTCCTTCCGCATGAAAAGCTGACATTACCGAGCAGAGCGATAAATCACCGCCTTGTGCGGTGATTGTTGTAAAAAATGTTAATTCATAAAGATTACCGCAAGTGGTATGAGGTCGGTAAGTACCGCTCCCTTGGATGTAGCGATACCAATGTTAAGTGAATGGAGACACACAGACCTCCCAGGCAGCTGCAGCAGAGCGGAACACTGAGAAACGTATCAACTCGGCAGCTTCCGTGTCTCTGCAAGCCTACCGCCTGCCTAGTTTGGGAAATCTCCGCACTGCGGTGTTTTCCCGCACTGATTCTTCATACCGACAGCACTTTCATGAATGACAGCATATATATATATATATATATATATATATATATATATATATATATATATATATATATATATTCCTTCACATTACATATCTATCAGTTAAATCTTCTTTTCTTCACAGCTGTTGCGCCGGGGAAAGCTGAGGAATAAAGTTCAGGTTACTTATACATACAAGTAAGTGATCTACAACAGTTCAATCTACATGTAACTACAACAGTTACATTCATTAACTATTACTTAAAGCAGGGCTGCCGTCAGAAATTTTGGGGCCGCTTACACATCATCAGGCCTGGGCCCCCCCTCCCTGGGCCCACCCACTGGTTGCTGTGCCCTCCCACTAGCCACCCCACCCCGTGTCTGTGCACCAACTGCGCTGCTGCGAAAAATGTGCATGGCTCCGACACTGAAGAAAGCGGCATGCACAGTGTGATGTGGCAAAAAGTGGGCGTGACCATGGCATGTTGTGGGTGGGGCCAAATACTTGCAAACTACAGGTAGTCCCCGGTTAACAATTGAGATAGGGACTTGTAGGTCCGTTCTTATCCTTTATCCGTTCTCTTTTGTCCCCCTCTTTTCTTCCTGTTCCTCTTTTGTCCCCCTCTGTCTCACCATATCCCTCTCACTTCAGGTGTGCTTTATAGCAAACCATTGCTTAACTACTTAACGACCACGTCACGCCGATGGGCATGACCCTGGCAGCAGCTCCAGGACCGCCTAACGCATCAAGTCCTGGAGCTGCAGTTTAGCAGGGAACGCACGCACATGCGATTGTTCCCTGCCGGTTCACGGAGCTCCGTTGTGTGATCAGCCTGCTAGCCGTGATCGCGGATTGCAGACTGTTAAGAGCTGAAAGGGGAAAGAATTCCCCTTTGTTTACATTTGTACAGTGCTGCAAACTGAAGTGAGAGAAATATAGAGGCTGCCATATTTATTTCCTTTTAAACAATACTAGTTGCCTGGCAACCCTGCTGATCTATTTGGCATATATATTAGAGGCAGAGGATCAGCAGAACTGCCAGGAAACTGATATTGCTTAAAAGGAAATAAATATGAACAAAAGGACATCCGAGGCGAAAAAATCACGCAGTTTTATTTTATATTTAAATCAACTTTTTAAGATTTTACTGTTTCATGGCCTTTTCTCAATGCCACATTAATTGAAGTGTGCCAGGGCTAAAATATATGAACTATTGACCTTTTTAACTCTTTCCTGCTCTTAGAAGCCATTTACTGCCACAAAAAGTGTTTTATGGCTGCAATTCCCTATCAGTGAGGGTTACGCTAGAGTCCGACCTGGTCCCGACCCGGACAGGAACTGCCACTTACATACCTGAATTTTAACTTTTTCAGGCAGAGAAAGAAAAAAAGGAACAAAGCCTAGTTATTTGTGTACTAGGCACTGTACATACACACGTCTATCTCATCATGTCACATGTCACCTCGTGAGTCCTTTAAGGCATTATTTTTAGGCCGGAACTTGTAAACTGTTTGTTTTGGAAAAAGTTTACTCCTCCGGCTTTCGCTGGATTTTCTGATGTTTCTTTGTCTGGATCATAAAGTGTCAGTTTTACAACACATTTCAGTGATGTATAAACAGGCAAACAAAGGAACTCTTCCATATGGACATTTCCACTGCCAGCTCCAAATATAAGTTTATTATTCCTCTTACTTTCCCGAGCAGAGCGGGGAGGGGCTGGATCTGGGCCCGGGGCACCGCGGCTCATATTTAATAAACAATAAAGAGCTGCAATGCTCAAAACGGCATATTTTCATGAAATTACCAGGGTATAAAAATAAATGACTAGAAAGCGATATTGTGCTAATGCTTGTTTTTTTATAAGGTTCATATTTAAAGAAAAAAAAACCTGTACTAGGTTTTTCTCTACACAGCGGGATTGTGTCTAAAATGCTTCAGAAATATTTGTAGCGATTAAACTCTTGTCTTGCAGGAAAGGATCCTGAGTGCAGCTCCCTGCAGGGACGAAAACTGACAATAACAATCTTAAAGTGGACCTGAACTCTCGCACAGGACAGAAGGAAAACATAGAGAAATGCACCCTGTATGTATTTAGAGAGTTTAGCCTCTCTAATTCCCCCTTACCTGTCACTAATCACAACTGTAATTTGATTTCTCAGCTGTGTCAGCTGGCTGCCTCAGCAGAGCAGCTAATATGTAAGCACAGGATGTGTCTGCTTCCATGAATGCAGGAAGTTGACATACTGCAGATCTATTGCAGGATTTGTATCAGCTGTAACATAGAAATGTTTTTCTGTAAAGGTTATTATGCTGTTGTGTATCTTTTAGAGCAGAGAGGATGTTCTGCGTTCAGGTCTGCTTTAAAGGATACCCGACGTGACATAATGAGATAGACATGGATATGTACGGTGCCTAGCACACAAATAGCTATGCTGAGTTCCTTTTTTTTCTTTCTCTGCCTGAAAAAGTTAAATATCAGGTATGTAAGTGGCTGACTCAGTCCTGACTCAGACAGGAAGTGACTACAGTGTGACCCTCACTGATAAGAATTTCCAACTATAAAGAACTTTCCTAGCAGAAAATGGCTTCTAAGAGCAAGAAAGGGATAAAAAGGGGAATTTCTTATCAGTGAGGGTCACACTGTAGTCACTTCCTGTCTGAGTCAGGACTGAGTCAGCCACTTACATACCTGATATTTCACTTTTTCAGTCAGAGAAAGAAAAATAAGGAACACAGCATAGTTATTTGTGTTCTTGGCACTGTACATACACATGTCTATCTCATCATGTCACATGTCACTTCGGGTATCCTTTAAAGTGTACCCATAGCAAAAAAAAAAAAGTACCCCAAATGTGTACTCACCTCAACAGAGGGAAGCCTCTAGATAGCCCTTGTTGACGGCTCGCACCTGCGCAGTAGCACAGACCTGATCAGGCTCAGCCTTTTCCTGTAAAGCCTGAGCTGGTCTGTGCTACTGGGCAGGCACAGTGCAGCTGCACTCCTTTACGTATAGGAGTTGTGCAGTGCCAGGGGTTTCCAGCATCCAGGAGGGGTCTGGAGGAGGATGTGGAAAGTCTCGGAGGATCCCTCTACCGAAGTATCTAACTTTTTCCTTTACAAAAAATTACAGGTTTGCTTTGAAGGAGCACTATTGAAAAAAAATAGAACATTTAGAATACACATACAGCTAAGAATTGCATTTATCCCAGAGTAACATGCATTGTAAAAATACTTTTCTCTTATGTTGCTGTCACTTACCGTAGGTAGTAAAAATGTGACAGATTTGACAGGTTTTGGACAAGTCCATCTCCTCATGGGACATATTCGTTACAAAGCAAGGTGTCCCCCCAGTATAAGCAGTCCCCCCCTTCCTCAGTAGGTAGCCAAAGGTGTGCCCTAGTATGGGCAGTGCTCCCCAAGATAGCCCAGTATAGGTAGCCCCCCATATGTAGCCAAAGTTGGCAATCTTCAGATCCCTCTTACATCAGGTGTCCTTTAGTAATTTTTGACGTTAGTAATCAGTTAAATATGTTGGTTTTGGATTATTTAAGTTCTTAGTTGCCTATTAAGTTTTTTGTTTAATTATTATTTTTATAGTACTTATAAGTAGTAGTCAGGGGGATTTGTGATCGAACCGTAGCCTAAAGTAACAATAGTCTTGAGAGCAGTTTTAGTGCCTGTGATCTGTGGCTGTGATGTCCACAGTATGTAATGTGACTAATTCACTTTAATGACGTTGGCTTCTGGAAAATGCGTGGAGCGCTGATAGGTTACATTCTCTGAGGTTCTCATCAGCATCTGGTATTAATCTGATCGTGCAGCACGTACGTGAATCTTCCGTATGAGCAGATCAGAACGCTGCACAGTCATTGTGTTTCTCGAGCTGTCCTAATAACTGCATCAATTCCCCGAACTTCAGCTTATGAAAGAATTTCGCTGAGCTGTGCTTGATGCATAACTTGGGCTTCCTTGTGAACTCAACAAACCTGAGTCCTGAGTCATGCGTTCTTAGAGGAATAGAGGAGTAATACAATCTGACAGTCTATATCCTATAATTCTCACTGTACACAGTATTACAGTATTATAATATTGCTAAAGCCTGAGTTCAGGTTCTATTTATATAATGGCATCTGTTAGAAAAAAAAAAAGTGTATTTACAAACGTTAGTGTATTTTCTGCAAAAATGCCTAGGTAGGGGTCACACTTTTTGAAATCCCAGGCGTTATGCCGCAATGCAAAACACATACGAAAACGCAAGTAAGGGCTGGGACCCACTAGGGCGTTTTTGGCAGCGTTTTGGGATTGCCCACTGGTGGGTTCAACCCCAATTAGATATCTAATTGGGGTTGAACCCACCAGTGGGATGGCGATTAGGGTTAATCGCAATCGCAAGACATGCAGCATTTTGTGCGTTCAATGCTGTGTATAGTAGCTCTGCAAAATTGGTTTGAAAAGCAATAGGGGGGGGGGGGGGGGTTTGAGTGTTTTTAAATGTAAATAAAGTGATTTATACTTACCCGGTGTCCCAATATCCGACTTCCGTCCGTAGCCTCATGCTCTAGCAAAAGAGGCCACAGGTGCTTCTCTGATTGGTCCTAGAGCAAAACCTGTGACCTCTTCCTTTAGGGGCGGGGCTATGGATGGAGGCCAGACATCCGGACACCTGGTGAGTATAATAAAGTTTATTTAAAACAAAAAACAAACAAAAAATCCCCACCTGAATTGCTACTTGGAAGCAATGTACAGATTACGTGAGGAAACACAAACTTAATCACCCTAGGAATTGCTGCACTCAGCACTGTTGCAATTTTAAAGTGGGCTGCAGCCCTAATGGTTTCTTATGGAGCTGCTGTGTTTTCAGGAGCCATCTGCGATTCTCTATAGTGTTAAAAAAGGTACAACCTGGATTACTTTTTGCAAAACACATGTATGTGATTCCTCACTGAAATTAAAAAAAAACAAACAAAAAACAAACGCCTCCATTCAATGGCAAACCACATATCATGCGGAAAAGCACTTGCACAGAATCGTCTGTGTTTCCCGCAGACACAAGTGTGATTCCTTCCTTAGTTTTTTGGTGTACATGGAAAGAGAAGCATGGTGCCCCAGATTTACCTGCAGGAGGCTATATGCACAGGTGTTCTTGGTGGAGCAGAGTGTTCTGTACACACAGACAGGCACCCAGTATAACAAGTTACACATCTCTACTGAAGAAAAACATGCAGATATTAAATCATACACAACCATCAGGAAATGCAGCTTATATAGAACAGAGAGGAACACAAAGTGAATACAGAAAAAAACACTACCATAGAGATAATCACTTCATTTTACAGACAGTGACATCTTGTGGTTGATTTACTATACTGCAGTTTAGAGTAATTCTGTTGATACTGCCAACAGTTCTGATGTCCTAAACTCCACCAAATACACAAATTCACAAATCTTGTTATGAATGAAGGTTTGTGGGTTTCCCATTGAATTGCGCACGTCTGCTGGCGGTCACTGTTCCCTCTGGTGGACTGCGCTACCCTTCCTTTACTTGGCGTGCCTACACTCTCCATTCTGGAGCCGAAGGAGCATGTAGAGCTGGATGGGTGGGCTAGATGGGCAGTCCAGTGTAGCCTGCCCATCCAGCTCTCTATGCTCGGGGATGGTGACATCACTGCGCCTCCAGGATTATGAGCACGGTTACACACACTTGTGACAGCTGCCGATGCCTCTCAGCACACTGGTGCTTCTAGGCTCACGACTAATGTGCCTAGTGCTACATTCAGCCCTAAGACTGGCAGTGCGCAAGCACTCTTGTGGAATTATGCGCAATTACTTTGTTGTAAAGGCAGATGTACTAATTTTAGTACAAAGAAAGTGTAATTTAAAGGGTGTTATGGAATAAATGGGCATATATACAGAAGTTCAGTAAAGTTGCAGTGAGCAGTAAGTGCACAGCAATGCTACCATTACTTACACTAACAAGATGTGTGCATTGCGCAATCAGCGCAACCTGTGTAGCCTAGGTTGTGTGAGCATTGCTTGGATAATGCATTTTGCACTACTTGCATTACTTAAACAACGCTCATGTTAGGCTGGTGACAGGGGAAGCACTAATTGTGCAATGGCTTCTGTGTGAGAATAGCGACAGGTTAGGTGACACTAGCATTCAGGGTTCTGTGCGAGAATAGGGTAAGGTTGGGTTGCATTTTCTGACAATAATAGGTCTAAAGTGGACCTGAACTCTTGCACAGGACAAAAGGAAAGCGTAGAGAAATGCACCCTGTATGTATTTAGAGAGTTTAGCCTGTCCAATTTCCCCTTAATTGTGTCTAATCACAAGTTGTAATTTGATCTCTCCCCATGTCAGCTTACTTCCGCTGCAGATAAGCGGAATTGAAAGCACAGGATGTTAACAATATATCTGCTTCCATGAAAGCAGGAAGTAGATACACTGGAGACTTATTTTAGGACTAGTGACCTTAGCCCGTTTAAAAACGGGCTAGGTCTGTCTCCGCGCGCCTGCAGAGTGCATCCCTCAACCACGCGAGCATTCGCCGCGCTTGATCCACAGCTACCCCCAGCACACTGTCAGGAGTGGAGGGGAAGAGCTTCATCCACAGCTACCCCCAGCACACTGCCAGGAGTGGAGGGGAAGAGCTTCATCCACAGCTACCCCCAGCACACTGTCAGGAGTGGAGGGGAAGAGCTTCATCCACAGCTACCCCCAGCACACTGCCAGGAGTGGAGGGGAAGAGCTTCATCCACAGCTACCCCCAGCACACTGCCAGGAGTGGAGGGGAAGAGCTTCATCCACAGCTACCCCCCAGCACACTGTCAGGAGTGGAGGGTAAGAGCTTCATCCACAGCTACCCCCAGCACACTGTCAGGAGTGGAGGGGAAGAGCTTCATCCACAGCTACCCCCAGCACACTGTCAGGAGTGGAGGGGAAGAGCTTCATCCACAGCTACCCCCAGCACACTGTCCGGAGTGGAGGGGAAGAGCTTCATCCACAGCTTCCCCCAGCACACTGTCCGGAGTGGAGGGGAAGTGCTTCATCCACAGCTACCCCCAGTATACTGTCAGGAGTGGAAGGGAAGAGCTTCATCCACTGCTGACCCCCAGCACACTGTCAGGAGTGGAAGGGAAGAGCTTCCTCCACAGCTACCCCCAGCACACTGCCAGGAGTGGAGGAGAAGTGCTTTATCCACAGCTACCCCCAGCACACTGCCAGGAGTGGAGGGGAAGAGCTTCATCCACAGCTACCCCCAGCACACTGCCAGGAGTGGAGGGAAAGAGCTTCCTCCACAGCTACCCCCAGCACACTGCCAGGAGTGGAGGAGAAGTGCTTTATCCACAGCTACCCCCAGCACACTGTCCGGAGTGGAGGGGAAGAGCTTCATCCACAGCTACCCCCAGTATACTGTCAGGAGTGGAAGGGAAGAGCTTCATCTACAGCTACCCCCATCACACATAGGAGTGGAGGAGAAGAGCTTCATCCACTGCTGACCCCCAGCACACTGTCAGGAGTGGAGGGGAAGAGCTTCCTCCACAGCTACCCCCAGCACACTGTCAGGAGTGGAGGGGAAGAGCTTCATCCACAGCTACCCCCAGCACACTGTCAGGAGTGGAGGGGAAGAGCTTCATCCACAGCTACCCCCAGCACACTGTCAGGAGTGGAGGGGAAGAGCTTCATCCACAGCTACCCCCAGCACACTGTCAGGAGTGGAGGGGAAGAGCTTCATCCACTGCTGACCCCCAGCACACTGTCAGGAGTGGAGGGGAAGAGCTTCCTCCACAGCTACCCCCAGCACACTGTCAGGAGTGGAAGGGAAGAGCTTCATCCACAGCTACCCCCAGCACACTGTCAGGAGTGGAGGGGGAGAGCTTCATCCACAGCTTCCCCCAGCACACTGTCAGGAGTGGAGGGGAAGAGCTTCATCCACTGCTGACCCCCAGCACACTGTCAGGAGTGGAGGGGAAGAGCTTCCTCCACAGCTACCCCCAGCACACTGTCAGGAGTGGAAGGGAAGAGCTTCATCCACAGCTACCCCCAGCACACTGCCAGGAGTGGAGGGGAAGAGCTTCATCCACAGCTACCCCCCAGCACACTGTCAGGAGTGGAGGGGAAGTGCTTCATCCACAGCTTCCCCCAACACACTGTCAGGAGTGGAAGGGAAGAGCTTCATCCACAGCTACCCCCAGCACACTGTCAGGAGTGGAAGGGAAGCTTCTATCGCTGGGCTGCTAGTGATTATATAGGAATATCAGAGGCAGCAGCGTGCAGCTCACACACTCACAGCAGCTGCTTATTGAATCCAGACCTGAGGGGCAGTGTTGCAATGCGGCGACCCCCAGGGTGCTGTACATGTGTGACCCATTGAAGTGGGCTGCGCCAGCCAAGCGATCAGGCGGAGAGGGGAGCAGCACAGTGCAGCTGTGGCCGGGAAAACTTCATCCAGGACATCTCCATCTGCTGAGAAAGGTAAATAATCCCATGTAGTGAGAGGGGATGTGGGGAGGACAGTGTGATGTGGGGAGGACAGTGTGATATGTCGCCTGGCTGTGCAGTTTCAGGTGACACCTTTCTGCTGAGGACCTGTATCAGTGACAACAAGCCTCTGAAGTCTTTTCACGTTGTAATAATGTAGCTATCATCCTGTCCCTCCATAGGAAGGAGGTATAAATAGCCCCTGTACTTTTTGTTGGCATCTTCCAGCTGCAGTGACATAGGTGAGTGAAAAATATACCTTTTTGGGCAGGTGAAGATTATTAACAATATTGTGCTGCAGCTCTTGTTATAGCCACAGACATGAAATAAAAGTATTTGCAAGTGAGTCATTTTCCCACATACTTTTGACTTGAAGGGTAACAACTTTGCAGAAGCTATTTTTTTTGTAGTCTGAACCCTTCTAAGCTGGGATACACTGTAACCACTTCAGGTTCCGGGGTTTTTAGGTTCCTGACAATTTTGGCATATCAGTGGTGTCGCTTTTGACACAGCAATAACTTTGTATTACCTATGTGATCAAAATGATACATATACTGTTTCTTTAGGTAATTTTTTCAAGTATTATTTAATTTCACAGGCAATTTGAGGAAAACTAGGTGTAAAGGCAAAAATGACACATTTTTGCATGTTTTCCCTTCCTAACTTTTACATGACAAGTGCTACAGTTTTAAAACCCCTCAAAATACATTACTTGGCTCATCTCAGTTAAATTGATACCATATATGCCATAGGCCATCACTAGTTGGGAATGTAACGTACCATTATCGCCAGCCTGTGCGTCTGTAGTGATTGTATGTGATCGCTAGTGTGTACAGTTTGAGGACCTCAGTGTTGTATAGATGCAATGCTAGGCAACTCATTTCCATGCATCCATACAGCTTTGGGCCCCTGAGCTCTTGCCATAGTGATTGCATTCGATTGAAATGGGAGGCAACCAGTACAGGTGTCCACGAATCTAAAACCACGATCGCGGTGGCGGCTGCCTTCAGTACTGGACGTAAGTCTTACATCCGGGAACCTGTAATGTAGCTAATTTGGATGTGAGACATACGTCCAGGAACCAAAAGTGGTTAATGCACCCACTAACGGTACAATTTTCATTGAAGCATCACCCAAGCCATCAGATAAATGTGATTCGATTGGCAGTAAAGAAACCTCAGCGATAACCCAAAGCAACTATTCTAATGGTGATCATTTGACGACAATTTAGTTGATCGGAAAAAAATGTTTTTATAATTGGTTGTGATGGGTAGGATTTGTATGTTGATGGTGAAATAATAGATGTGACATTTTATTTTTGATCACATTTATCTGTTTGCTCAAATTATTATTATTTCTTTATAAAGCGCCAACATATTCCTTAGTGCTGTACAAAGTAGGAAAAACAAACAAGGGATACATAATGATACAGACAATGATATACATCAAATGTGGACACTGGTACAAAATACAGAACTGGTGATTACAATAGCAGATGTAACACGATGAATAAAATGTATAACAGAGTGCAAGCTATTAGATGAATAACATTCCAAGACACAAAACGGTGAGAGAGCCCTGCCCTTGCAAGTTTAGAATCTAAAGATTCTTTTTGGAAATTTTACCATTAGTGAACACCTTAAAGGGAACCTTAACCGTGGAGCAAAAAAAGTTTCACTCATCTCGGGATTTCCCAAGCCTCCTGCAGCCGTCCTGTGCCCGCGCAGCTCCTCCAGTGTCCTCCGGTCCCCCGCCGCGGCTTAGTTTTCGGCCGGCTGCCAGTCGTCCTCCAGCCACGCATCCTATTCTTCCGCATTCCCCGCCGTAAAGCGCGTCATGTGCAGGTTTTACGCCTGCGCATGACGCGCTTTACGGCGGGGAATGCGGAAGAATAGGACGGCAGTCACCCAAAAACCGAAACTAAGACTCGGCGGGGGACCGGAGGACACTGGAGAAGCTGCGCGGGCACAGGACGGCTGCAGGAGGCTTGGGAAAGCCCGAGGTAAGTGAAAAATTTTTTTTTTTTGCTCCACGTTTAAGGTTACCTTTAAACGTGATGTTCGACTACAATTCAGTTGATCAGAATTTGTTTTTAATACTTGGTTGTGGTGGATAGGAAGTACAGATTGGTTAGTTGATGGTGAAATACTACATTTATTACTACATTTTATTTCTGATTGCATTTATCTGATTGCTTGGTTGAATCTTTGCTGAAAATTGTACCATCAGTGGACAACTGTACGGTACCCAAAGAAGACACCATAATAATAATAATTGAACAATCTTAGCGAATCTATGCAGTAGAAGTATAACCTGAGTGAATATACTTTAGGCAGTCTCTCGTATTGCTTATTGAATCATCGATTGGCTCCTGTGAAGGGAACACGAGGTGAGAGGGATATGGAGGCTGACATGTTTATTTACTTTTAAATAATTCACATTGCCTGGCTGTCCTGCTGATCCTCTGCCTCTAATACTTTAATGCCTCTTTCACGGTGGGACGTTGCGTTTGATGCAATGTTAAAGTCACACAACGTGCCGCTAATGCAGCGCATGTAGGTTATGATATTGGACGTTATTTTGCACTGCGTTATGTGTCTCTTGGTGCGCCGTTTTTGTCGCATACTGATGGAACAAAACGGCGCATGCGTTACATTTAAAAAAAAAAAAAAAAACCTAACTGAGCATGTGCAACACACAATGCAGCAAATGTATTGCTAAACGCACAGCATGCTTCACTTTCTAAATATTGCTACACGTTACACACAATGCAATGTATGCACTGTGAATGTCGCACAGACTTTGTATTGCTGTGCGTTAGTCTGCGTTATTTTTTATAACGTGCGACTTTAACGTCCCACTGTGAAAGAGGCCTTAAGGGAACCTAAACTGAGAGGGATATGGATGTTTCTTGTTAAACAATACCAGCTGCCCGGTATCCTGCTGATCTCTTTGGCTGCAGTAGTGGCTGAATCACACACCTGAAACAAGCATGCAGCTAATCCAGTCTGACTTCAGTCAGAGCACCTGATCTGCATGCTTGTTTTGGGGCTGTGGCTAAAAGTATTAGAGACACAGGATCAGCAGGAAAGTCAGGCAACTGGTATTATTTTAAAATCCATATCTTTCTCAGTTTAGGTTCCCTTTAAAGTGAACCCGAGGTGTGAGTTATATAGAGGGTGCCATATTTATTTCCTTTTAAAGAGACACGGAAGCGAAAAAAAGGTACTTATCCGTTAGCCGGGTGCATCCTCTAGGTGGCGACAAAACTCCACCAGAGTTACATCTTTCCCTACTATCCATGTCGGCCTGGAGGGGGAATAGTAATTAGCGCCACCTGCCGGATGCGCCCGGCTAACGGATAAGTACCCGAAAAAAAATATGATATAATGAATTGGTTGTGTACTATGAATAATTACTAGAAGATTAGCAGCAAAGAAAATATTCTCATATTTTTATTTTCAGGTATATAGTGTTTTTTCTAACATTGCATCATTGTCTAATATGTGCAGATTACACAACACTCAGCATTCAAAATTATTCTTTCAGAGCAGTCTGTGAACTAATGACCTCTCCTCTGGCAGATAAAAAGAAAACTGTTCACTTACAGTTGAGATAATAAAAGTCAGAAAACAGCCCTCTCCACGACTTTGAAAGTCGTAGAGATAATGGCTTTTTTGTATAGAGATAACAACTGGAGTTTCTTAACTCTTCCTGTACTGGAAAGAATTAGACTGATGTATCTGATCGTAATGTTTTATTTCTTAGCTGTACTACACATACAAATCATAATATCATAGTTTTTTTTTCCACTTCAGTGTCTCTTTAAGCAATCCCGGTTGCCTGCTTTGCTGTTGATCCTCTGTCTCCAATACTTTTAGCAATAGCCCTTGAACAAGCATGCAGATCAGATGTCTATGACACATCTGACAAGATTAGCTGCATGTTTGTTTCAGGTGTGTGATTTAGACCCCATTGGCTGGAAAGATCAGCAGGACTCCCAGGCAAGCGATATGGTTTAAAAGGAAATAAATAGGGCAGCTTCCATAGATCTCACACCTTGGATTTCTTTTAAAGAAAACCTGTAACATCAAAAAGTTCCCCTGGGGGTACTCACCTCGGGAGGGGGCAGGCGCGGAGCTAGGGGGGGTCGGGGTAGGACAAGTGCCCCGGGGCGCCTGGTCCCCAAGGGCGCCCTCCGCCTGGCTGAGCTGCGGGGTTTTTTTAAATTTTTTTTTATTTTTTTTGAGGGGAGGGGAGCAGCGCAGAGAAGAGGGAGAGCTGTGCGGACGGTGGGGAAGGGGGGCCATATCCCTCCTCCTTCCCTCACCTTAGGTGCTCTCTCCCTCCCTCGCTGTCCCCTCCAATGTCCGGGTGGCTCTTGGCTGGCAGCGGCGGGCGGAACTCACCTCCGTCTCGCTCCAGCGCCGGGCGGAAGTTCGGGTGCGCAGCCGCTGCTCTGGTCTGGACCAAACCAGAGTAGTGGCAGATCCATCCGGCGCTGCGACGAGACGGAGGTAAGTTCCGCCCGCCGCTGCCAGCCACCCGGACATTGGAGGGGACAGCGAGGAAGGGAGAGCAGCTCTTCTCTGCGCTGCTCCCCTCCTGCTGGGGAGGGGGACACCTGACCTGGCTACCTACTCTGGGCACATATACCCCTGCCTACATATACTGGACATATATCCCTGGCTACCTACTCTGGGCACATATACCCCTGGCTACCTACTCTGGGCACATATACCCCTGCCTACATATACTGGACATATATCCCTGGCTACCTACTCTGGGCACATATACCCCTGGCTACCTACTCTGGGCACATATACCCCTGGCTACCTACTCTGGGCACATATACCCCTGGCTACCTACTCTGGGCACATATACCCCTGGCTACCTACTCTGGGCACATATACCCCTGGCTACCTACTCTGGGCACATATACCCCTGGCTACCTACTCTGGGCACATATACCCCTGGCTACCTACTCTGGGCACATATACCCCTGGCTACCTACTCTGGGCACATATACCCCTGGCTACCTACTCTGGGCACATATACCCCTGCCTACATATACTGGGCATATACCCCTGGCTACCTACTCTGGGCACATATACCCCTGGCTACCTACTCTGGGCACATATACCCCTGGCTACCTACTCTTGGCACATATACCCCTGCCTACATATACTGGGCATATACCCCTGGCTACCTACTCTGGGCACATATACCCCTGGCTACCTACTCTGGGCACATATACCCCTGGCTACCTACTCTGGGCACATATACCCCTGGCTACCTACTCTGGGCACATATACCCCTGGCTACCTACTCTGGGCACATATACCCCTGGCTACCTACTCTGGGCACATATACCCCTGGCTACCTACTCTGGGCACATATACCCCTGCCTACATATACTGGGCATATACCCCTGGCTACCTACTCTGGGCACATATACCCCTGGCTACCTACTCTGGGCACATATACCCCTGGCTACCTACTCTGGGCACATATACCCCTGGCTACCTACTCTGGGCACATATACCCCTGGCTACCTACTCTTGGCACATATACCCCTGCCTACATATACTGTGCATATACCCCTGGCTACCTACTCTGGGCACATATACCCCTGGCGACCTACTCTGGGCACATATTCCCCTGGCTACCTACTCTGGGCACATACCCCTGTCTACCTACTCTGGGCACATATACCCCTGCCTACATATACTGGGCATATACCCCTGGCTACCTACTCTGGGCACATATACCCCTGCCTACATATACTGGGCACATATACCCCTAACTACATATACTGGGTACATATACCCCTGGCTACATATACTGGGCATATATACCCCTGGCTACATATACTGGGCATATATACCCCTGGCTACATATACTGGGCACATATACCTCTGGCTACATATACTGGGGACACATACCCCTGCCTACATATACTGGGCACATATACCCCTGACTACCTGTTCTGTGGACATCTCTACCCCTGGCTACCTGTTCTGGGGACATCTATACTGCTGGCCACCTATTCTGGGGACACCTATAGACCTGGGGCTACCTATTTTTGGGGAAGCACTGCTGTCAGATTGAGTGTATTTTGGGGAACTGCTGCCAGGTGAGAGGTGTCTACCATATTAAGGGGGCATTCTGCCTATTTATGTGAAATGCTGTCTATTTATGTGCCTCATGACTGCTGAATTTGTCTTGTTGGGGGCCTCATGGTTACTGAATTTGTCTTGTTGGGGGCCTCATGATTTGTTGGGGGCCTCAAGATCGCTGAATTTGTCTTGTTAGGGGCCTCATGATTGCTGAATTTGTCTTGTTAGGGGCCTCATGATTGCTGAATTTGTCTTGTTGGGGGCCTCAGGATTGCTAAATTTGTCTTGTTGGGGGCCTCATGATTGCTGAGTTGGTCATGTTGGGGGCCTCATGTTTACTCATGATTGCGGAATTTGTCTTGATGGGGGGGGGGGGGCTCATGATTGCTGAATTTGTCTTGGAACTTGCTGGAAGGTACATACTGAGGGAGGGTGGGTGAGCGTGAGCCTGCTAACCTCCATGTACATTTAAAGGGGCGTGACCAAATGTGGAGCACCCATAACCACGCCCACATTTGGTCACGACCCTTCACCTTAGGGGGGCGCATTAATAGTCTTTGTCCCCGGGCGCTGAAAACCCTAGCTACGCCTCTGGGAGGGGGAAGCCTCAGGGTCCTCCGTCCCTAAAGGCTCATACACACATCAGACCATAGTCTTTGGAAAATGAAAGCTCACAGACCAATTTTACCACCCTTCATGTAGTAGGAGAGCCATACCTACACAGTCTATTCTATTGAGCTGAACTCCTCATCAGATAGAAATCTTAGCAAGATGCTGCACACAAAGATGCTGCACACATGCAACAGATCAGTAACTGCAAAAGATCTGTTCCTGCAAAAGATCTGTTCCTGCAAAAGATCCGTTCCTGCAAAAGATCCGTTCCTGCAAAAGATCCGTTCCTGCAAAAGATCCGTTCCTGCAAAATGCATTCATAGTCTATGATATCTGCAGATCCTCATACACACCTTGTTTAACAGACATTCATCTGCAGATCAGATCCACCAGGATGAATCTTCAGATGAATGTCTGTTAAACAAGGTGTGGTTCTGCAGATATCATAGACTATGAATGCATTTTGCAGGAATAGATTTTTGGCAGGAACAGATCTTTTGCAGATACTGATCTGTTGCATGTGTGCAGCATCTTGCAAATATTTCTATCTGATGGGGAGTTCAGCTCAATAGAATAGACTGTGTAGGCATGGCTCTCATACTACATGAAAGGGGGTAAAATTGGTCTGTGATCTTTCATTTTCCAAAGACTATAGTCTGATGTGTGTATGCACCCTAATAGGCTTCCACTACCTTTGAATCCTCAACTGTCTCCAGGTGACCCATGATGCCAAGTCACATGAAATATGGTGGTAACTATACCTGTCTGTGGAGCTGGTTCATATCCAGTGTGTCAGCAATAAGTCCTGCTACACAGATTGCTGAGAAGCGTTTGGCACTGGGCCCACAACAGACACATGTTTGTGTCAGGGGAAGACAGTAGGAGGCTGCAAGTTCCTGAGAAATAATAAAATGGTTTCTTCATTGCTACAAATGTTTACAAGCCACAGATACTTTGTAGCTGTGACGTCTCTCTAGTGTTGCGGAAATTAGTTGAATTTATTGAAGGTTGGAAGATGCTGGAGAGGCTGAATTTTTACAGTCTTTGTGTGATTAAGTTTGTTTACAGTGGCAGTAAAGCATACTTTCAGTGTACTGTATGCTTCCCATTGCACATCTACCCGCACGGTGCAACCTTTCACCACTGCTGCGTTGCAATCTAATCGCAAGGCAACTTGATTAGTGTGAAGGGATCCTTACCATTCTTCAGTTCTCAGCATGCTCTGATATGACCCAGAGTAGGTTTGCAAACTCTTTCCACCTAAGGCCTGGTTCACAGTGGGGATCGTGTTGCGTTCCCTGTAACATCAAACATGCAATGTAATGGGAAAGTGGCGCGTGTTTTAGTGAAGCATACAGTCAATGAAGAGTGTGCTTCACTGGTACTGTTAATGTGCACGTTTTTCTGTAACGCACTGCATGCCATAATACTGCAATTGCCGCCCTGTGAAGGTCGTATCGTTGGCGCATTGGAGTGCGGGAAGCTGCTTTACAAAGTGGTCGTTACGCCGCAGCGCACCACTGTGAAAATCGGACTACCCTTGCAAGCTTACAATCTAGAGAGTACACATTTCACTTGTGTTATTCATGACTAGTCTACCTAAGCACGTTTAAAAACGGGCTGTAGGTAGTGAAATTACTGTGCCACCGCCACCAGTCAGTGTGCGCGAGCCGCCACCCGGGCGCGCACTCGCACCCAACACGGTGACCCTGCTCCCTGGCCCGACCTCCCATCCCAACGACTGTCTCTACTGCGCACATGCGCAGCACACAAAAAAAAAAACACGGACGGACAGACAGGGAAAGTGGATGACGCAGGGACAGTTAGGTTTTATTGTATAGGATTGAACACTGACAGGACAGCAGTTCACTCCTGCACTAGTTCCTGTGTATTGTCTGTGTCCTGGAAGCTTCAGGGAGGAACATAAGGAGAGTTCGGCACTGTGCTGACTCTGCATTCTGCCTGTGCAGCCCCCTGCGTGGATAGCATTGTTCTGCTTTGTAATAGCTCACACTTGCTGGCAGGCCAGGATAAGCATTCTGTAGATAGGGAGTAGAGGCTGTCCATCGAAAGCAGAACTGAGCTATGCACTGATATTTATTGCTTTCAAAATGTACAACGTATGCTGATCTTTACTGAGGCAGTGCAGTACACATAACAGCCTACAATACTTTAAAAGGGCCTGATTCACAAACTGATAACTGCTATCACAGCAGTTATCATGCGAGCTGCCGCTCGCTGAGGTTTTTACTCGAGAGGTTTGCGAGCGATCACGTGAGCTTTTCACGTGAAAAGCGCACGTGGTCGTGTGCAAACCTCTGCATATCAGGAGAAAATTTAGAAGGAAACGTAAATAGGATCGGGCCCATTGGCTTCAATTCACTAAGCTTTTTTCCACATTCGATAATGCAGAAAACTGCTGATTTTACCAATTATCATACCAATTCACGATAACCTATTACTGCACTGAAAAGTAAAATGACTGTCTAGTGAGGTAAATTACCTACTTGTGCGGTAAATACAGGTACCTCAAAACATGTCAAGAAATAGTAATTCACAAAGACTAAAGCATTCAGCAAATAAAGTAAAAGTGTTCAGTATTTATCTCCAGCTCTGATCAGTCGGTAATTTACAATCTTCATGTAGTGTAATTGACAGATGTAGCAGACAGCCAATAGGGAGAGCCACACAGCCCTGTTACTCACTCCATTTGATCTGATGTAGTGGCTGGCGGGACTTGAGAACAACAGAGCAGGAAAAGGAGACCTGTAAAAAGGCTTTTCTGTATCCCTTTAGATGTGAAAATCCTATATACTGGTAAACAGAAAAGCTCCCGCTAGTTGGCAATGGCATGCATGCACATCTAAAGCATAGCCGGGGATGCATAGGACAGAAAAGGCAACGGCTTTTGCACACCACTTGTGAGAAGAATCACAGCCAGTGATACCCCTTTTTATTATTCGAGTTTGGTCGAATTCGAATAGTAAATTATTCGAATTCGGTCGAATATTTGAATCGAATATTTTTTGCTATTCGATTCGACCTCGGACTTCGAGCTCACTATTCGAGTCGGTATTCGAGCTCATTATTCGAGCTGACTATTCGAATTGGCCTTAAATAGCTTCCAACACTTGTTTTGAGGGTGAATGATGCAAGAAACATCTTTTTTTCCAAGTAACAACAGCAAGTGATTATGTGGGAATGTTCCTTTAAAAAAAAAGGTGGAAAGAGAAGAGAAGTTGTGTCCAAAATTCTGTTCAGTAGTGTATATACTTCTTCTTCTTCTTTATCTTCTATATCTTCTTCTTCTTCTATATCTTCTTCTTCTTCTTCTTCTTCTATATCTTCTTCTTCTTCTTCTTCATTTTCTTCTTCTATATCTTCTTCTATATCTTCTTCTTCTTCTTCTTCTTCTTCTTCTATATCTTCTTCTTCTTCTTCATTTTCTTCTTCTTCTTCTATATCTTCTTCTTCTATATCTTCTTCTTCTTCTATATCTTCTTCTTCATCTTCTTCTTCTTCATCTTCTTCTTCATCTTCTTCTTCATCTTCTTCTTCTTCATCTTCTTCATCATCTTCTTCTTCATCGTCTTCTTCATCTTCTTCATCTTCTTCATCTTCATCTTCTTCATCATCTTCTTCTTCTATATCTTCTTTTTCTATATTTTCTTTTTCTATATCCTCTTCTTATTATTATTTTTCTATTTCGTCTTCTTCTTTTTCTATATCTTCTTCTTCTTCTATATCGTCTTCTTCTTCTTCACTTATTTCTCTTTTATATATTTTTTTTTAAAGAAATGCAGCTATTTTTGAGCGTAATAAATAGCTGGTGGCGCACGCATGTTGGAAGCGCCATTGTATGTGCTCCCTGGCAGTGGAAACACACAGACAGCATGAGGTAAATTCAGCAGCAGCAGCAGGAGGAGGAGGATGATTGTGTGGCAGCAGGCAGTCAATGAGGCAGGCAGCGAGACATAATAGGCTGTGTGGTACCTAGAGGTGGTACCAGGCCGTAAATACACAGCATGAGGTTCCAGACAGCGGTCGTGAAGCCCACATCATGTCCAATACACAACTGGGACAACACAGTTTTCAACCCGGACACCTCTAAAAATAATATCACAAAGTATTAATAAAAAGAATATATATTTTTTTTTGTTTTTTTAAAGAAATGCAGCTATTTTTGAGCGTAATAAATAGCTGGTGGCGCACGCATGTTGGAAGCGCCATTGTATGTGCTCCCTGGCAGTGGAAACACACAGACAGCAGGAGGTAAATTCAGCAGCAGGAGGAGGAGGATGAGTGTGTGGCAGCAGGCAGTCAGGTAGGTAGGCAGCGTGACATAATAGCCCTGGTACCTAGCGTTGATACCAGGGCTGTGAATAAACACAACAGGAGGTCCCAGACAGCGGTCGTGCAGCCCACATCGTGTCCAATACACAACTGGGACAACACAGTTTTCAACCCGGGCACCTCAGAAAAATTAAACCTTTTTTTTTTTTTAATGGTTTACTTTTTTTTTTTACAGCAAATTACACAGATATAGCTATTGTTGGACGTAATAGCTGGTGGCAGAGTGGCAGCAGAAGGTAATTCTGTGTACCCTGGCAGTGGGAAACACAGACAGACAGCAGCAGCAGCAGGAGGAATGGAGGAGTAATGAGAGTAGCTATTGTTGGACGTAATAGCTGGTGGCAGAGTGGCAGCAGAAGGTAAATCTTTGTACCCTGGCAGTGGGAAACACAGGCAGCAGCAGGAGGAATGGAGGAGTAGTGTGAGTGTGGCAGCAGGTAGGTAGGCAGCGTGACATAATAGCCCTGGTACCTAGCGTTGATACCAGGGCTGTAAATAAACACAACAGGAGGTCCCAGACAGCGGTCGTGCAGCCCACATCGTGTCCAATACACAACTGGGACAACACAGTTTTCAACCCGGGCACCTCAGAAAAATTAAACCTTTTTTTTTTTAAATGGTTTACTTTTTTTTTTTACAGCAAATTACACAGATATAGCTATTGTTGGACGTAATAGCTGGTGGCAGAGTGGCAGCAGAAGGTAATTCTGTGTACCCTGGCAGTGGGAAACACAGACAGACAGCAGCAGCAGCAGGAGGAATGGAGGAGTAATGAGAGTAGCTATTGTTGGACGTAATAGCTGGTGGCAGAGTGGCAGCAGAAGGTAAATCTGTGTACCCTGGCAGTGGGAAACACAGACAGGCAGCAGCAGGAGGAATGGAGGAGTAGTGTGAGTGTGGCAGCAGGTAGGTAGGCAGCGTGACATAATAGCCCTGGTACCTAGCGTTGATACCAGGGCTGTAAATAAACACAACAGGAGGTCCCAGACAGCGGTCGTGCAGCCCACATCGTGTCCAATACACAACTGGGACAACACCGCTTTCAACCCGGGCACCTCAGAAAAATTAAACCTTTTTTTTTTTTTAATGGTTTACTTTTTTTTTTTTTTTTTTTTACAGCAAATTACACAGATATAGCTATTGTTGGACGTAATAGCTGGTGGCAGAGTGGCAGCAGATGGTAATTCTGTGTACCCTGGCAGTGGGAAACACAGACAGACAGCAGCAGCAGCAGGAGGAATGGAGGAGTAATGAGAGTAGCTATTGTTGGACGTAATAGCTGGTGGCAGAGTGGCAGCAGAAGGTAAATCTGTGTACCCTGGCAGTGGGAAACACAGACAGGCAGCAGCAGGAGGAATGGAGGAGTAGTGTGAGTGTGGCAGCAGGTAGGTAGGCAGCGTGACATAATAGCCCTGGTACCTAGCGTTGATACCAGGGCTGTAAATAAACACAACAGGAGGTCCCAGACAGCGGTCGTGCAGCCCACATCGTGTCCAATACACAACTGGGACAACACAGTTTTCAACCCGGGCACCTCAGAAAAATTAAACCTTTTTTTTTTTTTAATGGTTTACTTTTTTTTTTTACAGCAAATTACACAGATATAGCTATTGTTGGACATAATAGCTGGTGGCAGAGTGGCAGCAGAAGGTAATTCTGTGTACCCTGGCAGTGGGAAACACAGACAGACAGCAGCAGCAGCAGGAGGAATGGAGGAGTAATGAGAGTAGCTATTGTTGGACGTAATAGCTGGTGGCAGAGTGGCAGCAGAAGGTAAATCTTTGTACCCTGGCAGTGGGAAACACAGGCAGCAGCAGGAGGAATGGAGGAGTAGTGTGAGTGTGGCAGCAGGTAGGTAGGCAGCGTGACATAATAGCCCTGGTACCTAGCGTTGATACCAGGGCTGTAAATAAACACAACAGGAGGTCCCAGACAGCGGTCGTGCAGCCCACATCGTGTCCAATACACAACTGGGACAACACAGTTTTCAACCCGGGCACCTCAGAAAAATTAAACCTTTTTTTTTTTAAATGGTTTACTTTTTTTTTTTACAGCAAATTACACAGATATAGCTATTGTTGGACGTAATAGCTGGTGGCAGAGTGGCAGCAGAAGGTAATTCTGTGTACCCTGGCAGTGGGAAACACAGACAGACAGCAGCAGCAGCAGGAGGAATGGAGGAGTAATGAGAGTAGCTATTGTTGGACGTAATAGCTGGTGGCAGAGTGGCAGCAGAAGGTAAATCTGTGTACCCTGGCAGTGGGAAACACAGACAGGCAGCAGCAGGAGGAATGGAGGAGTAGTGTGAGTGTGGCAGCAGGTAGGTAGGCAGCGTGACATAATAGCCCTGGTACCTAGCGTTGATACCAGGGCTGTAAATAAACACAACAGGAGGTCCCAGACAGCGGTCGTGCAGCCCACATCGTGTCCAATACACAACTGGGACAACACCGTTTTCAACCCGGGCACCTCAGAAAAATTAAACCTTTTTTTTTTTTTAATGGTTTACTTTTTTTTTTTTTTTTTTACAGCAAATTACACAGATATAGCTATTGTTGGACGTAATAGCTGGTGGCAGAGTGGCAGCAGATGGTAATTCTGTGTACCCTGGCAGTGGGAAACACAGACAGACAGCAGCAGCAGGAGGAATGGAGGAGTAATGAGAGTAGCTATTGTTGGACGTAATAGCTGGTGGCAGAGTGGCAGCAGAAGGTAAATCTGTGTACCCTGGCAGTGGGAAACACAGACAGGCAGCAGCAGGAGGAATGGAGGAGTAGTGTGAGTGTGGCAGCAGGTAGGTAGGCAGCGTGACATAATAGCCCTGGTACCTAGCGTTGATACCAGGGCTGTAAATAAACACAACAGGAGGTCCCAGACAGCGGTCGTGCAGCCCACATTGTGTCCAATACACAACTGGGACAACACAGTTTTCAACCCGGGCACCTCAGAAAAATTAAACCTTTTTTTTTTTTTTTTAATGGTTTACTTTATTTTTTTTTTTACAGCAAATTACACAGATATAGCTATTGTTGGACGTAATAGCTGGTGGCAGAGTGGCAGCAGACGGTAATTCTGTGTACCCTGGCAGTGGGAAACACAGACAGACAGCAGCAGCAGCAGGAGGAATGGAGGAGTAATGAGAGTAGCTATTGTTGGACGTAATAGCTGGTGGCAGAGTGGCAGCAGAAGGTAAATCTGTGTACCCTGGCAATGGGGAAACACAGACAGACAGACAGCAGAAGGGCAGTACACAGCAGCCCACTGTAGATGTAAAATGTGTGGCTGCAGGCGACGTAATAGTCAAAGTGAACCAGGCTGGCTTAGTGAGCAGGAGCCAGGAGGTGGTAAAGGGTGGTAAGGCACATTAACAATGGTTCTTCCGGCAGCCAGTTCATGTCCGCCTCTCGCCGACAACAGGGGCCAGGAACTCGCCTTCCACCCACGCCTGGTTCATCTTGAGAAACGTCAGTCTGTCCACAGACTTGTGAGACAGACGTGAGCGTTTCTCGGTGACCACGCCACCAGCTGCACTGAAGCAGCGCTCGGACAGCACGCTGGAAGGGGGGCAGGACAGCACTTCCAGGGCGTACTGCGCCAGCTCGCTCCAGATCTCCAGGCGCTTGACCCAATACTCCATGGGATCAACAGGGGCATCGCTGTCAAGCCCGCTGTAGGACCCCATGTAGTCAGCCACCATTCGGGTCAGGCGCTGGCTGTGACCAGAGGAGGATGCTGCTGCATGCACCTCCTCTCTAGTCACTGCTGCCGGAGCCTGTACAGTCCTGTAGAGCTCGTTGCTGAGAGACAGCAGGTCTGTGGGGCGCTTGCTGCTGGATGCAGGCACCTGCTGCTGCCTCTGTGCTGGCTGGACAGTGGGGGTGGAAGGCTGGGGGAAGGCTTCCTCCAAGTTCTCAACATGGGCCTGCTGCAAGCTCCTTATTTGTTGCGCTGGGTCTCCTCCTGCAGGCGGCAGGAACTGGCTCAACTTCTCCTTGAGGCGTGGGTCCAACATCATGCTGATCCAGATGTCCTCCCTCTGCTTCATCTGGATCACCCTGGGGTCCTTGCGCAGGCACGTCAGCATGTGCGCTGCCATTGGGAAGAGGCGGGCCACGTGTGCTGGCACATCGACGGCAGTGCTGTCCTCATCCTCCTCCTCTGCCGCCTCATCCTCTCTCCACCCCCGCACCAACTCAGCTGCGCTGTGCTGATCCCCCTCATCAGCAGCAAGGTCAGGGACCTCCACCAAGTCCTCCTCCTCCTCCCCCTCAGAGGTGGACTGTGCAGCTGCTTGCCGCTCCTGCTGGTCCAAGGCTGCCGCTCCCTGTTCCAGCAAAACATCGAGGGCCCTGTTCAGCAGACAAACCAGGGGCACCCACTCGCAGACCATAGCATGGTCCCTGCTCACCATGTTAGTGGCCTGCAGAAAGGGAGCCAGCACTAAGCACACCTGCTGCATGTGCCTCCAGTCATCATCGGGGACGATGGACGGGATGTTGCTGGTCTTGTCCCTTCTCTGAGGAAACAGTGGCCTGGGCAAGGTACTGGTTGACAGCGTGCTTCTGTTCAACCAGACGCTCCAACATCGCCAGGGTGGAGTTCCAGCGAGTTGGAATGTCAAGGATCAGCCGATGGCGTGGCAGCTCCAGCTCCTTTTGCACGTCTTCCAGGCTCGCACAGGCTGCAGCCGAGCGCCGGAAGTGACGCACAACGTTCCTTGCCGTTTCCAGCAGTTCGCCCATCCCCTGGTAGGTGCGCAAGAACTTCTGCACCACCAGGTTCAGCACGTGGGCAAGACAGGGGATGTGGGTCAGGTTTCCCCTGTCTATTGCGGCAACCAGATTGGCCCCATTGTCGGCCACCACCTCTCCGACTCTGAGGCCTCTGGGGGTCAGCCAAATCCTCTCCTGCTCCTGGAGTTTGGCCAACACATGGGTTGCCGTCAGTTTGGTCTTCCCTAGGCTGACCAACTGCAGCAGCGCTTGGCAGTGGCGGGCCTTCACGCTGCTGCTGAGGCGGGGGGGTTTGGCCAGGTGTGCCGGAGGATGGCAGAGGATCGAAGGAACCTGCTGCAGTTCCCCTGACCCTGCGGGGTGGCACCACCCACTGTGTTGCTGCTGCTGCTGCTGTGCCCGCTGCTGCTCTCCCATCCTCACCCCCTTCCACCAAGCTGACCCAGTGGACAGTGAAGGACAGGTAGCAGCCTGTCCCGAAGCGGCTGCTCCAGGAGTCCATGGTGACGTGGACCCTTTCACCAACCGCGTGCTCCAGCCCTCGCTCCACATTGGCCATCACAAAGCGGTGCAGTCCAGGAATGGCCTTGCGGGCGAAAAAGTGTCTGCTGGGGAGCTGCCAGTCTGGGGCTGCACAAGCAAGCAGCGCACGCATGTCGCTCCCCTCCTGCACGAGCGTGTACGGCAGAAGTTGGGAGCACATGGCCCGTGCCAGCAAGCCGTTCAGCTGCCGCACGCGACGGCTGCTGGGAGGCAGAGCCCTAACCACCCCCTGGAAGGACTCGCTCAAAAGGCTCTGGCGTGGCCTTTTGCTGGCACGGGAATCAGCGGACACAGCAGAGGAGGCCACTGAGGACTGGCTGCCAGAACAGGCCTCAGTGTCGGCGGCAGGAGTTGCAGAGGGGGGAGGAGCAGTGCGTTTCCGCACTCCTGCTGGTGCTGCTGGAGGAGCAGGAGGGCGGGTGGCTGCTGTTGCTGCTGCTGCTGCTGCTGAAGGCTGTGCAGTGATGGGTGTGGTGCCACTGCCAGCACCAGATGCCTTCAGCCTCTGGAACTCCTCATGCTGGTGGAAATGTTTCGCAGCAAGGTGGTTGATGAGCGAGCTGGTGCTGAACTTTAAGGGGTCTGCACCTCTGCTCAACTTCCGCTGACAGTGGTTGCAAGTGGCGTACTTGCTGTACACTGTGGGCATGGTGAAAAATCGCCACATTGGTGACAAAAACAACCCCCTACGGCCTGGAGCCGCTGCTGCCTGTCTCCCTGTGGTGGTTGGGGCGGGGGCTTGGGTGCGGCTGGTGGTGGTACTGGCAGATGCTGCTGCTGCTGCTGCTGAGCCTGAGACACCAGCAGGCTGTGGGACCTGCCTACTGCTGCCAATGCTTGCAATGATGCGCCTCCTTGCAAGGCCCACAAGCGCATCCTCCTCCTCCTCCTCAGAGCTGCTGATGATGACATCCCCAGGTGCTGGTGGTGGCGGCACCCAGTCTTTGTCTGTCACCACGTCATCATCATCATCATCATCCTCCCCCTCCTGAAACATGTCCTGCTGGGATGATGACCCCCCAAACTCCTCTCTTGATGCATGGATGGGCTGCTTGACTGTCGCCACAGTCTTGCTGTCCAATCCCTCATCCCCCAAAGTGCCCATCAGCATCTCCTCCTCCAAATCGCCAACAACAGCAGACAATACCCTAATGGTGCCTGGGGTAAAAATACTGCTGAGTGACAGGTCGCCAACTTGTGACGGTGAACTGGCCTCCTCCCCAGGCCCTGCTGGGCGGCTGCTGCGAACAGGGGTGGTGGTGGTGGTGAGGGTGGAGGCCTCGGATGCAGAGCTGATGGCGGGCTGCCCATCCTCCGTCATCAGTTGCACCACAGTGTCTGCATCCTTTTCCTCAATGGGACGTTTCCGACCCGGCTGGAGGAAAATAGGAGCAGGTACTACACGCTGCTGCTGCTGTGTCTCTGCAGCGTGAGTTGCTCCTGCTGGGCGGCGCCCAAGGCGTCCACGGCCAGTGGCTATAGGAGGAATGTTAGCCACTGACGCAGCTGCTGCTGCTGCGGAACTGTGCATGGTGGCGCGGCCGCGGCTTGCCACAATGCTGCTCCCTCTCCTCTTGATTCCCTTGCTGCCCTTCCCCTTGCCCAAACCGCGCTGGCTGCCACTTCCAGACATCTTTGATGTTTTGGGCGTAAACAAAAAAGTTTTTTAAAAGGGCGGGTGAAAAAGTGGGGTACTTTAATGGAGTGGGTTGGTAGGTGAGGTGACACTAATCACTAAGTGATTAGATCGCTAAGTGATTACTAGTACAGTACTAATACAAAATACAATAATTCAGTAATCAGTATAAGTGTGAACAGTGAACAGTGAGTGTGTCCCCTAGTACACTAACTAGAAAATACAATAATCAGTAGTAATCAGATTAAGTAGAAGGAAATAGAGTGTGTGTGTGTACTGAGTGCACGCACACACACACGCAGGAGCTAGCCTATGAACAGTGACTGAGTGTCCCTAGTAGTAAGTAGTAAGTAGAGTTGGGCCGAACCTCCGATTTTAGGTTCGCGAACCCTGTTCGCGAACTTCCGCGAAAGGTTCGGTTCGCGAAAAGGTTCGCGAACCGCCATAGACTTCAATGGGGAGGCGAACTTTCAAAGTTTTAAAAAATTCTATCAACTGGAAAAATGATAGAAAACATGTTTCAAAAGCTCTAATACCTGGAGCCACACCTAATTGAGTGAAATACACATCACTGCTGGAGGACCTGCCCGCCCTCCCTCCTCCAAGCAAGGTCCTTTATACCATTTGCCTACCTACACTAATTAGTTATGGGACAGCTGCTACACACTCTGCTAGGGAGATTTTAATTCCTCCCTCCTCCCACCTCCCACCTCCCACCTCCCTCCTCCCTCCTCTCACCTCCCACCTCCCTCCTCCCTCCTCCCACCTCCCTCCTCCCTCCTCCCACCTCCCACCTCCCTCCTCCCTCCTCCCACCTCCCTCCTCCCTCCTAACTTAACATTTATGCTCAATGCAATAGAACCATTAGGTTGCTTAAAGGAGAACTGTAGTGAGAGGTATATGGAGGCTGCCATATTGATTTCCTTTTAAGCTATACCAGTTGCCTGGCAGCCCTGCTGATCTATTTGGCTGCAGTAGTGTGAATCACACCATCTTGTCAGATCTTACAAAAATGTCAAACACCAGATCATACCATAGCTGGGAATCGAACCCAGATCTCACTGTGTGGTGGGCACATCACCCTAAGCACTGTACCACTACAGAAGTAAGTGAAGCTAGCCTAAAATTTAACATTTATGCTCAATGCAATAGAACCATTAGGTTGCTTAACCTCCTTAGCGGTAACCCCGTGTGTGACACGGGGTAAGCCGCCGGAGGGTGCCGCTCAGGCCCTGCTGGGCCGATTTACATAATTTTTTTTTTGCTGGACGCAGCTAGCACTTTGCTAGCTGCGCCAGCACCCCGATCGCCGCCGCCGCGCGCCCGATCGCCGCTATCCGGTGCGGCGCGCGGCCCCCCCCCCCCCAGACCCCTGCGCTGCCTGGCCAATCAGTGGCAGGCAGCGCCAAGGGGTGGATCGGGTCTCCCAATGACGTCCCGCCATGGCGACGGGGGAAGCCCTCCAGGAAATCCCGTTCTTTGAACGGGATTTCCTGATCGCCTATCGCCGGAGGCGATCGGCGGGGCTGGGTGGATGCCGCTGAGCAGCGGCTATCATGTAGCGAGCCCTCGGCTCGCTACATGATTTAAAAAAAAAAAAAATTTAAAAAAAACTGCTGCGCTGCCCCCTGGCGGTATTTTTCATACCGCCAAGGGGGTTAAAGGAGAACTGTAGTGAGAGGTATATGGAGGCTGCCATATTGATTTCCTTTTAAGCTATACCAGTTGCCTGGCAGCCCTGCTGATCTATTTGGCTGCAGTAGTGTGAATCACACCAGAAACAAGCATGCAGCTAATTTTTCCTTTTAAAATAATACCAGTTGCCTGAATTGCCTGCTGATCCTGTGTCTCTAATACTTTTAGCCACAGCCCCTGAACAAGCATGCAGATCAGGTGCTCTGACTGAAGTCAGACTGGATTAGCTGCATGCTTGTTTCAGGGTGTGATTCAGCCACTATTGCAGTCACAAAGATCAGCTGGACTGCCAGGCAACTGGTATTGTTTACAGGAAACAGCCATATCACTCTCAGTTAAGGTTCCCTTTAAAGGAGAACTGTAGTGAAAGGTATATGGAGGCTACCATATTGATTTCCTTTTAAGCAATACCAGTTACCTGGCTATCCTGCAGATCCTCTGCCTCCAATACTTTTAGCCCTAGACCCTGAACAAGCATGCAGCAGATCTGGTGTTTGACATTTTTGTAAGATCTGACAAGATTAGCTGCATGCTTGTTTCTGGTGTGATTCACACTACTGCAGCCAAATAGATCAGCAGGGCTGCCAGGCAACTGGTATAGCTTAAAAGGAAATCAATATGGCAGCCTCCATATACCTCTCACTACAGTTCTCCTTTAAGCAACCTAATGGTTCTATTGCATTGAGCATAAATGTTAAATTTTAGGCTAGCTTCACTTACTTCTGTAGTGGTACAGTGCTTAGGGTGACGTGTCCACCACACAGTGAGATCTGGGTTCGATTCCCAGCTATGGTATGATGTATACTCATGTATGTATTCCCAGCTATGGTATGATGTACCAGCTATGGTATGATGTATACTGGTTTTTAAAATAGTATAATTCCCTGGCAGAAGAGACCCTCCTCCCTCCGGTAGAAGGGAATAGGTAGAAAGGTAGAAGGGGGGAGGAGGGAGGAATTAAAATCTCCCTAGCAGAGTGTGTACCAGCTGTCCCATAATTAATTAGTGTAGGCAGACAACTGAGGCAAATGGTATAAAGGACCTAGCTTGAAGGGAGGGTGGGCGGATTCTCTAACACTGAAAGCAGTGTGTTTGACAATAACATGTCTGCTGACAGTGAAATGGAGGCTAAAAATTTTGCTCAATACAGCATTATGGGGCGAATCGAACTTCCACAAAAGCGAACCCCCAAAGTTCGCCTGGAACCGTTCGCAGGCGAACCGTTCGGCCCAACTCTAGTAGTAAGTAAGTGTACAACTAGAAATTACAATAATCAGTAGTAATCAGAAGGAAATAGAGTGTGCGTACTGACAGTGCACGCACACACACACGCAGCGCAGGAGCTAGCCTATGAACAGTGACTGAGTGTCCCTAGTAGTAAGTAGTTACTAGTAAGTACAACTAGAAATTACAATAATCAATAGTAATCAGAAGGAAATAGAGTGTGTGTACTGTACAGACAGTGCACGCACACACACACGCAGGAGCTAGCCTATGAACAGTGACTGAGTGTCCCTAGTAGTAGGTAGTAAGTAAGTGTACAACTAGAAATTACAATAATCAATAGTAATCAGAAGGAAATAGAGTGTGTGTACTGAGTGCACGCACACACACACAGGAGCTAGCCTATGAACAGTGACTGAGTGTCCCTAGTAGTAAGTAGTTAGTAAGTACAACTAGAAATTACAATAATCAATAGCAATCAGAAGGAAATAGAGTGTGTGTACTGTGCACGCACACACGCAGGAGCTATGAACAAACAGTGACAGTGAGTGTCCTAGTACAGTTACTACAAAATACAATCACTCAGTAGTAAAGGTAGGACAGCAGAAACACTGGTATAATAAACTAACAGAGGACAGTCACAGGAGGACAGCTGCCCACACAGGCAAGGCCCTGAGGCCTAAAGCAGTGTAAGCTTGCCTGCAGCAGCTGTGTCTGTCTCTATGTAACACACAAGCTACTAACTAAAATACAATCTCTATCTAACTAACAACAATATAGGTGTGTATAGGAGGTGTATGTGAGCAAAAACGCTAGGTAGTTGACCACAATAAAGCTCTTGCTAAGCCAAAGCACAAAGGAGCAGATCTCTCTCTGTACAAAGTCAGGCAAGGACGGAAAAACGGAACATGGCGGCCGCTATTTATAGGGTAGGGGCTGGCCAGGGTCCCCCTCTGTGATTGGCTGCCGTCAGAGGGCCTGGGAGCCCTCTGATTGGCTCTAAGGACATCAATCTGGGCTATGACGCTATTCGAGCTCGGTATTCGAGCTCGAATAGCTCGAATAGTGAATTGGCTATTCGAGTTCACTCGAATAGCCCATTCGAGTAGCTGCAGCTATTCGAGCTCGGTATTCGAGCTCGAATAGCTGAAAAAAGAGCTCGAATATTCGAGCTACTCGAATATTCGAGCTCTGCTGAGCACCACTGATCACAGCTTCTTGCCAGACCTACTCCACAGCTGGTGAGACTTAGCGAGCAGGTAAGGGCTCTTTCACACTAGGAGCTGATCCGTGGGTTTTGACAGATCGCTCCTAGGATGCATTTAGAGAGGTAACATGACAGTCTATTTGGCTTTCATGTTACCTTTCACATTAGACAAAGCTTTCCAGAGTGTTACGTTGTAATGCATCGGGGAGTCCAGCGCCTGCGTTTTCCTGCGGGATGAATTAGAACTAGCGCCGCTGATATGCATTGAACTGCAACTTCCCAGCGTCACGCCGTCATAACGCGTGCATGAAATCGTGTTCGTGCGCATGTTATCTAATGCGAAAGAGCCCTTGGTGAATAAGCAACATTTTTAGAGTATATTACCGATCTTCTACCGCATGCAAGGAAATCTTAGTGAGTTTGAAAATAAAGTGTAAAATGCCACAAGCCAATGTATCCAACAGCCATAGCATTCATGTGATAAATTAAGTGCCTTTTATTTACCTAGCCATCTAATTTAAATAATTAGATTCAGCTGATTGAATGCAGCTTAGTTTGATTAAAGCCAGTTCTACTGAATCAAAATATTATTATGCATTGGGCTCTATTCTCAAAGAGCCAAATTTTCCGCAAAATTTTACCGCTATATTCCCGCCAGCGGTAAACTCCGCATTTTTTCCACATTCACTAATATTTTCCGCATGTTTTCCGCATGCGGGAAAAAAGATGCGGAAACAGCCATTATTCATGCGGGAATGATGCGGTAAAAAGGTCGCATGAAAAAGTGTTTAAAAAAAAAAAAAGTTAAAGTCCAGCAAGCACAGCCCTTAAGCCTCCACACTTCATTAAAGTCAATGGGATGCGGAATATATCACCTACTACTTGTAGGTGATAAAAAATCGGTAATTAACGACGAAATGATGCGCCTGAACATTTTTGAGAATTGATCTTTTATTTCGGAAAATACCGACTTTTGCGGAAATTTTTCCGCATGAATCCCGCACTTTTATCACACTTTTTCCGCATGCGGAAAAAACATGCGGAACATTTTGAGAATTCCAACTTGACGGTATTTTGGGTGCAAACTTCCCTCATGTACTTTACCGCATGCGGGAAGTCTTTGAGAATAGAGCCCATTGAGTCTTACATGAGAAGACGTTACCACTAAAGCTACATACACACATACGACAACGATCGTTCATTGTGAACGACAAACGAACTTTTAATTGACGAAAGAACAACCTAAGTAAAGTTAGTTTTTAAAGGTGTGTAATGATCTGATCGTTAGAACGAACGTTACATCACGTAAAGCAACGATTGCGGTTGCGCATAAAAATGAAAAGTTCCATGGAGAGATAACGAAATACGCATGTCAAGCCTGGTATGAACGACCGTTTCCAACGATGTACTACTTTTGCAAACGATCGTCGTTGGAAAAAATCCGGCAAGCTAGATCGTTAGTTTTTAACGATCTAGCTCGTCCGTCGTTAGACTTAATGGTCGTTGGCTGCTTTTTTTTTTTTACGATCGTTGTTTGAAATGGTCGAGGAATGATCGTTTCAAACGACTATAGTCGCATGTGTGTACGCACCTTAAGGCCTCTTTTCCACGGACTGTTGATAGGCAGTGAAATGCCTCTCAAACTCTCACAACTGCTCACTGCCGCTTGATAACTGCTTGTTGCTGCCTGGTAACTGCTCACTGCTGCCTGGTAACTGCTTGCTGAGCACCCAGCTCAACAGTCCGTGGAAAAGAGGCCTAAGGTTGGCAATACGAGTAACGAGTATTGAATTTTCTGATTTGGTTTACAGCCAGTTTGGTCACTTGATGGAATCTGACAGTTGTCTGTTGCCCCAACATATCTGATCAATTCACCGTTTTTTGATCAGTTCATTAATTGAAATGTTGGAAAATCTCCTTACGAGGGGGGCAGAAGCAGTGAAGGATTGATAGCCACATGTTAATACAACACTTGTAGCTCAGTCATTGCTTAAAGGGAACTTGAGATGAAACATATCTCAGGATTTATACTTACCCGGGGCTTCCTTAAAGGATACCCGAACTGACATGTGACATTATGAGATAGGCATGTGTATGTACAGTGCCTAGCACACAAATAACTATGCTGTGTTCCTTTTTTATTTCTCTGACTAAAAGAGTTAAATATCAGGTATGCAAGTGGCTGTCAGTCCTGACTCAGACAGGAAGTGACTATAGTGTGACCCTCACTGATAAGAAATTCCAACTATAAAACACTTTCCTAGCAGAAAATGGTTTCTGAGAGCAAGAAAGTCAGGAGCAAGTCAGGACTGAGTCATGACTGAGTCAGCCACTTACATACCTGATATTTAACTCTTTTAGGCAGAGAAAGAAAAAAAGGAACACAGCATAGCGATTTGTGTGCTAGGCACTGTACATACACATGTCTATCTCATCATGTCAAATGTCACCTCGGGTATCCTTTAAGCCCCCTTGAGACCGCTTGGTCCCTCACCGTCTCCCCGGGTGGCTCCTGTCCCATGCAATTGTCCCTGAAAGCCTGGCCGAGTTAAGCTTCATCACGCATGTGCGACCCAGCCATGTGCGCAACCCTGTCATGTTCTGCGCTTGCGCAGGCGCAGGTTGCTCCCAGTGATGGGCGCGCTGCACATGTGTGACGAAGCGCCACTTGACCAGGCTATTGGGCCTTACTGCGGGGGGCAAGAGCCACCCAGGGAGATGGCGAGGGACTGAGCAGCCTAAAATGGGCTTAAGGAAGCCCAAGGTAAGTATTAAACATGAGATGTGTTTCATCTGGGGTACCCATTATAGGATTTCTGCTGAAATTTATTGAAATTCATTTTGCCACGTGTTGTAAGAATTGATATGCAGTTGAATTCCAGGCTGGATGGGGTTGATTGGCTTGGCATATTGGGGAGTATTCACAACATTTCAGTAAAGTTGCAGTGCAGATACCCATACCATCCCTGCTATTGTGCTACTGAGCCTCATACTGGTCCTGAAGCAAGACCACAAGGCTCCCACCATCTCTATTCATCCCTGAAGCACTTTGATTAGCAAATGAAGAATAAATGACATGGGCATGTTAAGGGAAGAGATTGATTGCTGGGTTTGTCGGAAGAAGTCAGTTGGCAGAGGTCAGAGAGGGAGAGAAAACACAGGGGATGTAGGAGCTGCTAATTATAGTAGATTGTGCTAACAAGAGGCACCTAGGGGAGGGGCAAGTGAGACAGTGGTGTAGCAATAGAGGATGCAGAGGTTGCGATGGCATCAGAGCCCTTGGAACAGAGGTTGCACGGTAGGGGCCCTCCCTCAACCACAGTATTAGCTCTTCAATAGTGCTATGCTGGTAATCACTTCTATACAGCAAAGTCCCTAGTATCCGGCACTGGCGGGAGTCTCCTGATGCAGGATACATGTGCTTGCGGTTGCCAAAAAAGTACACACCTCCCTCTCCAGTGCAGGATAAAATACTCACCGAGCCTCCAGCGATGTCCTGTAGCTCCTAGCGGGCTCCTGGCAGCTTTCCGGCATCCTCCATGTGTGGCTCCCAATGTGTCACCTGACCTGTGTCGGGTCACGTGACATGCTGGGAGCTGTACAAGCCGCTAGGAAATACAGGAAGGCTACAAGACGTTGCTGGAGGCTCGGTGAGTATTTTTATGGTTGGCAAACCCCCCCAAATAAGAGTCCCTGTTATCCCATTAGCTGAGAGTTCCGGTTGCCTGAGTTCTGGATACCGGGGGGCTTTGCTGTATTTGCTTTTAATAGCCGTACTCATTACCAAATTGCTCCCCTCCTCTGCTCACACCTCTCATCCTGTAGATGTCCTTGGCAGGTTTTGTTGTGCCATATGACCTGTTATGTACAGAATGCTTGGGGGGCCCAATGTAAAACTTGCACTGGGGCCCAAAGCTCCTTAGCTACACCACTGAATTAAGATATTAACAAAGTGTAAATATTCACTTACCTTCAATAACAAGAGAACTATAAATATAATATGGAAACGCTTTCTTGTCTCACAACTACACCTTTCACAGGGTTAATGCTTGATTCATCAGGTTGGTGGTGGCAAGTGCGTCTTATAATGTTATCCTGAAGGGTAAGGCTCTTTTCACACTATGAAAACTGAGCTGAGATTCTATGAAATCGTAATGTAGTTGAAAAGTCGCATCATGTGGTATTGTGTTGCGACCATACAGTACATTGAAAGTATGCCCACTGCCACTGTAAACACGCACGTTGCCCTGTGCATGCAGTGCGCTCCCTCAATGGGACCCGTCGCACCGCAGTTAATGTGATAGCCACATAGGAATATCATTGCATCAGATTGTGATGAGATGATGTTATCAATTGCAACGCAACAGACACAGCGTGAAAGTGGCCGAATGCCTGGTTCACACTGGCAGGGATAGAAAACTGATCCATGTAAAAACTGATCCGTGGAACAGATCAGTTTTTAAAGAAAACCTGTAACTAAAAAAAAATCCCGTGGGGGGGGGGGGGGGGGGGTACTCACCTCGCGTGGCGAAGCCTCTGGATCCTATCGAGGCTTCCCCCGTCCTCCGTCGCTGCGCCCCTCTAAACAGCGGGGATGTAAATATTTACCTTCCCGGCTCCAGCACAGACGCAGTATCGGCTCTCCGCTCGCTGATAGGCAGAAATAGACGATCGCTGTTGGTCCGCTCTACTGCGCAGACGCAAGTCTCCTGCACCTATGTAGTAGAGCTGACCCGACAGAGATCGGCTATTTCTGCCTATCTCTGTGCTGACAGCAGCAACAGCGCCCCTGCTGGAGCCAGGGATGGTAAATATATCAAGCCTTGTCAGGCTTGTCGGGATGCTTCAGGGGAGCCAGCGCTGGATTGCCTGCAGCTACAGGGATGGGGGAAGCCTCATAGGGACCCTAAGGCTTCCCCCTCCCAAGGTAAGTAGCCCCAAGGGGACTTTTTTTTTTTATTACAGAGTTTCTTTAAAGGCATCAGTTTTCCATCTCCAATGCGACGCATCCATCATTCCGGAAAAATGACTGCAGATCCAAACTTGCAGTCCATCCAGCAGATCGTCCAGAACTAGTCCTTTCGAACGGACCAATGCGAACGGCTCCACAGGTTAACATTGGATCCGTTAGCATCCGCACACATCCGTTCCGCTAACGGTCTGTTTTTTAGTGCCTGTGTGGACCGGGCCTTACGGTTTCATCTTGATCAAAGCAGCCAGTACAAAGTAAAAAAATAAATAAAAACTGACCTAATAATCAACATTTTAAATGAAGTCCATCCTGGCCGGAACTCTTCATGTCATCAGTCTGTATAACGCAGAATTTTCTTGAATGTCAGTATTAGCAAACAGTTGTTTCTCTGCCAAAAATAATACAACTTGCTAACTGCTCCGAAGGAGAAGGAATATAAATTGCAACCTTTTATGTGATTTGAACTTTTTATATTCAGAACTTCTTGGATGCTATTTCAGATGTCACAGTTAAAAAACGGCATATTTCAGGAATAGACCTTAACTAGCTTTGTAGAATAAAGCACAAAGATGCTGGAAAACTAATAACAGCTGTGATATGAGCAGAGCACAGTAGTTGTCGGCCTGGATAATCCTGGCACATTGCCAGACAGCACTGCAATTAATAGGGGTTTTAAGGGGACAGGAAGGCCAGGTTAGAGAGGGTTAAGCTACGTACAGACATGCGATAACGATCGTTCGTAAGCAACGACGAACGATCAATTAAGGAGAGAAATGAAAAGGTCGTTAGTAAAGAGGTGTTGAAAGTGGGAAACGATCAGATCGTTTCCGAACGAACGATGCGGAAGTGACGAAGGTATGATACAGCGCATCTAGTATGCTAAACGTTATTCAGATCAATGAACCCGGAACGAACGTCATTGTTAATGGCCAGTAGGAAAGAGGAAGTTGCGTACATATATATATATATATATATATATATATATATATATATATATATATACACACACAGGGAGAGAGAGATATAGATAGATATATCTCTATCTATGTCAACATATATCTATATATCTCTATACATCTATCTACATCTATATATATATATATATATATATATATCTATATACATCTCTCTGTCTCTCTCTCTCTGTCTGCGCATGTACGGTACTTAACGAACGATCGTTTTTGTAACG